>NC_056731.1:80195815-80355815 GCF_019279795.1 Protopterus annectens
AAATGCAGATAAAATAACAATGGCTAAACATTTTAGATTGTAGTAGCTGGAAAGGAAAGACTCATCTCATTAAGATGCTAATTTCAAAAAGCCTTAAAATGCATGGAGGCATGCTGTCTGTCCAAAAGCATGCTGGCTATCCAAAATAAATGCTTTAAATATTCAGAAAGGAATAATTAAACAGCAGCTTGACTGCATGCCGATAATAACATTTCATTATATTCATTATATAAACAGAAAGTGAACCATTCCTGTATAATGCTCACCATTCTAATGACTACATTATCTTCTCTGAGAGGCATCTCTAATACAAAACTATAAATCATTGATAAAATGCAGATCAGAGTGCCAGATGTATTTTTTTTTCTTTGTGTTATGCTTTCAGCAGCAAGAATATAAAAACAAGCATTCATCTGAGAGGATGGCTACCTATCAAGACTTACTACTCATAATGGACACATAATGCTTGAAAAAATTAGTGTGTAAAGATTAGTTAAATCTTCAGTATACACAATAAATTAAATTGTTCTGAAATAAAATTACAAATGTTTGAAGAAGGTAGGGAAATAAGATATGACTCTTCTGATTGCTCTTATTGTGTTAGCTTCTGTTTATTCTTGACTGCTCAGTTCTTTTTTCCAGAATAAAAAATGTTGAGACATTCAGTGACACGTATAAAACATGAAAAATATAACCAAAATATAAAATATGTGATATATTGGTGCATATGTTGAGTTAGTGGGTTTAAAATATTGTGACTGTTGAAATTAGGCTAATAAATTTAATGAAACAATTGTCAACATGAGAGAATTACTGGATCTGTAAAATACAAAGAAATATTATAAATGTGTCTGTTTTCTCTGCAATCCAATCCAAGCCTTGCTTTTTATAAAATATGTTTGAAGTGTTATACTTTCTGAAATGTAAGGTGTGTGCGTGTGTGTGTATAAATTACACAGGTGAATATTCCTGGAGGCTAGAGGTACTTAAGCTCAAGCCCTGTAACTTGGGTACAGGTTAAAAGAGGCTAACATCCCTAGCCACCACCACTTGTGAATTTATGCCTCATACTTTTGTTCTGATCCTCATAAAATCTGTGTTTTTTTCACGATTTGTGTGGCAAATCACTGAAGGATTGAATTAATTAAATAATGACAAGCATTTGAATGTCAGACTACATATTCTTTAGAAAATAAATGGTAAAACAAAACCTTTTTTTCTAGCAATTTTCTAAGTTTATAAGATCAGTATTTGAAATGTGTCCCTATTTTGGGCCTGTATTCTCCCATTACTTGCTTTGTCAAGGTTTTTTGAGCTAAGAGGTTGAGAGCTATGGTGAAGTGAGAACTGAATTCTGTATTCACTATTATTGGCTTTGTCCAGGTTTTTTGTGCTAAGAGGTTGAGAGCTATGGTGAGAAGTGAGAATTGAATTCACTAAATGATAGCCATTTAAGTTTCAGTCTTCCATCCTATCTTTCAGGAAACTGCTGATTTGGCATAGTGGTATGTTGCTCTGACTATAGTGCACAGGCTTCTGTGTTCAAGACTTGGCAGTAAAATACATGGTGATAACATCACATTTTATTCTAACAACTTTCCAAAAGTATACAAGCAATGTTTAAAATGTGTCCCTGTTTTTTGGCCTTTTGCCCCCCCCCCCCCAAAAAAAAAAAAAAAAACTGGAATTGAAAATAAGTGTGAGAAGCTGTGCAAGATGCCTATGGCTTACACTACTGTCATTCTATTTTTTGATATGTATATGTATATATATATATATATATATATATATATATATATATATATATATATATATATATATTGTGTTTGTGTGGAAGTAGACTTTTATTATGGAAATGTTCTGAATTGGGCAGTTTTGTCATTATTGGTTCATGCATTTTGTTTCATTGCCTACTGGAAAAATGTTAGAGCGCATCTTAAATTTATTATTTTAGGTCTAACAACTGTGTTGTATTATACAAGGAATATAATTTAATAAAGTCAAGAAGGTGTATCAAAGAACACATGTATGTTTCTTGTTTTGTGTGCAAGGGGCCTATGATTTGAAAACAGCCCAAAGGTAATCTTTATCCGCCACTGGGCAGATGCATTTTCTTTGGATGTGGTATGGGTTTCAATGCTGTTTCAATGAATATGAGTTTCAAGGGCAGAGAAGTTTTAATGCTGTCTAATTTCATTGGGAGGAAGTATTGCTTTGTTTGACAGATGTCTATTAGTGTTTGTGCATTGTGCTATAAAATGTACAAATAAAATGCAAATAGTCATTGTTGAAGCAAAGCAGTATGCACACATTAGTGTTTATGGTAAATGGGGCGAAATAGCCAGGTAATGGGATATTGGATTGCCAGGGGTGCAGGGGGACTCTCGTGCCATATTTTGGTTGTCTGTTCTTTAGTTTGCGTTTGAAAGTTGGCATCCCACAATTCCACTGGAGTGGGTGGGGTTACATAATTATGTCTGCAGATTTTATGTTAATCAGGGTACAAATTTGTACCTATTTTTCATGGGCCTTATCCAGATTTTTGATGTTTCCAGGTTGAGAGGCATGTGTGTGTGTGTGTGTGTGTGTGTGTGTGTGTGTGTGTGTGTGTGTGTGTGTGTGTGTGTGTGTGTGTGTGTGTGTGTGTGCGTGTGTGAGTGTGTGTGTGTGTGTGTTTGTATATATATATATATATATATATATATATATATATCTTTGTATGTATGCATATATATATGTATATGTATGTGTGTGTGTGTGTGTGAGTGTGTGTGTTTGTGTGCCCATGCGCGCGCTCGCATGCCCGCTTGTGTGTGTGAGATTTATAGATGTCCATGTTTAGTACCAACAGCAATGCAGTCTGCCCATGTGACATATACTTGGTATTTGCTTCAATGTAACTTGGGTGGGCTTCCACACCACCCTATGTGGTGTACACATGCATACGCAATGTGTCCCCTTAGACATATCCTACTTTATTGTTTGCCTACTTTGCTTTTCTGCCATGTCCTTCTTGATGTGGATCCACATTGTCCACTTCTCTTTTCCTTTGTAGGTTTTGTCTATATTTTGCACATATGCCTGGTATACATTAATCTTTCTTTGCTTTATCATCCATTACCATATAGTTGTATTGTTACAGTGTCACCTTGTGCCAACTACTTGACCATATACACATTCAGAACATATGCACACAAGTTGCTGAAAATTGGTTGTATTACATCCTTGTTCTAGTTATAATTGTGTGTTACATATTACCCGGAGTATTTGGTTTTAGTTCGTCTGCACAAACTGACATTCGTTATTTAGCATTATTCATACATTTCCTACCACTTATTATTCCCTGTCATTTGTGTGTGTATGCATGTGTATTGATACTGCTTTCAGATAATTTCCTGTTAGGTCACTGAGGGTCACACATATGCATCAACAAATATGAGTTGCCTCTGACATGGCATTTTCAAGTATGCTTGAGTTGTGTACACATACTTGTGTAATGAGAAACCACTTTGTTGGTTTGCTACAGTATTGCTGTCTGGCACTGTGTTTGCTTGTTTGCTTTAGTATGCTTGGATGGAGGCTCTATTCTGTATTCCACTGGTCTGTCCAGCATTTCTTTGGCTGCGTTTGGTCATCCATGCTATTGCTTCATTTCACTCGCATTACTGACAGACTATTTTAGGACTGGATTCTATATCCAATGTTTGCTGTGATCCCTATTTTTTCTCCAACAACAAGTGCTTACACATTCAGGTACAACTGTTGTACTGTTTGCAACATGTCAGAATATCATAGTGCATTGGTACATATGTATTTCTGTATTTTACTGTGGCTGTTATGCATCCTTACCCTGTTTGTCTATTTTCCATTCCCAATGCTGTAGACCGTGCTGTCTGCGGAACTTACCTCTCCTTTATGTTCATTTCTGACCTTTGTCTGATATGTCTTGGGATATTTGTTATATGTTTATACCTGCTGTTTTAATCTTCTCCTTCTCTGTCTTTTCTTTTCCTTCTATTTTCCAAATAAAAAAACAAATAGGACCTATTACCACCAAAAAAAAAAAAAAAAAAAAAATTACCCATCCGTCAGATTTTCCTATTCCAACAGTCCTCTTGCGTGTGCCTCTTCTTCACCCATACCCCATATCTGATTTTCTACACCTCTATTTCCCTAGGCGTGTGCATTACTTGTGCTCCCCACACATGTTCCGCACCCATTGTTAGCTACTGTTACCCTGGTGAAGTGGCCATGATTGACTTTCGCCTTTGTTATATTTTTTAATTTGAAATTTTACAGATTCCATCAGATCCTATATTTTCTGATTAATGTGTGTTATTACTGTATGACTTATGGAGACATCCGTAGTTGTTTGTGGACCTACTGGACAGATTGTTGCAGATATGCATTCCTTTAAATGTCCAAACCTTGCATTGCGCTTGTATAATTTCCATAGCTTTAGTATTACACATCATGATTTATGATACACTTTTCTTGAAACATAGATTTGCTGTGACTGCTAGACACTGTTCCAGTACCACTGGGCAATTCTGTTTTGAACTGAGCTATTATAGGTTCACTGAGGCATATCTGCACATCACAGGCTTATCCATAACTTTTGGGCAGAAATCTGTGAAATGTGCCACAATCTACAAACATTACAGAATTCGGACCGTAATATTTGCAATCTAAAGAATTAGCCATTAATTGAAGTATTTTTATACAAATAAATCCTGAAAATTAAAATAATTATTTTGCAAACAGAAAATTTGGTAAAGTCATCCTAATATACTGTTATAGCGTACAGTAATATGTTGAAACTGGTTTATAAATTAATCGACAACCAGCTTTAAATATACTAAATTTGATATTTAATAGATATTCGTATAAAAAAACAAGTGATAGATCAAGAAGGCTTTATACAATCTCATAGCTTGTACTGCCGCCTTGAAGACTATAGTCACAAATGCATAAGGGATCAGTAAATATATAAGGCAAAAATGTTTTTGCTATGTTTCTGACTTAAACAGCAACCATTGAAAGATATAATTTAACAATTTCACATGAGAATTCATCAAGGATATCAGTTTGAATGTTAGCACAAGTAGTACATTTTTAGGAGAGGAAAAATCTCCTCCTGACAGCATGAGTATGCCATATCGAGCAGATATGAAGATAATCATTGGGATTCAGAAAACTTTGCTGCATCATGCTAAGTGAATTTGCATGATGATCAACCAAATGCAGTGCAGGTACAATTCAGAAAAGCAAGCTTAGAATGTGGGTAGGGGAAGCTGTATGGTAGGTCATGGCAATATGCAAAATGGCTGTATAATGACATGGTAATGAGCAAAATTATTAGGAAAAGCATCTACATGCATAATGAGAAAACAAGATGGGGAGCAGTTCAGAAATGTATAAATGCCAAGCAATGGAGTTGTGTCATCAGAATATTTGATCTCAGCTGATTTCTCATGTTCATATTAGGAAAACTGTTAAATAATATTAGGCATTTTCTCCAAATTTGTAAATTTTTATCTGCAAGAGGCTGTCATTGTCACTGCTTTGCCTGATGGTCCACAACATTCCCCTTAGAGGTGCTGGGTCATTTGGCCATGCTTAACATTTCATAGGCTGAATGACACCAACACCATGGAACAGTTATGTGTATATAGGGATACCATCCAAGAAATGATAGAAATGTGTCATCATCATCTGCAGCCCCATGGGAGCCCTGGAGTAACTATCCCATTGGATACTAAGGTATGTGTGGCTTTGCATACTGTATATTAGATACAAGGACCTTTCAGTGACCTCCTGGGAACACAATGTGGGTATCTCAGACATTTACCTTGAGAATATGCCATCTGTTTTTTAGAGCCATACTTCAACATGAGTGGGATTGTGATTGGTTCTAATGCACTCCAGATGAGAGCCCCAGCCATGAAAGATTGCTATGTGTATCTCATTTCCTTGATGGACATGGGGTCATAGACTGTACCCACATTGAAATAAAGGAAATATGTGATCAACTGGAAAGGAAGTAAAGGAAGTACATGAATAACAAATGGCATTTCTCCATCAGCTACCAGGTGGTCTGTAATGTACAGGTTATCATTTACAATGTGTATGCAGGCCACCTAAGCAGGTATCACAGTTTGAACATTTGTTATACCTGATACCTGTATCAATGGTTTGAGAGGGATGATCTACCATAGAGATATCTTATTAGAGATGTCAATTTTTTTCTGGAACCTTGGCTCATGTCTCCACCAGAAATCCACAAATCAAACAGACCATGGATACAAATGTACCAAACTGCAAGCAAGAAATATCAGTAAGTGTGTGTTTGAGCTGTTGAAGGAAAATTTTTGCTATATGGATTCATCTTATAGTGCCCTGCACCATGACTGTTGCATTTGAGCAAAAATATTTATTTATTTATTTATTTTATTTAACATTTGTTTACCAGGAAAGTTATTGTCAGTGTGTATAGTGTTAAAACCATATCATACTTAGAAAGCAATTACACTAGGGTAGCCACTTGCAAGCACAGTGGTCTCCAGCACACCAGGCTGTGGAGGCTGGGTCAAATGAGAAGCCTATTGGTGCCAACAGCAGAGGAAGATCATGCCTGATGTAGCTGGGATCAGTATGGTAAAAGACTAGCAAAAGGGGCAGTGGCTTGTGCATAGTTTTAGACCATAATAGATAAGAGTAAAGCAGATACAGTACAGTGAAAAAGATGCATTCAAAACCAACACCAGGCTGTGCATACCTATGCATTAGCTGGCTATACTGTGCATCAGACATAGGTAGGTCAAGTAAGAATATACAAAGGGCAGAACACTGTTATTATCATTTGCACATATGCAATGAAGTACAGGAGTGGATGTCTTTCACAAGAAAGTGTGCAAGTGCTGAGAATTATGAAAGACAAATATGCTTTTGTCTGTCTTCCAAGTTCTGGAAAGGAGGGCTTTACAATCACACTCACCCCCCCCCACACACACACACAACAGATGACACACACAACAGTTGACTGAGGTCAGATTTGAACATTAAACCTGTGTAGGTATACAATCTAGATTGTATACAACATAAAATTAGTATCACCACAGATATCTAACTTTAACACTATCACAGTGCACTTTATAGAGGATGACAACATCACTGTATGCTGAGAAGAAGATGTTGGTAGGAATGTCTGACCTAGATGTGGAGTCTCATCTCTGTTGTAAAATTGTCTAATATAATATTTGAATGAACACACATAGAAATTGTCTGCTGTGAGATTAGATCCCCTACCTATTTAATTACACAAGCTAGAAAACACAGCAATCAATGCTCATGCCAATACAGATGTTTTAGTTGAATACTGTCAGAGTGGGGATCACATCATCATTGTATGTTGAGAAGAATCTGTTTGTAGAATTGATTGACAGAGCTGTGGACTCTCATGCCTTTCTAAAATTGTCCCCAGACTGATAGTTCAATGAACATGCACAGATGTTGACCGATGGGAGATTAGAACCCCTACCTACACAGTTACACAAGTTGGAGAACATAGTACTTAATGGTAGCAATGCAGCACAAGTCTGACTTTAATAGTGTCACAGTGCACTTTACAGAGGATGACAGCATCAGTGTATTGTGAGAAGATGATGTTAGAAGTGACTCCCATAGCTGTGTACTCGCATGCTGCTCTAAAAATATCTCCTGACATAACACATATATACATGTTGATGGTTATGAGATTAAAGCCCCTATCTATGAAACTGTACAAACTAGAAAACACAATACTTAATGCTAGCTCCATGGCACAAGTTTGCCAGCAACCATGGTAAGACATGCTAAACACATCTTTACATAGTACATTGGTGAGAAACTCATTTGCTTGGATGAAGGAAAAGTGTTGGCACAGGTGTGATTCTCAATGAATGAATTCAGCTTGAATTTATGAAGTAGTTAGGAAGATATTATATGGATGAAATAGCTGACAGATACTATGCTATTCATACCATAGCTTATATTGAAAATGTTGTGTCATAAGTTTTATTATTTAAATAACTGCTGATATTGCCAGCCCCATTTGTGCGGAGTTAAGTGACAAGCAGCTGTGGTTCATTGATTAAATGACAAAATAATAATATGTCAATTGGTTCACCTCACTCCACACAATGAGGGTAAGGGTCAATGTATGTCTGTCAGCACTCTGGGTAGTATGAATCTGGAAAATACAACTTGCTATTTAGCTTTTCCTGTGGCATCAGGTGTAAGTGCAGTGAGGTCCTTATCACAACAAATATGAGAACAAGGTTCAAATCCAGATATATTTTTTTAATAAATGGTGTTATGATGTCATTAGCTAAGCAAATTTGATCAGGAATGCAAATGTGGCAATCACTGACTACAGTAAAGTATGTGCCTTCCACAATTTTTATTAGTAGTGCCTACCTCAGTACAGTTGTACTACTATTGGCTGTTTTTCAGGCCTCACTGCAAATCATAATTTGTGTGTACAACTTTCTAGAAATGATAATGGATGGTACATCTTTGGAAATGATTACTATGACTCAAAAGATATGCTATTTCTATATGGCCAGATATCCTGAAAAGTGTGTGCAGTATGCTTTAACATATTAAGGACAGTTTCCACATCAGATTAGCTAAAGATTTCATCCATCACCACCTGAACATGATGCAAATAGAATCCTACAGATGATTTTAAAACATTGCACAGTACAGCAGCATTGCTAAACTACTGAATTAAGATAACATGTTTGTATTATCCATCAGTACAGCCAAGTCAGTCTGCAGACACCACCCATCATTCTAATAGATACACACGTATAAAGAGGGATTGGAGTGATGGAATAAATACAAGGACAGATGAAAATACACCTAACACTGTTTTGTTTAATGACACATTAATGGTAATTTTTTGGTGTGCTGTTATTATTAACCATATATGCTGTGTAGCATGAAGTGACTGACATAAGGGTAAAGAAGGTTTAGCGGAGGGACGACAGACTTATAACAAGCAGAACAGTGGGGATTGATGTCACTTCAAATACTCATTTTTTCATTGATTCATAGACTGTTACTAGGCTAATGACCTGGGGAGCCTTTCTAACCTTAGCCAAGTTTTCCCAAAAGAATAATAATGTCTTGCATCCAAATAAGACATTGAGGGCCAGGCATTTGTAAGTTACCTCTGTCCATAAGGGACATGGGTGCCAGGCTAGTGTAAATTTCCTATTCCCCATTCATTTGTCTAGGTTGTGCTTAAACTGGGTAATAGACAAACTTAGCTTCACATGGATGGGAAGCATATTCCATAGGAGGGGCAGTCTCTGGGACATAATATCAGCCTCTCCAGCATTTTCTGTTTAAGTCAAAGACAAAATGCAGGTCCCTAGACCTTGTATTTCTGGTACTCTTTGACTTATGAATATGTAGGAGATTCATAAGTGAGAGGTTTGTGGATGCCTTATAAGCCAGGCATAGATCACCATCATCAGTCTATAGGAAACTGAGTGGAGGAAAATGGCTTTATGGCATTCTGTATATGGCAGGATTGTCATGTCTTGTATTCTTTTTGCAAGGAACCTTTGGAGTCACTGTAGCTGCTGCACATGCCTGGTCAGGTACATTCCAAAAATCAGTATTGCACTCTATAATTGGTCTGATAAAGGTGGAGTACAGTGGGTTAATGACCTCTTTGGACCGTGATGCCATGCCCTTACTTATAAATTGTGCAACATAAAAGGATTTCCTCAAAAAGGTGGTCACACTGTGGTCAAAGGTAAGGTTGCTGTCTACATGCGTACCCAGATCCCTGACCATTGAGTCAACTCTTAGGGGTGTATTACCAACATGGTAATTAGCCAGGATGGCTGATGTCCCAAAGGGTACAATTATACATTTCTTACTATTGAGTTTAAGGCCATGGCTTTGTTACCACTTGTTAGTCAGAGACAGACCTTCTTAAAGAATGCAAGTGTCTGGAGAGGACATGATGATAATCCCCAGCTTGCAATCATCTACAAACTTAGTCAGCCATAAACCTTCAGCATTTGCTTCCATTTCAGAGAAATAGATGCCAAAAAGGATCGGGCCCCGTACAGATCCCTTGGGAAGTATGCTAGTGACTGGCCTCTTGGTGGAGGTGGTATTACCTATTTTGACCTCCTGATTCCTATCAGTGAGCCAGTTGGCTATTCAGTGGGTGATAAAAGGGCTTATACCTAAATTAGTGAGCTTGTCTATAATGCTTGAGTTGGGTATTGTATCAAAAGCCTTGGCCAGATCGAGATAAGCTCTGTGCACAGTCTTACCATCATCCAATGATTTGGTAACCCTCTCAAAAAGTTCACCAGATTTAATAGGAAAGGCCTTCCTTTAACAAAGCCGAACGGTGATAGGTCCAGCATTTGTAGGTTACATATGTCCTCATTTATCATGTCCATGATGAGTCTTTCCATGGCCTTATATATGAGGCTGGTAAGACTTATGGGCCTGTAGTTACAGTGGTTTGTCCGACTTTGTGTAGGAGAGTGACCTTCCATTCATTGGGGACAAAACCTGACTGAAGGCTTCAACTGAAAAGTGATTCAAGTGGACCATATAGGTTGTGTTTCATGCTATTTATTAAACAACCCGGGATGTTATTGGGGACCATCGAGGCAGTGGTTTTGGCCTCAGAAAGAGCATTAATGACCTGTTCTCTAGAGATCATTGGAGGGATTGTGTTATGTAGTATTTCCTTTGGACTACTGGGGGAGAGTAGGAGGAAAATTTGAGCTGAATCTGTCAGCCAAAAGGTTGGCAATGTCCTCTGGTTCAGTGTGGGTGATGACATTTACAATAAGTTCTGTGTGTTGTTGTGTATTTCCTCTGAGGTTATGGACATAGCTGTAGAAAGCTTTGTGGTTGCCCTTTGCCTGAGAAGCTATCTTTACTTCAAATTTAGCCTATGAAGTATTAATTAACCCTCTTAGCTGCCTGTTTGGATTTTTCAGGGTGTTTTGGTATGTATGGCTTTGTTCCTCCTACACTTGGTCACATTTTTTTCTTTTGTTGTATAACTGATTAATGTTGTGATTCCACCAGTGTGGCTTGTTTTTTGAGTTTGTCTTATTCTTAATATGAGTGAGCACAGCTCACTCTATACAGCTATTAACATGGCTGTACAGAG
Organism: Protopterus annectens; assembly: GCF_019279795.1. Taxonomy (NCBI): domain Eukaryota; kingdom Metazoa; phylum Chordata; order Ceratodontiformes; family Protopteridae; genus Protopterus; species Protopterus annectens. Next base: position 80,207,016 of record NC_056731.1, read on the forward strand.
ATTTCATAAATAGCTCAGTGTATTCTATGGTGTTTACTGGGTTTGGGGATGCTTGGAATTTAGCAATGATGTTGCTTAGTAGAGAGAGGTTAGTTTTGGAATAGTTCCTAAAGTTTTCAGGTTTTGCTGGATCCCCAGGTTTAATTTTTATTTCAAGAAATACTACCTTATGCTCAGATCTGATGAGAGAAGTTATTACACTGGATGAGGAACATTGCCCCCCTCCATATTTGTGAGAACAAGGTCAAGGACATTTGTACTCCTGGTAGGAGAATGGACCAGCTGTTCCAGTATGTTGGTATTTACAAATTTTAGGAATCTCTGGGCTTGTGCATTAGAAGTGGTGTAGAATTTGCAGTCTATAGAGAGGTATCAGATCCCCCATGAATATCATATTGGGTTGAATGGTGAGGGACTCTAGTACATTGAGATAGGTAGTATGGTTTCCTGGGACATAGAGGGGGACTTATATGTTGCAAGGATATGCTACAACACCTTGTGTATGCTGAGTTGCACATGTATGCTATATTAAATCAGAAAATGCTTAAAAAAGTGAACGCTGATTTATTGACCCCATGTAGGCAAAAGCTTACAATCCCGAACACTTAGAACAGCAATTTTTTTCCAAGGGAAAAAAATCGCTATTCCAAAAAAGAAATAAAAAAAAAAAACTTTAAAACATTACATAAAGTGGGGGGCTTCACCCCCCACACCCCCGACATGGGGGACTGTGCCCATCACAACCCCCTACTTAAATATACCAACTACGAGATCACACTACAGTGACGAAAATGGTTTCTGGAAACCGACTGCCTGCCTTGCTTGGATTACTTTCGAATACTTAGTAATGCTGTACAATTATATATTTTCTATTATTACTTTTTGTTTTGTTTTGTTTTGACTTAAGATGAGTTTACGTTCGCTACTTCTACTACTATTGTCTGATCTGATTAATATACAGTGATTAACTAGAAATATATGGACTGAAAATATTCCACACAGAGAAGTTTCTTACACTGTTTTGTTTAAATATATCATACACATACATCATCACACTAAGAAATCATGAGAGATGTATCTGGAATCAAACTCTTGAAGCTATTATCAAAAAATCTCAGTCAACTGATTTATGTCAGCACTCCACATAGAACATTGCATTCTGTTGCATTCAGCAGTATAAATAACTATTAGTGTAAATGTCTCAAATTACTGCCTCCACTCTGGTTTAACACTGTGTTCCTTTAGCTCAGTGAGTTTAAGCAGCATTGCATGGAGCTAACCAGACTAGTGTGGCCAATGGCAAAAACTCACCAGGTTTTACCAAAAGACATGAATAACCATTCACTGCTGCTTGGTATTGGTGCATGATGCTAAACTCCATACAAATGCAGGTGACAAAAAGTGAAGGTTTTATTAATGGTTATTTCTGACCATGTGTGTGGTGTGTTATTTTATTTTTTGACCAGATTAAAAGTGTGAAAATGGGGTAGCTAGGATGGCAAGTAGGAAGAAGAGCAATGGAGAAGTGATAAAGGAATTTGCAGGAGGGAATTAGGGAAGCACAATAGCTACCCATCTTTTTAACACTGTAATGTGGGGATATATGAAATATTGGATGAATTTGGACTGTCACCACAACACAGATGGGTGACAACTCAATTATGTTGTATAGCCATTTGGGCCAAATCAAGTGTGTAGAGAAAACACACATACCAAGTGGAGAGCTCTGCATGGGACATTTTTTTTCTTTTGTGAGACAGCCCATTTTTTTTTGCATTTCAAAAAGAGAAGAATGATGGACAATGGACATAGGAATGTCAGGATGACCAGGTAAGTAAGGTAGGTGAGGAAGCAGGTTCTGACAAACAAGACACACAAGACAGAAAGTTAGGGGACACACCATGACTGAGGATAGATAGGGGACATTGGAGGCATATGCTTATCAAGCATGAGAACAGTGAGAATCTAGTCTTCACCCACAGAACTGTCATCACTGTCCCCTTCATTGATTCCCTGTGAGATTGTTTGACATGAGGGTCTTTATTGCATTTTAAGAAACAACTTCTGCAGATAGCTGAAGAGGCAGTTTCTATTAGATCATGCACCATACTTGGCAGCTTCTGGCAGATGATGTAATCACCGGGTCTATATTATAACATCGAAGTCTAAAAACTTTGAATGTTATAATATCGAACCCAGTAGAGCAAACGCTTGAAATAGCGAAGCTGCAGAACACCGAATACTTTCCTAGGGAAAGTATTCAGTGGGCCGTTTCTGCAGCTTTGCTATTTCCTCAACTGTGAAGCGAAGGTTACCGACCGGGTAAAGGTAAGTGTGCGAATGAAGGTGAGTTTGCGATTGGGCATGGGTTAGGTGAGTTAGGGTTAGGGCGCGGGTCAGGTAAATATGCGATTGTGTGGACGTGAGGGTTAGGGTGGGGTAGGTGAGTTAGGGTTAGGGAGCGGGTAAGGTGAGTGTGTGATAGTTAGGGACCTTAGGGTTAGGGTTGGGTTAAGGTAAGTGGATAGCTAATGGTGTATGTCTGGTTTAGTGTAGGGTTTTGTGAAGTGTATGTGTGTGGATTATTTATTTTGGTGTGCTTGAGTTGTGTGTATGTTTGTCGGAACAGCAAATTTTTTCCCAGGGAAAAAATTTGCTATTCTGACTGTTCAGTTTTCTTGTGTTTCGATTGAATGGGTTCAATATTATAACATTCGAAGTTTTTAGACTTCGATGTTATAATACAGACCCATAATCAACACCTACACCAATGCTCCCAGAGGGTGTCAATGTACCAGCATGCAGGGCAATGCTACCTGATGTGGATAGGCCAGGTAGTGCAAGGGCTGCTGAGTCAGTACTGCCAGGTTTCGTCCCAGTGGTGCTGAGTGCTGGTATGGCAGCAGGAGGAGGAGTGGGAGGTTGAGCCGCAGCAGTTGACCTACCTCCCTGTGTTGGAAAGCATTTTGTCTGTTAGCAGAAATGTATGACATCAGAATGGTGTGTTTGCATTTATTAAAAAAAAGAGAGAGAGATAAGGAGTGGGGGGAGACAAAAAAAAAATAAAATGATTACAAGAAATATACTTTTATTATTATATTAGCTATAAAGCTTACCCAATCCAAAACAGGATTGTGAATTGTAACAAGTAATCCTTGCAATATGGAGATATTGCATATATGCTTTTAAATATAGAACAGATTAAGTTAACAACATGGCATTAAAGCCAGTCTTGCTGGAATTAAAATTAAAAAAATTATATTTTTGTAATTTGAATGTATTTATTACTTTTGGGAATTTAATCCACCAAATCCGAATATACTATTACACTCATCAAGAGCTACAGAAGAAAGCAAGCATGCTTGCTTTTACAGGTAAGATCTGCATGCTTAAGTTGCTAGCAATGTATAGAACAGCAACAATTTAAATAAACGTGTTCATTTGTGCTGCATACATTCCCCTTGCCTCTCTGAGTCTTTCTAATCTTTTAGCATGTGCCTTGCTGTTCATCAAAATTTCCTGAGCAGCTGTAAAATAATAAAGGAATAGAAAAAGAGACACAATTGCATTATGTATACCAGTCTTGGCTATCTACAGCTTTCCATGACATTTAAGGTTGCTTCATCTATATGCTTATACAACTGTGGCATGTCAGCAGTTCTAGTGTCATCCAGTCACTAGTTGAGTTGTGCCTGCTTCTGCCATTTCAGGTCATTATAGTAGGGCCTGCATTGCTCCACAGTGCATGGTATGCCTGTTATACCAGAGACAGCCTTGGCTAGACTGTTCCATGACTTGGTCTTATACTGAGACCTGGTATAGTCCCCCTGTAGCAGCCTATGGCTGTAGTGCTTTACGAGGCATGCAACAAATATTTTTAACTTCTTCACACCCCACCTTTATGCCATGACTTTGGCACCATCCTTCCCATCTCCTGCCATGTCTGCACAGTTCCTCCAACAACAATAAAAGTGTTTCCTGCCAATTAATAATATTGCATTTTACAGCCAGTGTGCAAACCCATACAACCATGTGAACTGTATTTGTGTGATGTTAAGCGGAAAGAAACATTGCCAAACAAAGGGGAAGGGAGTTTATGAAATGGATAGGATAATGTGACATTTGGCATTAATTTATGGCATGTATGCTGCTATACCTGACAACACTTTGTCCAGTGGTCAATACCGATGTGTTAAATTACTCTACTTTTAAGACATGAGTATCATGGAATCAATGGTGTGACTTCACACATATTTTGTGGGGCCTTACACACTGTTAAAGTAATTTATACAATGTGGGATTCAAACCTACGTAAAAAGAGAACGCATATATGTCCACATAACAGATTTTTTTCTCATTGCCACAGAAGAAGTGCTTGTCAAACTTGATCTTTATCAATATACACTTTAATGAGTGAGTAGTGCTATACTTCAATTAACCATGTATGTGTGTGACATGACAAGGTCTTGGCTTCTGCATTCTCAGGTGAGATGCAGGAGTAATGTGTGACTATATACGGGAAATGCTTATACTTGTATTACTTTCTGAGTAGATTTTTGAGGTCTGGTTTGGAACACACAATATATTGTGCTTTATAGTTATACTTGTGTTAGGGGAGTTGTGTAGATGATTGTCATTAAAAGTATGAAGTCCATCCCAGATCTGAAAATACATTTATAATTACATAATCATCATTGTCATGGGCTCATAGGATCATAGGAAGTTACTAACAGCCCCAGAGGCCTTACAAGCCTAGCCAAGTTCAACCTATGTTTCCAAGGATGCCTGGTTCAAGCAGGCACTAAAATCAGCACCTACTGTCCCAGTCCAAGAGGAACACAGGGGGAACCCCCAAGGTGAATCTTCAGTTACCCATAAAATCATCCAAATTGCGCTTAAATAGGGCCAATGAGGGGCTTTGTTTAACATGAATAGGAAGCTTGTTCCAATGGTGGCCAACTTCTGTGAGACAAATCTATCTCTCCAGCAAGTTCTGTTGATGTCACATACCAGGATAAGGTCCTTTGAGCAAGTGGCCCATGTGCCATTTGACTTGCGAATGTTCAGCATTTCTATCAAAGGTGGGTCAGAGTTTGCTCTATATGCAAGGCACAAGCTGCCTCTGTGCATTCTGTATGACAAAGAGTAAAGTAACAATGACTTCAGTCTGTTCATGTAAGATAGATCTTGAAGACTCTGAATTTTCTTTGTAAGCAACCTTTGTCGTTTCTCCACTTGCTGCAGGTGTTTGGTAAAGAACATACCAAAGAGAGCATTGTGCTCTATTACTATCCAAATGAAGGAAGAGTACAGGGGGGTTATAACCTCTTTGTTTCTGAAGGCAGTGCCCTTACTTATGAGATGAGCAATATAAAATGCCCTTCTTACCACTGTGGAGACATGGTGATTGAAGTTAAGGTTGCTGTCAACCTATGTGCCCAGATCTCTCACCATTTACTGTGTGCTTAGCGTATTGCTATTGATGTGATAGTTTGCAGGAACATCGCCCTTGCCAAAGGAGATGATAATGCATTTTTTGCATTAAGTTTGAGACCACGACTTTGGCACCGGTCATTAGTCTGCATAAGACCTTCTTGCAGGATGTTGACATTGCCATGGGTTTCAATGATCACTCCCAGTTTGCAGTCATCAGCAAACTTTGTCAGCCACAAAACTTTAGTTTTAGCCCGTACTTCAGAGAAGTAGATTCTAAATAGTAGGGGTTTCAAAACCAATCCCTGTGGAACACCACTGGTTAAGGGTCTGCTGGAGGAGGTGGAGTCCCCTATTTTGACCGTAGAAGTTCTATCAGTGAGCCAGTTTGCAACCCACCTGAGAATATATGGGTTGATACCCAGCTGGGTGAGTTTATCAATGCTGCCCGAGTGGGGAATTGTGTCAAAGGCCTTGTCTAAGTCTAGGTATGTTGCATGCACAGATTTGCCCTCCTCTCGGGCTTTGGTGACAGTCTCAAAGAAGTCCACCAAGTTTAACAGGCATGATCTCACCTTGACAAAGTCAAACTTGGTGTGTTCAAGCATTTGGAGATTTCCTATATCTTTGTTAATCAGATCCATGATGATTCTTTCCTTGGTCTTGCAGATAAGGGTGGTTAGGCTAATGGGTCTATAGTTCCTGGGGTCCATGGATGCACCCCCTATGTCCAAAGGGATGATGGTAGCTGCCATTCGACTAGGATAAAGCCAGTGCTTAGGCTGTGATTGAAAAGCGTGCTCAATGGTTATGCCAATTCCTGTTTTAACCCATGTAGAACACAACCTGGGATGTCTGGTCTAATATAGGCTGTGTTTTTGGCCTTGTAGAGGGCATTTAAGACCTGTTCCTCAGAGATACTTGGCGGAGGACAGGTGTTTGGAATACTTTGGGGTATATGTGGCAGGGACAGGTGAGTGAAGTTTTCACTGAGCCTGTCAGCCAGCAAGTTTGCTATATCCACAGGTTCTAGATATGCAGTGCCATTAACTATGAGTTCAGTGCAAATCTGGACCTTACCTTTAAGGTTACTAATGTAACTAAAGAATGCCTTGTGGTTATCCTTAGTTAGGAAAGCTAATATGGATTCATAGTTAACTTTGGAGGACTTCACTAAGAGTCTTATTTACTTGTTTAAGATGAGGAGGGAGTATTTCCAGTTTTGAGACTGTTCCTTCCTGCTCTTAGACAGCAATTTCTTTCTACTGTTGTATAGCCTATTAATGGCAGTTGTCCATCAGGCAGGTTTGTTTTTCCTTGAAGATCTTGCTTTGCTTCTATCAAGTACAGCAGAGTCAATACAATTGTGCAGGTGTTTGTATAAAGCATTGGTGTATAACTCATCATAGGTAGCTGTTCCATCAGTGGGGGTGGGGCTATGAAGCTATTTATGCCATCATGGAAAAAGTTGTAATTGGCCTTGGAGATTTTTTTAGTCTAGTTTTTGCTAAGGGGGGGGGGGTCTTGTGTTATAGTTACTTCTAGCGAGACTGATTTGTGGTCAGATCTCATCAGGGATATCCACACACTGGGGGTGATACAGCGGTCTCCTATGTTGTGAGCACCAGATCAAGATGTTTGAGCCCTTTGTGGGTGTGTCAACCAGATGGTCCAGGGCATTGGAGTTAACGAAGTCCAGGAACCTTTGGGCAAGTGAGTTAGAACACATATAATTTACCAGTCTATGAATGGGTAATTAAAGTCATCCAAAACCAGGGTGTTTGGTTGTATCTCGATTGACTCAAGCAGATACAAGTAGGCTGAGTGGATGTCCTGATTCATGGAGGGGGTCCTATAGCTGGCAATGACCTGAAGAGGGGTCTTACCTACAGTCAATTACACCTGATGTAATTCAAGGGAATTGTGATGGTTAACTAATCTAGATGTGTATTTATCTTTAATGAATATTAATACACCAGCTCCTGTAGTTCTCACTCCTTCAATTTGTAATCTGAATGTGTGGAAGGAAATGTAACCTGGTATAGTTGTGGCACTCTCTGCAGCCTTAAACCAGGTCTCAGTGACTGCACAAGTGTTAGCATCTTCCAAAGTGGGGACTGCTTCCAGTGGATGCAGTTTCTGGTTTAGACTCCTAGCATTTAGCAGCATAACCTTGAGGATGTTTTTAGAGGCTAATTTTACATTGGGAATTTTGTTCTTGTGAAATTGCCTAAAAAGGCACTGTGGGGATGGCAAGAGCCTTAGTGAGTAACCGAAATCCCATTGGTGACTGATGAAGACCATCTCTGGCAAAGCACTGAGGTCTGTCGACCACATCATCCCAGGCTGACAAATACTGGATCCCTTTTGAATCACACCAGAAACTAAGCCAATTGTTGAAGTCAATCATTTTTTGTTTGTATTGAGGTATCTTCCTAGGCGAAGGTAAAATGCTGCTTAAGCCTTGGGACATACCTGCCTGAGACACATAATCTGTGAACTTAGTCATGTCTCTCTTCATATAGTCCAGTGACATAGTTTCAAGTCATCCAAGACAATATGTACTATGACAGTGTCATAAAGGTGTCCATTGTTGAGAGACTTGAGTGCATGTGTGGTGTGGTGGATCCTGACACCTGACAGATAGCAGACCGTGACCTTTTCCTTATCCAACCAGGTGAGAAAGACATCTGTGTGTCTCACAACTGAGTCACCTATGACAAAGATGTTTGTTTTTGTGTTTATGCCTTAGGGGCTTGACTGGTGGCACACTGGTGTGTGATATATTATGTGTACTATGTTCTGCAGAGGATGTGTTATGCTACAGTAGTTGCACATATAATAGATATGATACCATGGGTATGCTGAGTTAACTTGCTATGCAAAGGTATTGGTATGCAAAATTATCTTTCTATTCTAAATTTTGTGAAAAATTACAGTGGGACACTCTTAATAAAAAATAATAATGTAGTGTGCCCTATTAGAATCCTGACTCACCTGTGTTCTGGCCATGAACTTATACCTGGTACCACAGGGAAAGTTAGGCAGCAGGTGTATATTTTACAATCAGAATTGTCCAGAGTGTCGATATCTGCACATCAACACTTAGCCTATTTGCAAGAAGGAAGGTGAAGAAAATAAAATGTTTCATTTTTTTTTTCGTTAGCAGTTACCCATGTTTGTGCACAAGTGAGCAATGTGCAAATGTAACAGGCAATAGTGAATATGTACTCCTTTTTTAACATTCATGATGATCCTTCCTCAGTAACAATAATTGCCATTTAACTGGAACCACACTTTACCTAATTTATCTGTTGTGTACTATATTTTCACCTTGTGCTACACACACAGTTGGGTCACATGTATAATTTTTATTATTACCATCCAAGTTGCTGACTGTCGTACAAAGCCACTAAATGTGTTTGCACTTCTTAAAGCAATTGACAGTAAATTTTAAAATTATATGCATTTTGCCATGTTTGCATTGACACACACACACACACACACACACACACACACACACACACACACACACACACACACACACACACACACACACACACACACAGCAAATGTTAAAAACAGAAAAATAAAGAAATTAAAGTTAGACAAATGTTAAGCAGTTACTAGTTGTGGGCTTGAGCTGTCAGACTTATGAAATTACAAATCACAGTTGGAGTGTGTTATCTGTCTTTGCCCCAGGCACAGCTTTGCAACACCACTTAAATCAAGTGCATACAATTCGCATTTCCTCTATAGTACTAACAGGTCATACACCTGGACATTTTTAGTTGGTTGTACATGTGTGGCTAACATATTTAGTGCAATGACTGATCACACAACCATTTCTGAATATCTTTGCAGTAATGCAGCTCTATCTTCTCTTTGTATTCTGGTCATTCTTCCCTTATCTCTGCTGTAACATCAGACATGCAGTCTATGTTGTGTTTCCTAGTATTTATCTTTCAAGGAGTGATACAAAAATATAACAGTGAGCAACAGATTTTAGTAAAGGTAGGACATTTTTGCTGCTATAGACCAAAATTATAAATGTGTGGGTTTTGATTTATTTAAAAGCTCACTGAAGTTATTTCCATACGTTGTAAGTGCAACCTCAGTGACACACCCACTGCATTGAAGGATGTCTGAATTGCTGCTGTGTTTTTCCTTCTCTCACAATAATCATTCACATCTGCAAGTCATTAGACCCTAACAATGGTGTAGAGCCTGCAGTATACTTACATCTGCTACATGAAGACAAAAGTTTAGTATTCAACAATTCTAATGAGGTCACACCTCATGTATGTCTTCACAATGCTCAGGGGGCTAAATCTACACTATAAAAAGATAGCCATGTAGCTAGGGACTTGAAGGTGAGGAAACTTGTATATTTGGACAAAACAGAAGACTGGTATTCCTTCAAAGGTGATTTCTCTGCAGAGAAGGCTTAATGTTGTTAAGGTATGTTTGTATTATTCAAGGGCATTTTGTATTTTGTAAAATGTTACTTTAACTTTTAACTGCATGCACTTTTTATACTTCACTGTTGACATAGGCAGTTTTGGTAGGCGTTTACATTTGTTAGATAGACAGGTTATACTTTCTGCACAACTATGTTCTTAACATTTGCTTTTTCAATGTCTTATGGTACTGGAGTAAAATGTAATGTACATGTCACTGACAATGGTGTTATGCTTTTGAAATGTCCCAAGGCAACCTCCACAGGAGTGGAGGGCACAACATTCATATATATTACTTATGTGGTATTCCTTGGTTTCTACAAACCTTCGTTTGGTTGGGACTGGGGGGCTCCTACCATTCTGTTGTCCAAAAAGATACGTGTGTTTCAAGCACTTTTCTGTTGAAAATTTATAGGCAACCTGATAATTCTGTGGCAAACATATATACATTATTCATGTGATATTCCTTGGTTTATACAAATCTTCATCTGTGTGGGAGGAGGAGGTGGGACAACAACCTAACATTCTGTTGTACTAAATGAAAAGTGCGTTTAAAGTGCTTAATGTTGACAAAGGGCACACAGACTGTTTATTTTTATAAAACTACATTATTTATGTGATATTTATCTGTTTTTCCTTCTCTGTTTTATGACACATAGGATTACAGCATCCAAGCCTACAAATCAATGAAAGCCCCCTTTCAGTAACACTGAAAAAAGGTTCTAATACAGCCTTTGAGGTGGCAAACAGCCTTTCTGCTTGAGAGAGGCCGTAGTGATTTGCCTGCCAGAAAGAAGATTTGGAACAAGTTAATCAATAATGTAAATGCAGTTGGTAGTCCCAACCATAATTTTGATCAAGTGTGGCATCAGGCCTCGGATATGAATTCATCAGCCTGAAGTAGGGTAACTGCAGTTGCCTGAAAACAGCTGGCTACAGGGGATGGTCTTGCTACTGAGCCACCACTGACAAGAAATGAGGAGTTTGTGTCCACCGTCAGAGATCAAGACAGCTCAGTGGAGACTGTGTACCCTGTGATTGATGTTGGTTCTGATGTGGCTGGGAGGAAAAGTGTGTCCCAGAAGCAGCTTCCAGGTAAGCTTACATAGGTTCATAGGTAGGTACTAGGCTATCGGCCCTAGCACCTATATAAGCCTAGCCAAAAAGGTACCCTGGCTTTCGACACCCAAAAAAATTATTTTCCTGTGCCCCTGTTGAGCAGAGCCACAAAACTGATCCCCGGGTTGAATTTCCTATTTCCCATCCAATCATCAAGATTTTTCTTAAACAGTGCAAATGAGGAGCTTTGTTTGATATAGATAGGTAGTTTTTTCCAGAGTATGGGAAGTCTCTGGGACAGGAATCTATCTCTCCAGCATGTTCTGTTTATTGTGGTGACAAGGTTTAGGTCCCTAGAGCATGTAGCTCAGAGGAACTGGAATTTCTTTAAGCGGAGCATGTTCAACAGCTCTGGGTTTGACATACCTTTGTATGTTAGGCAGAGATCGCATCTGAGTAAGCGATATGCGACGGAGCAAAGCTGGAGTTTTTTGAGACAGTCTGCATAGGGCATCTGTTTGAGGCTGGTAATCCTCTTTGTGAGGTATTTCTGCTGCCTTTCCAGTTGTTGTAGATGTCTTGTGAGGTACATACAAAAAGGGGCATTGCACTCTATAATGGGTCTAATAATTGATGAGTAAGGGGAACAATTACCTCTTTTTTCCTGGATGAGAAACCTTTTGTGATGAGGTGTGCCACATAGAAGGATTTCCTGGCTACTGTGGTGATGTGATTATCAGAGAGACTAGTGTCCACCTGTGTCCCAAAGTCTCTTATCACACTTTCGGTGTTAAGTAGACTACCACCTATGTGGTATTCATGGATACAGAGTTTTTACCAAATGGGAAGACAATGCACTTCTTGGCAATGATCTTGAGGCCATGGCTTTGACACTAGGCATCAGTCTCAGTATGACCCTTTTGTAGGATGTCCACATCATTAGGAGTTTCTATTATGGCTCCTAGTTTGCAGTCATCTGCAAACTTCATTAGCCAAAGACCTTCTGTGTTAGCCTGTACTTCAAAGAAGTAGATACCAAACAGGAGAGGACCCAGGACTGAACCCTGTGGTAGTCTACTTGTTACTGGTCTGAAGTCGGATTTGGAGTCTGCTACTTTCACAGTGTGAGTTCTGTCAGTGAGCCAGTTGGTAACCCATCTTGTGACATAGGGATTTATACCTAGTTTAGTGAGTTTGTCTATAATTCCAGAGTGGGGGATGCTGTCGAAAGCCTTGGCAAGATCTAGATAGGCTGTGTGAACCACCTTACCCTCATTTACAGCTTTGGTGACTGCTTCAAATTCTATCAGGTTTAGGAGCCATAATCTGCCTTTTACAAACCCAAACTGGGTGGGGTCCAGAGTTTGGAGTTTACCAATGTCTTTGTTTATAAGTTCCATGATGATACGTTCCATGGCCTTGCAGACCAGGCTCGTCAGGCTAATGGGGCAGTAGTTCCCAGGGTCCATGGTGGATCCTCCTTTGTGGAGTGGGATAACCGTAGCTGTGCGCCATTCAGTGGGCACAAGGCCTGAGGTGAGGCTATGATTGAACATGGTACATAGGTGGGGTGCCAGTTCATTCTGTAGTTCATGTAGAACACAGCCTGGGATGTTGTCAGGTCCCATGGATACTGTGTTCTGGGCTTTGGAAACTGTGTTTTTTGCCTGTGAAGCCATGGTTATAGGAACTTTGAATTCTTCCAGTGTAGAAAGGGCCCTTTAGGGGGTGAGAGGGGAGTAAAGTTAGCACTGAACCTATATGCCAGGATGTTGGCAATATCAGTTGGTTATGTATATTTAGTGCCATTGTGCTGTAACTCAGAGCAGATCTGAGTATTGCCATTGAGATTTTTGACATAGCTATAGAATGCTTTGTGTTTGTCTTTAGAAACAGTGGTGATTTTGTTTTCGTAACTAGCTTTGGAGGACTTTATGAGGGATCTCAACTTCTTACTGAGGCTGACCAGGGAGTTCGTCCAATCATGGGATTTTACTCTTTTCTGCAGCAGTTTCTTTCTTCTGTTGTAGAGTTTGTTTATGGCAGGGGACCACCAGATTGGCTTCCTTTTTTGGAGGATAGCATCTTGGTTCTGTTAGGGATAGCATGATCCATGCACTCATGTAAGTGCTTATAAAGTGTATGTGTGTAGGATTCAGCAGTAGTACCTCTATTGCCCTTCTGGATGGGTGTCGTGAAGTTTGCCACTTCTGTCTTAACAAGCGTGAATTGGCTTTGTAGAAATTTTTTACGGTGGTTTCCCTAATGGGAGGTGGGGGCAGGATGTTGATGTCTAGGGTGATTAGCTTGTGGTCGGATCTGACCAATGAGGAATTGGCTTCTGGTGTGGAATGCTGATCACCCATGTTGGTAATGACCAGGTCTAGGATATTGCTGCCCCTGGTAGGGGTGTGGATAAATTGATCCAAGGCATTGGAATTTATGAATTTCAGAAAACGTTGAGCAAAAGAGTTGGTACCTGAGTAGTTTTCCCAGTTAATGGTGGGGTAGTTGAAATTGCCCATTATTAGGGTGTTGGGTTGTACACTAATATGTTCAAGTGTATCAAGAAATGTGGAGGGGGAATCCTGGGGCATGGTGGTGGATCTGTAGCAAGCTAAAATTTGGATTGTGGTCTTGCCCAGAGTTAGTTGCAATTTGATAATCTCGGATGCATTATGCTGAGCAACTAGCAAGGAGGTGTGGATATCCTTAATGAATATGGACACGCTTCCGCCTTTAGTGTTTCAGTCCAGGTTAGGTGGCCGAAAGGTGTGATATGAATTATAGCCTGATAATGCAGGGGTGCTCTCTGGAGCCTTGAACCAGGTCTCTGTCACTGCACAGATGTCAGTGTTCTCCATTTTAAGAAGTGCCTCAAGTGAGTGCATTTTGAGGTTTAGACTTCTAGCATTGAGTAGCCTTACCCTCAGATTTTCCTTGTTTGTACCTGTTACGGTGGTGAATTTGTCATTTGAACCTTGCCTAAAAAAAGGCACTATGGGGTGGCAAAAGCCTTAGCCAGTATCCAAATTCCCAAGGGCGACAGATGCAGGCCATCTCTAGCAAAGCATCGTGGTCTGTCGATCATGTCATCCCAGGCAGACAGATACTGGATCCCCTTAGAATGGCAGCAGAAGCTTAGACAATTGTTGAACTAAATCATTTTGTCCTTGTACTGTGGTATCATTCTGGGTGATGGCAGGATGCTACTCAGGGCTAGGGCCATACCTGCCTGGGCTACAAGATTGGAGAGCTCCTCCATGTCTCTTTTCATGTTGTTCAGGGATGTATGTCTCAGGTCATTCACGCCAACATGGACAATGACAGAGTCATACTTGTACTTGTTGTGGAGTGACCTGAGTGTGTGCGTTATGTGGCAGATCCTGGCACCTGACAGGCAGCTGAAAGTAACTTTCTCCTTGTTTAGCCTGGTGAGTGGAACGGTTTGTGAAGGGCCGATCTTGTCTCCTGAACCTGATTGACTTCCTTGAATCAGTCTCCAGAGCCATGGACAAGGGTAAGGTGGTCCACACAGCCTATCTAGACCTTGCCAAGGCCTTTGACACCATCCCCCACTCTGGAATCATAGATAAACTTACTAAGTTAGGCATTAATCCCTATGTCACCCAATGGGTTGCTAAATGGCTTACTGATAGAACTCACACTGTAAAAGTAGCCGACTCCAAATCCAGCTCCAGACAAGTGACAAGTGGAGTACCTCAGGGTTCAGTCCTGGGGCCGCTCTTGTTTGGCATCTACTTCTCTGAAGTACAGGTCAACACTAAGGGACTCTGGCTAACAAAGTTTGCAGATGACTGCAAACCGGGAGCCATTATTGAATCCCCAAATGATGTGGATACTCTACAAAAGGGCCTTACAGAAACAGATGCTTGGTGCCAGAGCCATGGGCTCAAGCTCAATGCCAAGAAATGTATTGTTATCCCCTTTGGGAAAAACATGTATCCATGAATTACCATATAGGTGGCAGTACACTAAACACAGAAAGTGTGATAAGAGACTTAGGGACACAGGTGGACAGTGGTCTCACCTTTGATAACCACATCGCCACAACAGTCAGGAAATCCTTCTATGTGGCACACCTCATCATGAAGGGCTTTTCATCCAGAAAGAAGGAGGTCATTGTCCCACTGTACTCATCCCTCATTAGACCCATTATAGAATACAACGCCCCATTTGGTATGTACCTCTCAAGACATCTGCAACAACTGGAAAGGCCTCAGAAATACCTCACTAAAAGAATCACAGGCCTAAAGCAGATGCCCTACACTGACCGCCTTAAAAAACTCCAGCTATACTCTGTCGCATATCGACTACTTAGAGGCGATCTCTGCTTAACATACAAGGCCATGTCAAACCCAGAGCTGTTGGACATGCTACACTTAAAGAAATCCCAATCCCTCAGAGCTACACGCTCCAGGGATCTAAACCTTGTCATCACAATAAACAAAACATGCTGGAGGGATAGGTTCCTGACCCAGAGACTCCCCAGACTCTGGAATAGATTGCCAATACACGTCAAGCAG
This sequence comes from Protopterus annectens, assembly GCF_019279795.1. Taxonomy (NCBI): domain Eukaryota; kingdom Metazoa; phylum Chordata; order Ceratodontiformes; family Protopteridae; genus Protopterus; species Protopterus annectens. The sequence continues at coordinate 80,222,515 of NC_056731.1, forward strand.
AGTGCCTCTTTGGACCTCTTCAAGAGGAACCTTGACAATTGGATGTGAGAAAGGAAATTCACCCCAGGGATCACGTCAGTCGCCCTGCTAGACAGGGGTCCAGGAAAGTAAATAATGTGGGAAGAAATAGCCAGGGAATTTTTATGGCTAGGCTTGTATAGGCCCTAGGGCTGATAGCCTAGTACTAACCTATGAACCTATGAACCTATGAACCTATGAACATCAGTGTGCCTGACTATAGAGTTACCTATGAGTAGAGTGATGGGTACATTGTTATGCCTTATGGGCTGCAGTTGGGTAGCACACTGAGTTTGTGGGCTATGTGTTATTTGGGTTGTGTTGGAGGGTGGAGGTTGCTTGCGTTTCTACTTTGGAGTTCTCTGTTGCTTGGGCAGATTTTTATTGAGAGCCTCTGCGAATGTAAGTGTGTGTTTTGTGTTTATATGTGTGTGTTTTGGTGATTTAGGTTTTGAGGGACTATGTGATGAGTTTGGTGTGGTGCAAGTGTTTACCCTCTCCTCTTGACTGTCTAGTCCAGTCTTGGGTGTTTGTTTCCAGTTTGTCTATGTAAGTGCATCTCCTACAGTTTGTAGTGTTGGGTGGTAGGAGGAGAGGGTTGTCTGTGTACATGAGGCAATTGCTCTAGTGCCCCAAGATGCCCAGATTCATCAAGTAGACAGGAGAAAACACCAGGAGCTGACCCACAGACATGCCTGGATAGGTGCTTATTTATTAAGTAATAAAAACTGTTTTCCTCTAGTCAAGTAAAGAAAGTTGAGTGCTATAGTAATTTGTAGCTTATTTAGTACTTACAATGAGTTCTGAACAAGTGCTGAGCTCAAAGAAACAGATTTGAGTGCTAAAACTAAAAAACTGACTAGTTCTAAGGGAAAATTTGAAGAGCAAAAGTTATGGCGCCAGGAATATTTTAACCCTAGCTAAGCGGTGATGTATAAAGTGTATTTTTTATATAACAGTAGCAAATGAGCAAACTGATTTAAACAAATTAACCAGTTAACCAATAAAATGCTAAAACCTGAGCCCTGTTCCAGCAGACTTCGATCAGATAAGTTCTAACTTCTCTCTCCTGCCACTAGGGTGCATGGGAACCTTCTCCAGAAAAAGATGGCCTGGATTAGTGCTCAAGTTATACAAACAAAGCTAAATTCCACAGGTCTGAATCTAGTCTTGTGCTACAGCAAACAAGGCGTACCAATTTCAGAAAGACAGTTCAAATAAGCAGGCACAATAAGCCTTTAACCAGAAACTCCCAGCTCAGAAGGGCAGAATCTACCCTCTCCTCCCACAAGAGTGCAGCCCACACCTTCTTAATGACATATGGCAACATTTATATTTTCTTTTAGAATAAAATATATAATTTGATTGCTACTTTCATTGATACATCTTTTCTGTCTGTACGTGTTAAGTTATAGAGTTATACAAGAAAGTTGTTCAGTACACATCAGCGTGGGTGGATAACTCAGCTAAGTTTCAGTTACAGCTGTTTCTTACAGGACATATAGGCAATTGTGTATCCACTCTCCCCCTTGCTGTTGTTTTCTTGCTTCAGTTCTTCCTGAACCATCCTCCCTACAAGGCCTGGAGACATCTGCACATTATAAGGAAATGTTTATTTGCTTACTACTAAGCATTATTAAGATATATACTTATCTGTATGTGTGCGAAGGGTGCAATAAGTGTCTGTATTGCTGTACTATCTGTGATTGTGTAATGACTGTTTTTCATCATCTAAGTTGGTTTAATATTTCATAGAGTAGTCATTTCATTCCTGTGTCTGTTACTTATAATCACAGGTGACCCTGACTGTGAAAGTGTAGGACTCCCACAATCTGATGTATGAGTATCGATAGGCTCTGATAATGATGGTGGCCAAATGGAGGCACAGTCAGGGTGTGCAGAGGTTCAGTCTGACACTGAAGTTGTGACTCACACATCCCCTGGAATTCCTTCAGACATAGTCAGTATGCTTACACATACCCATTCTACTGAACCCTCAGATAGTGGACAGGCTGAGGGTGACAGTTGATCAGGGTAATGTGGTTAGTGTGTCTTCAATGCCAGTTGTCTTTGGCAATAGCCAAAGCGTGGGTGAGGTGCCATGCAGGAGGGCTGGTAGGTGTGCTCAGGAGAAGCCTGTTATTCATCTTCCTCCTGATCCTTGTGTGTCATTACATACTACTTGTATATTTAGGGCCATTGTGGAGGCACACATTCCACTAGGGCCTGTCAGGACATGCTTAGGGTTCTAGATGTCACACAAGCTGACGTACATGACTGCCACCATCATGTGGCCAATTCAATGGATCAGATGAAAGACACAATGGAACAGGCAGTGTCTTTGATGGAATGTCTGTTGGGAGTGGGGCAGCATTCATGTGGCTGTAGTCCACAACATCATCTGCTGTTAGCCAAAGTGTCTGTGCCCAATACTGCTCCCATAGTCGCACTACTTCCACTGCTCCATCAGTGGTTGAGGTGTCCACACCCAGACATAGTAGACCACAGGGTGGTGGACCTGGGTGTAGTCGTGAAGAGAGCTTGGCCAGCAGACATCACTCACATTCAGGTAACAGCAGCACATTTGACCATGGGAATGGACATGCCGGTTCAAATCCTGGCAGACATAGAACTGATACCTCTACCATACACAGCTCGCACCTGTCCAACATGCCAGGACATAGATTTAGCACAGAGCTTGCAGATGCTCACACACACATTTCACATTGAGTGTTCATACAGACAGCCACACATAACAGTTACATGAGGCATTTCTGAAACTTGCAGTTCATTCTGTCTCAGTGGCCATTTGATAATTAGCTACATTTCTGCCTGCCTGTCTTTCTTACCCACATGCACTCATTACTTTTGTGTCCACCCTGGCCTCCTCTCTCCCCCAAGCCCCACCCTGTGCAAATGGTTATAACTGTGCCATCACCCTTGTTTTCATCTTTTGGATTCAGGAATACACACACGCCCACACACACACACACACACACACACACACACACACACACACACATATATATATATATATATATATATATATATATATATATATAGTCTGATGTGCAAGGGTGCATTGCTAGCTGAGTGCTTAGTATATGTATTAGTGATGTTATTTTGAAATTGTTACTAATTTCTTACATCCTTTTTACTGTTGTGATTACTACCCTGAAATTGTTGATGCAGCAGTGAGGCTTATTGCTCCACTTGTGAGAATGTAGGGATAATTAGACTTTGGACTGCTTTTTCTATTGTGGGTATTTTAGATGCATGAGGCATGTTAGCTGATAAATAGCAGAAATGTATAACATAAGTCAGTCCTGTCACATATTGATGTTATTGCTGGACAACTCACACACATTCTACTTGGGTACATTTTTAAATAACAGTATGCAGGTATATGCCATTCATTCATATTCTTACTCATTTATTTTCCTATTTCATATTAAACACGTACCTTGATAGTCCTGTGGTTACAACTGTTGTAATTTGGGGCTGGGGCTGCCTGATGCTAGCAGCACACAGCCATTATATGGGTAAGTAAAGGTTGTGAGCATTGCCTGGTATCAATTTCACTGTATGTATGTTCATAGGATGAAAGTTGTACCCATTAGATGGTCAGCATGTGTGCTATCCATTGCCTCTTGGCCAGCATGAGGACATAGTGTGCACGCCTATGTCCACCTACACCCACAGCAGCTGGTGGTTCCCCCACTGACTCCTTTCCTGAGTGTGGCTGTGGTGGCCTTGCCAGTGGTGAAAGCCCTTTGTTTTCCTGTTGCAGCTGTTTTTTTAGGATAATATGGTGTAGGATAGCATAGATAGTGATACATTTTGCACATGTACTGGGATTGTTCTGCAGGGCATCCACTGATGTATCTAGGCACCAAGTGTGACTTCAGCAGTCCAAAGACATGCTCTATGATGTTTCTTGTTTGAACATGTGCCTCATTATACCATTCCTACATGGATTTGTGTGCATTTCTGATGGACATCCTCAGCCATGGTTTGAGTTCATCCTCTGCATCCTCCAGTAAATGGCCTTGTGGGATATCACTGCTCGAAAACCTCTGGTAGAGCTGTGAGTTGTGTCAGAAATGTGTGTTGTGGTAACTACTGGGGTTGCCAGCATGCACATTCATGATGATTCTCTTAGCAATACACATGACCTGGCAGTTAATGGAGTGAAATGCCTTTCAGTTAATGAACACCCTTCTCTGTTCGCTGGGTGGTGCTTTAATCTCAGTGTGTGTGCAGTTTATGGTACCCAAGACTTCAAAGAAGTGTACTACAGTGTAGAAATCCTACATAGTTATTGCACTGTCCTCAGGGTTACTGGAAAAATATATAGGCACTGGAATGCTGTAGCATAGCATTCAGGAGTTGATGTAAGATCCTTGACACTGATGCCTGTGACACCTCCAACATGTCCCCTGTTGGTCTCTGAAAGGTTCCTGTAGCTACACATACCTTGGCCTGCACAGGTATTGGTTCCTCTCAGTTTGCCCTTGCTTTCAGTTGAGGATGACATGGTTTGCAGAGTTTCTGGAGTGTGTCTCTATCCAACCTGTAGTGCTTTATAATTTCCAGCTCATGCAGACAATGAAAAGTTAAATAGGGTCTAAACACCCTTCTCCTTCATGACCGAGGTCTAGCAGCTGCATAGAATTAAGCTTGTTGCATATACACATGCAGAAGACCAGCAGCAGTGCCTAACATTGCTTCCCACAAGTGTGGTTTACATGGCTGTATTGCAGTAGGTTTTGGAGTACATGGCAGAAACCTACCCTAAGTATACATGATTGCTTTATAACTTGTTGAATAGCTCCACTATCTTGGATTTGTTGATTAGCATACAATTCATCTGAGTATGCTGTAATTAGCATGCCAAGATGTTTACTGTGTTTGTGCTGCTCTACACAGAGCTGCTTACTGAATATAAATCAGTGCACTATCATGTGGCTTATTGAATCTTACACATATATTAAACCAATACCATGGTGGTGGTGCTGCGGTAGCATTGTCGCCTCAAAGTAAGACTCTGTCCGGTTCGATTCTCAGCTAGAGCGTCTTTTGTGTGGAGACATGCGTGAATGGGCGTACCTTCATTGAAGGTTGTGCGTCAGGGCCGGCAGCTCGGCACGTAAAAATCTACTGCCAATCATTAGCGGCCCGGAGTTCAACTCTAGCGACCCCTAACCGGGAAAAGCCGAAAGACACAACAACAACATATATATTAAACCAAACAGGTGCCCATACAGGAGCACAGTGCATGAATCAACCAGTAAACATAAATAAAAAAAACACAAAAAGGAAACCAGTGATAAAAGCATAAGCATGCCAACATGAACTAAAAGTATATATAAGCACTGTAGAAGTGCATGAATAAACACCAGCAGCAATACTTTTTCCATAAATTGTTCAAAACTTTAATTAATGTTCAAAATGCAATGAAGGACAAACAATAAACACTTAACTTTATCACCGCATTTTTTGTCCCTAATATTGGCACTTCCTCAGATCCTATTCCTAATACTGGGATTTCCAGTCATAATAATACTCATTCAGAAGACCTGACAAAACTTTAAGTAAGCACATCTACAACACTGTATTAATAAAACTAAAAAAATATACAAGAAGTTGTTTCAACTATTTTTGGATGCTGGTTTTCAATTGCTGCATATGTATCTATAGATATGTATGTGTGTCTGTATGTGTGTGGTTGTGTATGTATGTATATGAGTATATGAGTATATGAGTATATAACATTAGGTCATAAAGTTAGTATAAACTTACATCAACAAAATATTTACTCAAAAACAAGAATAAAGAATAAAACAAGTGTTTTTTGCAGGTGGAAAGCCACCCCCCAGCACCACATGCATTTGAGGAACACCACCACTCATATCCTTATACTTAACTATACTACCTCTGTGATCACATAACAGCAGAGAACAGGAGAAAGTTCCTTAACTCTATTGTTTGATGATCTAACAAGAAATGTTCCTGGTACATCAATAAAATGGAAATTAACCAAATAAAATTGTAATTCCCATTTCATTGTAAGACTGTAAGACATAGTTCAACCAAGTACATCAAGTAATTATATATATATATATATATATATATATATATATATATATACATATACATACATACATACATACATTCATTGAAAATTAAACCTTTGATGACTGGAATCACTGAAATGTAATCCCTGAAGAAAAACAAAAAAACACAGAAAACTAAACTAAGGTGCAAATTCAATAAAGCTTACACGGTCATTTTTTTCCATGTGAGAGCTGCAATGAACACAGGCTAGGTGAGTTTTAGAGTCAATAAACTCTGGGTTGTGGTGTGCAGCCATGAGCATTCATTTGCAATAATGGAAGCTTTTGTGGAATGCAACTTTCAGCATAAGTAGCTGAAATGTATGCTAATGAAGCAAAACAACACAGTGGAGTGATCCAACACCCTTCAACACAAACGTGTAGACTCTGTGTCCATGTTAGTAGTGTCCGTGGAAAGTTTCTGTATACAAGAGTCTACATGGAAGCAAGGGTGTGTAAAAGTCCAGAAATATGGGCAGAACGTCCATGAAAAGGTAACAACACACATATAATGGGTGATTTATGCACTATGGATGTCCAAAAGCATCAGGAGGTATGTCAGATTAGTATTTATTTAAATACTTTTTTCCACGTGTTTGTGCATTGTGTTGCTTGCCACAAAAGGTTTTAAATATGAATAACAGAAACATCGTTGAAAAGAGCAGTATAATGTAGTGTCAAAATAGGTACAGTAAAACCCTGCCTTGTGTCTTTAAATTTGTGCTCCAGTGCTGTTGCTCAGCTTACACGGCTACTAACTATGTAGATTCCAGGCTGTCAGCATGGTTATTATGCAAATGATTGCAAAAAGCAGTGGATTTGTTGAATCACAAAAGGCAGGAACTGTGTAGGGCTGTTCACTTCTTTCAAGCTCCTACACAGTGTTTATTTTTCCCATGGATATCGAAGACATCGGGGGGGGGGGCAGGTAACTTTGGGTGGTTTTTTTTGGTGTTTTACATGTGTTTGCACAGTGCTCTGCTGCACGCAAATAGTTATGGTGATGCATTCTTTGTTTGCGTGAGCAGACCACCCACATATCAGACATGAGCTAGACATCCAAAAATAGAAACCAAATAATTTCAATCAATACTGCTGAGCACTGCTGAGCAGCGCACAAACCTGGTAAGTGGGGCTGTGCTATGCTCTTATCCTCCAGTTATAGGATATTGCACAACCACTCCAGTGGCGACAGGTATTAGGTATGGGACTAGAATGCAGAATATCCTGGGTTCAAGTACAGGGTGTGGCAATTTTTATCATACTGTTCTGACATTGCAGGTTATAGAAATGAAATGTAATTAGCAGTAATTAGCATTTTCTGTATGTTTCATGACAACAGAGATGAAAATATAACATTTTTACATCGTTTACATTAATTATGTACAGCTGCATGCAGATACACACTGCGCACTACTGCGCCATGAAGTAGGACCTTTAAATTATGTTAATTATATTCTAAGCAGGTGAATTCTATCTTAATTAGCCAATCCCATATAGTGGACCTAATCAAGAAATGTATAAAGTATGCATACAGCCTACATTCTGATTTTTCCTTGATACTTCAAGACCATTGGAGTAGAGACTTTGAAATTTTAACTGAGATAATGCTAGGGGCTGCTGCAGCTATTCTACATCTGCATGTGCTAAAGGCTGAAGTCAATTCTGCTGGTGTTGCTGACAATAGGCCTAGCAGAGAAGGAGAAGATTGTTCAGGCCCAGAGTAACCTTCCAGGTGCTACATTATCTGGAGATTGTAGAGTGCTACAGGGTGAACAGGGACATATTACAAAAACTCTGTAAACTCTGCCGCCCTCTACTCAGAGCCAGAGCCAACTGAAGGGAAACCATTCCAGTGGAGACTAAGGTATGTGTAGCTCTTAGGATATTAGCTGCAGGTACTTTTCAAAGACCAACTGGGGACATGATGGGGATGGTACAGGCATCACCATCAAGGATATTCCACCAGTTTCTGGATGCTATGCTCCTACATGCCAATGAGCACATATAATTTCCCTTTACTCCTGAGGAGAGAACCAGCAATATGCAATGGTTCTACCATGTAGCGCACTACCCTGAAGTACTGGGTGCCATAGATTGCCCTCATGTGCACATCAAGGCACCACCTGGTGAGCAGGGTAGATTTTACACTAACAGCAAGGGTATAACTCCATCAACCGCCAAGCTGTGTGCAATGCCCAGGGGATTATTCTGAATATGTGTGCTGGCAAACCTGGCAGTTATCACAACTCCCATATCTGGCACACATCATAGCTGTACCAGATGTTTGCTGGGATGACATCCTACAGGGCCATTTACTGGGAGATGCTGGCTATGCCCTGGAACCATAGATGATGACGCCCATCAGAAATGCACACACACCCATGGAAGAACGCCATAATGAAGCACATGCACTAACAAGGAACTCATGTGTTTGGGCTTCTGAAGTCAACGTTCAGGTCTCTAGAAATATCCAGTGGAGCATTGCACAATACTCCACGCATGTGTACACAAATATTTGCAGTATGTGCTATGCTCCACAATCTGATAAAGTGGAAACAGCTGCAGCAGGATCAGCAAGGGGAAGGGACACACATCCCCTCACCAATGCCTAGGTCTTCACAGTCATAGTCACAGAAGGACTCGGAGAAGGATCCCCCAGCTACTGTCCCTGTAGGCAGATGTAGGTGTGCTCAGTATGCCCTTGATTTGGCCAATAGACAACACATAGCACATTCACTGACCACCTAGGGACCTAGAGACTAATAACTTTCTCCTACTCACATACATACATTAAAAGTGATGACAGGCAACTCACATGACTTGTACTTATCCATGTACTGGCTGTGTACTGTTTGCATCAGACAAAGTCAGCCCTGAACTACAGTTGTGTCAACCATTGCATTTGCAAGGTAGGTCCTTAACCTACATTGTAGTCTTCTGGAGTATTATGAAATATTATTTGTATCTAAGAACTTGGTATAGTATGCAAGTAAAGAGTGGTGTATTTGTACAGAAAGTTAAGTAACATGTGCCTATTGACAATATTTTACTAGTATGTGTCCAATTTTAATAATTAGGCCTCATGCATGAACCCTTCATACAGTCCTACTGCAGCAGGTTAATGGTACATCATTCAAGACAGAAGTTAGAAAGTGAGGCTACACATTGTAGTTGCTGACTTTAAACTTGTCTGCATCCTATCAGTAGATGTGGTTTGTTTCCCCACCTCCTAAAACAGGAGTGTCCCCTTGTAACTGCCACAACACTAATTCATCTATTCTGCACCCAAGCACATAGTAATTGGGTGTTTGTCACAATTATTATCCCCCACATTTCCAGGGGAATACTCAAGATTTGATTACACATTGTATGTGTTAGGTAACTCATGTACAGCAGTGTACATTGTTATGCAGATGGTTGTGTGATGAATGACTCCTGTTTTAGCAAGCTGCTTCTGTGGCCAAAACAGCTAAGGCATCCATCCTGTCTGATGAAGCTGTAATGCTGTTGAGGTTCAAATCCTGATATAAGTAGAGGTTTTGGATGTGTAATAGCAATAGGTTGTGTTTTACAGACCGTGACTCTGTGCCCCTTAATGTTATCAAGTTCATCTTGTATTAATTCCACATTTGTGCAATGCACTGCATGTTCAAAACCTTTTTGATAAGGCTTAAGTGGTTTGCGTGGAGCACAGCAGTGCAGAAACAGTAAAAGAGGAAATACTATTTATGTCTGGCCACCACCACAGACACTGGATACATTCAATCAATGCCGTTAGTAATCGAGAAATCCTGGCCTGGATTAAGGATAGGAATTGACGGTAATAGCAGGTATATATTATGTAGTAGTAAAACGTAGATGTGAGCAATATGCCTCGTGTTTGTGCACTGCTTACCGACACACAAAGAGTATAAAAAAGGCAAAGGTGCATGTGTGCATACTTAGATAACTATAGCGCAAATCTGATGCTTCTTACGCTATAGCACTCTCTCTCTCTCACTCTCTGTCTCCCTCTTTCTCCCTATGTATATATATATATATATATATATATATATATATATATATATATATATATATATATATATATATCTCCATAGTTCCCTATGTACCTATCAAGCTCTTAGAGTAGGAAATCAGGACAAAGTTGCAAATAATGGGGGAAAATGGTCAAAAATAGGGACAATTTTTAAGTATTGCACTTACAAACTTAGAAAGGTGAATAGATTAACAGGCATTGCATTTCCATGAATTTTCTGAAGAATATGACGTGTGAAATTCAGATGTTTGTCATTATTTACTGACCTCGTTTCTCAATGATTTGCCATTGAGTTTCCAGAAAACCACAATATTGTGTGAAATAGACTACAAATATGAGTACGACATTCTGGACAATATGTAAAAATCTGGACAATTGAGAGGTATGGTGCCCTATCATTCCTAGACACCATTTCTCCTCTAAGTGTACATGTGGAAACATTGCAAATTGAGGGCACAATATAAGTATATGTACATATATTGAAAACCATCCCTTTGTTTCCCCACCAGCAATGACAGCAATAAGCACAACAACCTTGTATCATCTTCAGTTTTCCACACATATATCACCCTCTGTACAATTTGTAATATATGATGTGTTCTCCCTCATGGACAGGGCCAGTCAATGGTGCTCACAGGATTGTTCATCCAAACACAGACAAATAGGCTCAATAAGGATATATTTGTTATACAAATAGGATACTAAACAGTATTCATCTGCTAGGCTACTAACCTCAGCTGACACTACAAAGCAGTGTGACTCCACAGGCCTCCCAAGCTACTGTCAAACACATGGCTTGGTTATGTCATCTACTATAAGATCATCTGCAGTCCTTCTAAATTCAGACTTGTGCTGTGGTACATGTGTTAAGTACTCTGATCTGTGGTAAGTAAACCTCAATAGGTAGGGGGTCTATCCTCACTGCAGTCAGTTGTGTGTGTGTGTGTGTGTGTGTGTGTGTGTGTGTGTGTGTGTGTGTGTGTGTGTGTGTGTGTGTGTGTGTGTGTGTGTGTGTGTGTGTGTGTGTGTATAAATGGAAGTGGAAGTGTGTATCCCACAGTGAGCATGAGTTTGCACTGTTTTTGTGATTACAAAAACACCCACTCGAGGTAGGCCTCCAACCTCCTGTCCTCCATGTGGCCTGCTGATGTCTTCTATCATAAGATCACCTGCAGTTCTGTTAAACTCATACTTGTCCTGTTGTGTGTGCATTAAGTACTCTGATTTGTAGTATGTAAACCTGGGTAGGTAGGGGTTCTATTCTCACTGCATTCAACTGTGTTTGTATGCGTGTGAGCTGTTGGTGGATGTTACACAGGGCATTTTAGAGCAGCCTAAGGGACACTGTCCTTCTGTGTTCAACAAACACTGTTCATGTTTTCAGCTATATCAGATTATTGGATATGTATATGTCACAAATGGCCATGGTCACACACTGGCCTGACAGAAGGGTAGATGTCACCTCGTCCTATATAAGTTAGACAACTACTGTTATTGTATGATCTAGTTGCAACGGTGATGGGCAGGTTGACACATTAGGTTACATAGGAGTCCACGTGGACTTTGTTGTTTGCAGATGATATTATGGTCTGTATTGAGATTAGAGTACAGGTGTAGACACCATGGGGAGGTGGAGATATGCTTTATAGAGGAGAGGAATGAAGGTCAGCAGGACTAAGACAAAAGATGTGTGTGAATGAGATAGAGAATAGAGGAATGGTTAGAATGCAGGAAATACAGTTGGCGAAGACATATGATGTTAAATATTTTGGGCCAACAGTTCAGAGTAATGGTGAGTCTGGAAGACAGGTGTAGAATAGAGAGAGCATGCATGGTGGATTGTGTGGAGAAGAGTGTCAGGAGTGGTCTTTGACAGATGTGTACCAATAACACTGACATGGAGGGTCTACAAGATGGTAGTGAGACCAGCTATGTCATATGGGTCACAGATGGTGCACTGACAAAAAGGCAGGAGTCATAACAAGTGTTTGCAGAGTACCAGATGTTATGGTTTGCATAGTGTGGACTGAGGATGGACAGGAGTATTAATCAAAAATTAGAGTGTCAGCTCAGGTTGTACAGTTTGGAGATGAAGACAGAATGGTAAGATTGTGTTGGTCTGGACATGTGCTGAGGGCTGATACTGGGTATATTGGGGGAAGGATAATAAGGATGGAGCTTCCTGGTAAGAGGAAAATATGAAGGCCTAAGATAAGGTGTATGGATGTGGTGACAAAAGATATGTAGGTGGTTGGTGTGGCAGAGCAAGATACAGAAGGCGATTAGAAATGGATGCAGAACATCTGCTGTGGTGATCCTAATGGTACTGTCCTAAAAATAGGTAGAAGAAGAGGACATCTCTATTTGGAGAAACCCCATCTGTACACTTGTGGCATGAATGTACAGTAGGAGTATCTAATTCATGGTTACTGTATCTGGATTCAGTTTGGGCTTTAAGAGTGTGCAGAGGCTGTAACACTTTGCCCTCATACATGCAGAAATGTTAATACACTTCCTTTCAAATACAATTGGCTGCTGTCAGAACCTTTGCCGCATAGCAGGCAGCAATTTACTCACTTACCTATTAATAACAGAGATAATGATCCACCTTATGAAGGACATCATAATGTACACCTGATAAATTAGTGACCTGACAGTGGCAGTCAGATCACATATATCCCCCTCTGTTTGCATTTTCTATGCAGATACCAGGTTCAAACACCCCACTATCAACTATCATTACTCCTCTGTTTTACCCTGCTAGCATAGTTGACATGAGTTCCTGACTCAGTGCAGGTAATGCTTCATGTGCACTGAATAGTCTGTATCCCCTACATCACTGAATTACAAATTTCAAGAGATCCACATATAGTAGGGATCTGGAATCAATACTGTTTACTTCCCAGATGGGTAACACTACAAAGGGTGTCTGCTCATACACCTTGACTCCTGCTTATAATATCCACCCATCACAAACCATCATGTGCAGAGATACTCCTCACAAACCAACCTAAACAGTAGACACATCCTAAACACAGTCAGGCTACAATCAGATAATATACAGCAGACATATCTTCACCACAGAAGTGCTTGAGGCAATGGGCATGTATCTCAAAGGTTTTCATAATGATTATCTGTACAGTGAGATGTACAGATGCCCCAGTCACCAGCTTAAACAAGGATATATTTAGTGTTAGCTGTGTGGCAGACGTAGTGATCACAACACATGTAATTAAGTCTCTTAACAACAAGTCCCACTCTTATTCCAGCTGACTTCATTTTGGTATACATAACTTGAGACATAACTATATGAAATATATGAATACAGACATGACTGAGCTATTTAAAAATGGGACCCGCCAGGTATGTCCATATGTTTGAGCAGCATTATACCCTCACCTAAGATGATAGCACTATATAAAGAAAAACAGATTCACTGAACCTGCCTAAGTTTCTGGTGTCATAGTACGGTGGTACAGTACCTGTCATTGTGGGATGACATGGTGGATAGAGCACACTGCTTTGCCAGGCATAAGCTACTTGACTGCACCATAATCATTTTACTAGGCAAGTCACAAATGCAGAATAATTAATGTGAGGGCCATGCTGCTAAACTCTAGGAGTTCACACCTAAAGCCTTACTCTCTGTAAGCACTCTTCACTGTGAAGATGTTGATGTCTGTGCAATCACAAAAACTTGATTCAAAGCAGCTGTATGTACTTTGCCCTTGCTAAGCTACAATGCCTTCCAAACATCCACACATTAAACTGAACTTGTGTGTCCCAGAGGTGTTGTATCTATTTACATTGAAGATTAGTATGCCTCAACAATGTTTAGAGAAGATAACTATATGGAGTTATTCTATGTCCAACCTACTGTGGATAGGAAACCCCTTACTGTTATCACCAGTAATAGGTCACCATCCATAAATACAGAAGGCCACACAGCCTATCTATTACTACTTGAGACAATTAAAGTAGAGAAAAATAACCCAGTCAGGGGTGGGTGAAAGTATAAATCCATTGATCTGGGTAATTGTAGAACAACAAATTCACTTGCACAACATTACCTGCAGTTTGTGAACTGAAATGCCATGGAAGAAAGTGTGCAACACCCCACAATGTTATTTCATATTCCAGACCTCTACCCCCAACAATATGTGTGAACAATGTAATGGCACATGTGTAGTGCCTGCAATGTTAATCCAACCATAAGGCACTATGTTTTGAAGTTGATATAGCTAATGAACTCCCCAAAGGAGGAGTCAGGTTCACAATCATCACCCAAGGTAACTACACACTTCTAAGGGATGGTCTACAATACTTCCAAGACACAGTTTCCACAAACGTCATTAACAGCTATAGTACAATCCTCCCTGATGTCCTGTCTGCACATCTCTACAAATGTATACACAAAGCCGTGCTTGATAGGTATAAACAAAGATCCTTTGGAAAATACAAACCATACTGGTGTATGTCCATCATAACTACATTATACAGTAAGTGAAATAAGCTGTTGTTTACAAATACAACATTGAGAAAACAAGGGTGGAAGGCCACACTCTTCAGCAAAAACATGCAACTAAGACACCTTCAAGAACCCACACAGAGCAACTATGCCAAGACTTTACACAACAACATATCCAGGGATAACCAGAGGGCTTTCTTCATGTACATCTGCAAACTGATATACGTCAGATGCAGTTGGATCAAACTGTGTATGGTAGTACACACACTGACCCAGTGTAACTTCCAAACCTGCTAGCAGACACACTTGGCTGAAAAGAGTGCCCCCTGCAACCACCACACCTAGTACAAACCATGTGTCAAATATCATCTGTGAGCTGTTGTAGCTACAATGACAAAGTTATCATTGCCCTCTCCAAGACTAGGAGCACAGTCTCCATGGGACAGCATGGAATTCTGGCCTGTGTTCCTAATGTTCTTCAACAGTGAGCTACTCCCCTAGGCACCATATTCAGCCAGAGTCTGAATACTGCTGTTGTCCACATTGAATGGAATACTGTCACCATTTTCCAACCACACAAGAAATGACTGGCAAAATACAAGTGTAATTAAGAACCATAAATTTATGCAACCTCTGTCATAAGGCAATGGATACAGTTAGCATGCATCTCAGATGCAAGGAAATAGGTGACCTCCTAAACCTAGATGTGTTCCAGTTAGGTGTTCTCAAGGGTATCTTGTGGCTGCAAAACCTGGTGGGAGTCAAGCCAGAGACATATACAAAGTCAAAGATGTGCACACATCCTATTCTAACTTGGCCAAGGCCTTCAACACAATCCAACATTTGTTGTCAGTGGGAAATGAACCAAGGTGAATATCAAATCCTAAGTCATCAGCTGGTTTTCAAATGGGATCATAGGTCAACTACATTCAATCACAGTACGAGACTTCACCTTAAGCAGCATATATGTCATCTGTGTGGTAACAAAAGTGTCAGTGCTGTGGCCCCTCATGTTTGACATATATGTCTCAGAAATCCAAAGACATATCTGTCTCAGAAATCCAAAACAAAACATAGTCTGTGGCACTAATGACTTTTGACAAAGTCATGGGTGTTACATGAACTGCACAGAAATGCATCAGCATACCTTGTGGTAATAATACATGTTCCTGCTTATTATAAAATAACCATCAGTACACTATTCCTCACTTCCGTACTGATATAACACATGTCAACTGCAATTTGGGTCTACTGTTGGGAAGAAGACATTCTGCATCATACATCTGATTAGCAATGGCATTACATCAATAGCAATATATGTTAGCAATCCCCTATACTCATCCTTGATCAGCTGTATGAAAAAATATAAACCACCCTTTGAAATGTATTTTATCAAACACCTGCACCAACTTGACAGACCTCAGACATGTCTGGTAATAAAGCATCAGAGGGTCTCCAACATGTATCTTCTGTAGGTAGACTGATGTGTGTGCAGTATCATATAGATAGCTTTGTGGCAGATTATGTGGCCAAAATGGGATAAAAATGGTGCACATGTGTAAGTAATGTGGGACTCAAGTTACCTTTTCCAGGAACCTCAATGTACACTATGAGATACATAGGACATTCTGGAGGGACAGATACATCTCTCAAAGGTTGTCTCTCCTCTGCAGTAGGCTTCAAATCCATGTCAGGCAGAGCACCTCCATTACC
Source organism: Protopterus annectens (assembly GCF_019279795.1). NCBI lineage: Eukaryota > Metazoa > Chordata > Ceratodontiformes > Protopteridae > Protopterus > Protopterus annectens. The sequence continues at coordinate 80,238,869 of NC_056731.1, forward strand.
CTATTGAAGGACAGGCTGGATGACTTGCTGCGAAAACGTTATCTGCCATGGATCACTGCTGCTTCATTCCTGTACATGGGTGGACCTTGCTAGACAAAACATGGCCATGCATTATATCTGACTGTTAATATTATATTATGATGAAATGGCTATGCTTCTAAACACGATCAGGCCAATACCCTAATCACATCCTATGAACTTTGGAACCTACGGCAATGTACATGCAAGCAGGAACATTACACTGTATTACTGTTCTGATGAGATTTGTCTTCAATGCTGACATACAATCTTGAGCTCTCAATCTGAAGAGTTGACTTTGGATGTCCACCCATACGTTTGTACTACACAATCCTCACATATTATCAAGAAAGTGTGTTTGCATGATACTGCACATGCCACAGCATCACTTAGCAAGTCTGATAAAATATTACATAATTATTAGAAACATACCTCTCTTCTTGGTAGAGCAAAACATCTAGACAAAGCCATACACAATGGGGGACAAAGTGCCATCGCTAAAGTGCCATGTTGTAAATATTGCTCTTACAAACTTAGAAACATGGTAGAATAACAAGTATTTCATTTATATTCATTGGTTTACTTACGTAGCAGGTGCATGCAACAACACTTTATTCTGCAATTATCTATACAATGTGTAAATATTATTATATTTATTATTATATAAATATTTACAAATACTACATGTAAAACATACATACACATCTCTGGGGTGTGCCTGATACTCCCTGATCCATCCATCAAGGGTCTCCCTTTTTCTGTGGTACAGGTCATCATAGTGGTGATAACATTGTTCTCCAATCCAGGGGATGGGTCCTGGCTAAACTATCCCAAGTTTCTGATATATATTGGGAGCCAGTGTAGCAGCCAGGGCCCATGGTCCTTAACCAAGAGCCCAATAAAGACCTTGAACTCTTGGACACACAATTGCTGTGCTCTGAAATGCACTCCCTCTCCAACACCTGCCATTGCTGCACAAGTTCGAGCTCAAAATGTCTGCAGTACAATTCCCACCTATTCACCTTCAAATCACATGTTTTCCTGCCAATTGCGCTTATTGAGAATGTGCAATGTCTACATTTTGATACATTTGAAAAAGCTGCATGCCATTTACCATCACACAAACACAGTAAAACAAGTGCATTGATTTGCATGATACTAAGCGGCTAGCACATTTTTCAAATGTATCCAAAAATAACTTAAAACCAATGCTATTCCACGGTTATTTAATTACACTAACACTTTATTTGTATAAGCTGCAATGTCACAACAGTATAAGGTTTGCATACCCTGGACTAGAACCCAGGACCATCTGCATTGCAGTCTAACACTCTACACATGATGGCCCAGGATAGGTTACAACTAGTCTGTATTTTAGTATGTATTGTTAATTTGATGGTATGTGTGTAGCTGAGCCCCGCTAACTGGGTTTGCACCATGCCCAGCAGTGCTGTGTAAAAGCAATTGAAAGCATCTGGTTTCTATTTTTGGATGTCTGGGTCAAGTATGATACATGTGTAAGTTGTGCAAGTGAAGCAAACATTGCCAAATGCCACGGTGCCCTGTCAAACATGGCATACATACAAAAAAAAAATTAGGAGGAAAATCAGACTATATAGATATGGAGTTTATCTAGTATTTTTGTGGTATTCCTCATAAAATGTGTGGTTTTGTAATTGTCATTAGGGATGGAAGCACTAAATGGAAACAGATGTTTTCATTTAGGACTAAGAGGTTGGGAGGTATAGGGGTTGGGGTGTCAGTGCTCTCCTATACATGGATTCATTATCTGTGCTGTTCTATGACATTTTGTAGCCAACACTACTGGGGCGTGCTGTGAAACCTCGCTTAGGTGTGCCACACAACATTAATATGCATTGCGGACTACCAAGAGCACATTGTGGCCATGTACATGGATACACTCTGTGCAGGCTACATGGATTTTATTGAATTCTGCAGTAAATGTATTCTGCAGGGAAACAACATCCTCTGAAACTCATTATGTTGAGTAAATCAAATTTATATATACCAATTCCATAGTAGGACCAACTCAGAGAAGGGAGCAAGCTCCCCAGGAATGGCTTGACTGCAGGTGCAGATTTAGAATTCTTACTGAAAATTATTTCTAATGGAGAGCAATAAACATTGAAATGATCCTCATACAACTGATGCTTAAGGAATCAAACTTTGTCCAATAGTAGGTAACCATATATGATAGACAGCTAAAGAGAGAAATAAATATAGATATAGGGATGCTTAGATTTTCATCAGTTAGTGTTTTCATCTATGGGGAGAGAGCTGTTGCAGCTGATAGAAAATCACCTATTTAAAAAGCGGTGGCTTTTTATGCTAAAGATCATGGTACAGTGGGGATCAAGGAATATGCCATTTTCCCAGTGCAATCTCATAGTTGGAATATATAGTAAACTTGGGGTGTTGATACTGAAACCCCCAATGGGGGGTGCAGGGGGGCTTGCTCCTGCAAAAACATTTGTTTTATTTATTTTTCAATCCTTTGTGAACCAATGCTTTTTTACAGTCAATGATGGCTATGAGACTGATGATTTCTGCTATCAATCAAACTCTATATTCCCAGATGTATAGATACAGATATTGCTTTTTCTTCTATTGTTTACATTAATGGCATTGGATGTAAGCCTAAGTGTTTCTGCTAAAGAAATAAATATTCAAGGCATCATAAATGAGCAAGTTAATAATTAGAATATTGAATTAACTAAACAACCCCAAATTATGTACTTAAAACACATTTTAAGAGGTATAGATGGGCAGATGGCTAGATACAAACAAAAATACATGCATCTCATTTTATTAGGATATCATATTTTAAGTACTTTTATTTGACCCAAAAGAAATGTATTAGTATTCGATGTCACTTTAAAATGGTTTAATTATTTTCTAAGACTTTCATTATGTTACTCATTGCTGAAGAACAATTGAATCCATTTGCCTCAATTAAATTATACATTGCATACATACATTTACCTCAGTCATCCATTCATCTTTGACATTTCTTCCTTGTAGAAGGATAATACTTTTAATGTTTGTGTCAAAGAAAAATACTTCAAAAGACCAAAAGCATAAGGTTCAGTTCAGGTATCCTTATTCTTGCGCAAGGAGACAAAAAATGTAGTTACAGAGTTTGTCTGACTAAATCAGGAAGTGTCACAATTATTATACCTTTCTTTCAAGACATTGCCCACTACGACTGACGTAGCAGATCACCAGTTCACAATTCTGTTACCTTACAGATGTTTCTCACATTTCTAGCTGACTCTTCAAAGTTTAAAAAAGATTTTTTTAGTAAACAGGATGGCCTTAATGACCACCGGTCAATTATAACTTTCTTGCTATGTGATGTTACAAGTCTAGGTACTATGGATAATTTTAGCACAATGCAAGTACAGATTTCTGAAGCAGTTCATTGTTTATAGTATCTAACTTTCTTGCAGAGTGTGCACTTTTTCATTAGCAAGAACAGAGCTTATTGTCCATAATGAATGGATCTACAGAAAGTATTATTATTCTTCTTTTAATTTCCTGACCTAGCAGAAAATCACCTGCTTTCCAGTACATTTCCAAAGCTTAAACATGTATTTTGCTGTGCTAGCAAACTAGGTCAGAGTGCATCTTGCAGTGTCAGAAAGCACAATTTCAGAAAAGCATGTTTTCAGTTTCAAATAGAACTAATGCTGCATATAGAATAAAAACGTGTTAATCTTCCCTTATTTAAAATAAGTATTGAACACATATGTTAATACATATTTTTCTAACATTTCCCCCCTGTTAATACTTTTTATTCTATTTCAAAAGCATAAACAGTTTGTTTCTTCTCCTAACCTCTTCCTTTGAGGATTTGCAGCTAAGAGAGTCATTCAGTTTAAACTTATGAAAGTGTTTCCTTTTTCAACAGTTCTTCAATTTCAGTACTTTGATACAAAGTCTCAGAAACTGACATGTCTATAAAATCTTTGATTAATTTTTTCATGCAGGGAATTCCACAGCAAATGCATGCTCCTAACAAAAGTAATCTCACACAAATGGCAATCAGGATGTTCATTAGGATGGAACCCCACCCTCCAAACAAATTCTGGAAAAAGTCCGTCAGTGGGTTCGGGCCTGGCCTGATCATGTCTGACACTTGCTGAATCACTTCCAAATGATCGTTGATCTCGTGTTTATTGTCGGGAATAAACGAACAACACTCGTCTTTGATTAAAGCGCACGTACCACCTCTCGCCACTAGGGTGAAGTCAAGAGCCATGCGGTTTTGAAGCACACAGTTCTCATTGTATTCAGTTCATCAGTCATTAATTCAAGAGCAGAAAAAGTTGCATTGCTCATGACCTCGAGAAGTTTGGATAGCTTTCTCAGTTCCCAAATTGATTTAACTGTAGCATATGTAGGGGCTATGCCAGCCCAGGATATGATAGGGTCACTCAAGTCCATGTGTGCTAGTTTACTTTTGTCTTTCACGGAGTTATGGTTTCTCCATCCTGCTACGATCTGTCCCACTGGATTCTCAGGCTTCTTGATTGGATTTTCAGGTTTCTTTGCGACGTCTCAGACATTTCGAATTCTCCCATGAGGCAAAGCTGTAGTGTGTCGTATGGCCGGGACCAGGTAACCCAAAAAACAACTGCCAGACCAATTCTCAGGCAACCATTTGTATGCCTTTTTCCCACATATGAAATAACAGTTTTCTACCTTAGTATTGATATACACCTTCCCTGCATGAAACATTTTCTTATCTATAATAGACAGTTGATTTAAAAGAACAGGATTATGTTGTATATCACTGACAGTTTTATGCAAGGACTCAAAGTATGAGTCATAATCTGCATCACAAATTTTTTCTGTATTTTTAGCATTTTTAGGTTTAATATAACATTTATAAGAAACCGTTACATTACATTTGCCCCAACCTACTTGAATCATGTCATTCTTAAAAAAGCATACAATTCCTGTTTGTGTAACAGGTAGAAATAATGCAATTTTGTCTCTAGATTTTACAGGTGTAGTCTCAAAAATCAAGTTTTCCCAGGTCTTATTGACCCCTAGGGGGACAGCAGCCATCAATAATCCCCCGTATGCTGTTGGTATAGCTGTGCAAATCCAACAATTTGAAATATTAAAAGTCTCAGCATACACATATTTGATTGCTTGGTAAGTGTTAAAGTTCGGATGCCAGTCTATGAGTGTTGAATCACGTTTGTTCAGTCTAGCTGGTGTGGCTGAAGAAAAGAAAGGCCACAGCAAAAGCCACAGCAAAAAGAACATTGTCACTAATGCAGTTATTAAGATGATTATGCAACACTGCTGAAGTCGTTCAGTATTTCTATTATCTCTGGGTCTTGTCATTCTACTGCTGCTGTGTGTTAGCAAGAGTTTTATCAAGTTCAAAGTTTTTGACTAGTTTACAGTGTGTCAAATGAATTCAAGATGAACGTTCCGCAATCTTGACTGCTGTGGGTGTGCTCAGCAGTACTTGATACGGACCTTCCCACTTTGGTGTCGTCCAATTCTTCTTTTTGATTGTCTTCACCCAGACCCAAGTGCCTGGGGCTACTGCTACTTTGAATGGTTTGGTTTGGTCTTTATCTGAAACAGAATCAAACTGTAAAAGATGTTTGTTATTCAGCATACTCCTCATATACTCTGCAAGTGTCCAATCTGCTTCCTGGTTTGCAGGCATGAGAGGTTTCCACTGAGGTATATAATAAGCTCTTCCAAAAATCTTTTCAAAAGGTGTCAATCCTTTTGCATTCGGAACAGTTCTCATGCTCAACAGTGCCAGGGGCAAACAGTACACCCAGTTCTTCTGTGTGTCTACCATAAGTTTTTTAAGCTTATTCTTTAAAACTCCATTGTGCCTCTCTACTAACCCTGCAGATTGAGGGTGATATGCACAGTGATGTTTTAAAGAAATCCCAAAATACTGGCTTAACTGTTGTATAGTTTGGTTAACGAAATGTGTACCATTGTCACTGTAGATCCTTTCTGGTATGCCAAATCTAGGAATAATTTCTTTAACTAGGGTCTTTGCAACAGTGGCTGCATCTGGTTTACTAGTCGTAAAGGCCTCCACCCATTTGGAGAACATATCCACAATGACAAGGCAGTACTTTTTATTTTCACATTTGCTCAATTCTATAAAATCCATACAGATAGTATGAAACGAATATGGTGGTGTAGGGAAACTCCCTTGCTTGGGCTTTAATGCCCCTTGTGCATGATGTTTATTAAAGTGTGACATGACAGGCAAAAGTTTTTAGTGTAGTTTGTTAACCCGTACGTAGCGAATACCCGATTCACTAACTATACCATCCCCCCTGTTGAGACATGGCTCTGCCCATGGCTCAACAAAGCTGCATATTTAAATAAATTAGACGGTAATATCGGTTTTCCCTCTTTGAAGATGTACAGCCCTTCCTTGAGAATTGCTCCTCGTCTTTTCCATTTTTGTTTTTCAGCTTGTGTAGTAAGTGTCTGCATTGTTTTCAACATTTCTAAGTCTAAAATCTCAGAAGGTTGTAAGTCCTCATTCAAAAGAAATGCTTCTGAGGCTGCTTGCTTTGCAGCTGTGTCAGCTCTCGCATTGCCTTTTGAAATCCTATCTTGTTGTTTTGTGTGAGCTATGCATTTACAAATAGCTACTTTCTGAGGCAACTGAATAGAATCTAACAAATCTAAAATAAACTGTGCATGGTTAATCAGTTTGCCAGTAGATGTCACCATTCCGCGATTCTTCCACTGTTGTGCAAAAACATGTACAGTAGAAAAAGCATACTGGTTGTCTGTAAAAATGTTTACGCTTTTACCCTTTGCTAAGGTACATGCCCGTGTCAAGGCAATCAACTCTGCTGCTTGTGCAGATAAGTTATGTGGTAAAGGTTTCGCTTCTACAATCTCAGCATCAGAAACTACTGCATAACCTGTTAGGTTCTGTCCTGTAGGACTCCTTTTGCATGAGCCATCCATGTAATATGTCACCTCGGCATCATCCAAGGGAACATCCGTGTGGTCTTTTCTAGGCAGTGTCTTTTGCTCAATTATCTGCAGGCAGTTATGAGGTGTGCCATCCACAGGAGTTGGGAGCAAGGTAGACGGATTCAAAGTAGTACATCGTTCAATTGTCATGTGAGGTTGGCTCAGCAATATAGTCATACAAGAAAGATGCCTAGCAGGGGAAAGATATGCTACTTTTTCTTGCAGTAAAATGATTGCGACTGCATGAGGCACTCTCAATGTGAGAGGGTGGAATAACACTACTGAGGCTGAAGCCTGCACTGCCATTGCAGCTGCAACTACTGCTTGTACACAGTGGGGTAGAGACCGCGCCACTGGGTCCAGTTGTGATGAATAATAAGCAATGGGGCGTTGTTTGTCCCCATGCTGTTGAGTCAATACTGATGTCATATAACCTTGCTTACAATCTACAGTTTGGAAAAAACGTTTGTGATAATTTAGTAATCCTAAAACTAATGATGATGCTATCAATTGTTTCAGTTTGCAGAAAGTTAATTCTGCTTCTGGTGTCCACTGTATTAAATCTTGTGCTGCCATAGGCTTCTTAAAAATCAGGTCGGTTAAAGGTGCAGATTCCAAAGCATAGTTTGGGATCCAGCTTCGACAAAAATTTGTCTTACCCAGGAAGGACATCATTTCATTCTTGGTTGTGGGTTTTGGTTCTTGTAAGATCGCTACTTTTCTGTCCTCATCTAATGATCTGCCATCTTTGGATATTTCATATCCAAGGTATTTCACTTGTTTTCTCCAAAGCTGCAATTTATTTTTTCTTACTTTGTGTCCTTCCATTGCTAGGAATTTTAATAATGCTATAGTATCTTCTTTACAATCTTGCTGGGTAGGGGCAGCCAGCAGGATGTCATCAACATAAAGTAAAATTTGACTACCTCTCGGTGGGATAAATCCTGCTAAATTACTTGCCATCTCTTGTGAGAATATCATTGGGCTTTCACTATAGCCCTGTGGTAGTCACGTATATGTATACTGCTTCCCCTGAAATGTAAATGCAAACCAATACTGGCTGTCAGGGTGTATTGGTATCGAAAAGAACGCATTGCTGATATCTACCACAGAAAAATACTTCTGTTGAGGTTTTAAATCATTCAACAAGGTATGTGGATCTGGCACTGTAGGTGCTCTTGGTATTACTGCGTCATTTACAGCTTGTAAATCTTGGACCATACGCCATTCTCCGTTTGCTTTTCTAACTGGGAATAAGGGTGTGTTACATGGTGAATCAGGAGATTCCACCAGTATTCCCTTCTTAAGCAAAGCTGCTATGATTGGTTTAATACCTGCCTCTGCATCTTTTCTCAAGGGGTACTGTCTTTTTTGTGGTCTAAATGTTGACTTTGGCGTGATAGTAACAGGTCCTGCTGTGCGAATAAGTCCTACGTCTGACTTTCCTGTTGACCAGAGAGTTTCTGGTATGTCTAACAAAGCTTTTTTCTTCCTCTTCTAGTAAGAGGGCTTCTCAGCTGTCTTTGCTGGACTGCAAGTGTACAGCTGGATGTGTTTGTGTTATCCAGTTCAGTTTCTGTCTTTGTATTCCTTGTTCTGACAGTTCTGATTCTGTCTGTTTTTCCCATTTTGTAACTTCCTCTCCTAGGTCTGTCCATTTCAAATCTTCTTCTTTAGTTAAACTAACATGCGGTAATAGATTCGATTTGTAAAGTGAAAAGAAATCCTGGGGTAATGAACAGCTAACTACACTGTTCCCTTTCATGTCCCAGTACAAATTACACAGTACTAATCTGTTTGCGTGATTTTTAAACAATTCTTGTTCATATTCCTTGTCAGGTCCTGGTGTATTACAATAATACAGAGTACAGTGCAACAGATGTTGTATGTCAATACAAAGGGAGGGGAACTTACTGATAGCTACATTCATTAACTCTTCAGTTACTGCTCCAGGGCCAGCCGTAACTAAGTCCTGGCTGTACCAGTAAAATGTCTCACCTTCCGTTTGCACTGCAAAAGTATTAGTTTGTCACTGTGCTTCCATACCCTGCATGGTTGGAACTACTGCTATGCCTATCTAGTGATTCCTGACTTTCATATAGTCAGTCCTCACCCTCATCGTTTTTGTCTTCCACTGCTGCTTTCTTATTTTTCCTGCAATCCCTTGCCATGTGTCCCTTTTTCCCGCATTTGAAGAACTCACCGCTTTTCTTTATCCCTTCAAAGTCCTCTGATCGCTGATCAGATTGTTTGTTTCCCTGGGCATTGTTTTTGCCCTTTTGTCCGGACTGTACTAAATAAACTTCTCCATCTTCCACAGCAAATACTTGGGCTTTCTTTTTCTTTTTGTTATTAAAATGCTTTTCGGCATGTCTAGCATATTCAAGCAGTGATTGTAATCTACTTGTACGATGGTTTACCATATGTTTAGTAATGAAACTACTTATGGGTGCAATACTGACTTTCAAAAATACATTCTTTAACTGCTGCTCATATGGGGAATCTTGTGTCTGGTCTTCAGGCACCTGCATTCCACAGTGGTTGTTAAAACATTCTAATAATCTGGCAAAATATCTATCAACAGTTTCACTTTCTTGTTGGATGCATTGATTAATACAAGTCCAGTCTGCCCTAGGCTTCCATTTCTCAGAAATTCGGTCTGTCAGACCTTTCACTCTGTTATCTAGTTCTGCACTGCTATGTGGGAGGGGCCTGAGTGCAGCGTCACGGGGATTCCAGTTGCCACTGATCATGTGCCAATCTGGGCCTACTATTTGTCTGACCACTTTTTCTACTTCCTCTCCGTTTAAGTGATAACTTAATCTCATGCCCTGTAAGTCTTCTAAGAACTTTCTAAAATTAACTTTTGGATGGGGAATTCCCTCTGTGGCTTTCCAGATGTCTTCCGGTGTCCATGGTCTGTATACTAAGAGAGTTGGGTCCTGCCCTTCTTGTCCTGCCTGAGGATTTGGTACTTCTATGAGTGGGCATATCTCTTCCTCACTCATAGCCCGTGAATTTCCATTTATTTGATATAATTCAATATCCCCTTTTAAATTACATGTTCGAGACCTAGTCTCGATAGGATCTCTAACAAACGGTAGTGGTTTTATAGGAACAACTGGATATCGTGGAGGTGGGTCAGTTTGTTCTTTTGCTTCATATTCTGGTAAGGGAGCTGGTAAGGGAACCAGAACCGGAGAGGGTGGAGGGGCCGATGCTATGACTAAGTTATTATCCTCTTTGTCTAGAAACATTGCTTTTGAATTTTTATTCTTTTGTTCTCTTCGGTTTGCTTCCTCAATCCACCTGTGTGCCTGAGGAACTCCTAATTTACTCTGTTTTTTAACCCGACCTTTAGAATCAGTTTTTAACTGTCTAATAAGTTATAAGTGAGGATCTTTCTAGTTTCCCATCAAATTCATATTTATTAACCCATTTAGTATAATATCTAACATTGTCGGCGCGCTGTGATTGCATATATTTTGCGTCTTCGGTTAACGGTGGGCTTTGGGGTCTTTTTGTTTTTGTGCACGTATTACCCATTTTGTTCTAACCTTTTAAATGTTACGTAACCCTTTTGTTTTTAATGTGGTACCATCAAGTGTTTACAGTCCCTTCAGACTACCTGCCTACTTATTCTATTTCCCTGATCTATGACAAGATAGCAATATTTCTGTCCCTGAATTTAAAAAATTCTCACAGAACAAATACAATCAAGTCCCTGATCTAAAACAGAAAAAAAAGTAGATTCACCCTACCTGAGCCTCAGCGATTGGTCACTCACTGTTCAAACGGAACCCGCCTTCAGTCGTAGATCATAAAAGTGGCTGGCCTCTTTTGCACGACAATTCAGTCGGAGGTCTTTCAATGAAGAAGATCCGATGTGGTATCTTCCCTGCGCAGTTTCATGCCACCTGGCCCATCTGATCCCAGGCTAAACGAGGGTATCCGGCTCGAAGGACCAAAAAATGTCAAAGAAAAATACTTCAAAAGACCAAAAGCATAAGGTTCAGTTCAGGTATCTTTATTCTTGTGCAAGGAGACAAAAAATGCAGTTACAGAGTTTGTCTGACTAAATCAGGAAGTGTCACAATTATTATACTTTTCTTTCAAGACATTGCCCACTACGACTGATGTAGCAGATCACCAGTTCACAATTCTGTTACCTTACAGATGTTTCTCACATTTCTAGCTGACTCTTCAAAGTTTAAAAAAGATTTTTTTAGTAAACAGGATGGCCTTAACGACCACCGGTCAATTATAACTTTCTTGCTATGTGATGTTACAAGTCTAGGTACTATGGCTAATTTTAGCACAATGCAAGTACAGATTTCTGAAGCAGTTCATTGTTTATAGTATCTAACTTTCTTGCAGCTTGTGCACTTTTTCATTAGCACGAACAGAGCTTATTGTCCATAATGAATGGATCTACAGAAATTCTTCTTCTTCTTCTTTTAATTTCCTGACCTAGCAGAAAATCACCTGCTTTCCAATACATTTCCAAAGCATAAACATGTATTTTGCTGTGCTAGCAAACTAGGTCAGAGTGCATCTTGCAGTGTCAGAAAGCACAATTTCAGAAAAGCATGTTTTCAGTTTCAAATAGAACTAATGCTGCATATAGAATAAAGACGTGTTAATCTTCCCTTATTTAAAATAAGCATTGCACACATATGTTAATACATATTTTTCTAACATTTTGCCCCTTTGACACACGATTTATCCTAAAGATGGTAAATAATGATGGTTTTCTATTCAGATTAACATTTGTTGTCTGCTCGTCATATTATATATATTTATGTATGTATATATATATATATATACATATATATATATATATATATATATATATATATATATATATATATATATATAGATCTACTTTGTTTCTCTGAATCTCATTTCACTGAATTTCATTTCACCCAGACCACTTTGCTGAAAACTCAAATTACTGAAAACTCATTTCACTGAATCTCATTTCACTGAACTGCAGTTAGTATATATGACACTGCGTGGAGTACTATTAGGCAAGTAAAAGGTATATGCACTTTTCCCCACTGTAATGTGATCTTGGAGTTAGTATATATAGTTAGGGGGCTGTGGGGGGGTATAGTCCCTCATTTAGTTTGAGTACATATTGTGTTCTGGAGAGAGTTAGTCATTGGTGTTGTAACTATGCATGTCTATTGTTTAAAATGTATTATTTTGAAGTTTTCGGTAAAGTACAATATAAAACAAACAAGGTGGGGAGCTGCGCCCTCCCACACCCACTAACTATATATGTTAACTCCAGGATCGCACTACAGTGGAGAAAAGGGCATATACCTTTTACTTGCCTTACAATACTCTACACAGTGCCATATATACCAAGTTCAGTTCAGTGAAATGAGATTCAGTGAAATGAGTTTTCAGAAATTTGTGTTTTCAGCAATGTGGTCGGAGTGAAATGAAATTCAATGAAATGAGATTCAATGAAATAAAGTAGACCCATATATGTATGTATATATAAATATATATATATATATATATATATATATATATATATATATATATATATATATATATATATCTGTGTGGCTGGACTAACCCGGTCAACAAATGTAAAATAAAATAAATAAAATAATAAATAAATTAAATGTACACTGCCCTATTAACAAGCAGATTCATTACCAGCAGTTAAAACAAATCTTAAACTTCAACAGAGATTCAGACTAAGTCAATGCAACAATTATCAAATTAGACTAAAGCAGAGAGAACTTACACTCTAAGTTTGTCTTCTTTTGATAAAACTTTCAATAAAATCAGATCATTATAATATAATGCATGCAAACATAATGACAGCCATTTAGTGGCAAATAACTCCAGATAAACGGTTGGTTCTGCAATTATTTATGGTGTCACAGTTTAACAAGCTTAACACATTGAAGTGTCAAGTTATAATTTGACATGTCTAAATTCTTATCTTTTACAACAAAAGATCTAATGCACTGCATTAACTCATTTAATAATAAATGCAATCTAATTATAAATTAGTTAATGCAAAAAAAATGCAAGTGTCTTTATTAATGCCACATTTACTGCAATAGCTGTAGAAAGTATCCTGCTGTTTACTAATTGAAATGACCTCAAGCAACAGACACTTTCTCTGCTGGGTTTTCAGAAATAGGCATATTATTTTCTGCTGGTGTAAAAGACTATCTGAAAATGTAACTTGTTTTCATAATGAGGTTAAACTATTCATAGTTGGGTTATACAAGATTAATTCTATGAACAAACAAGGATGTTTAATATAGCCTGAAAAGACTGCATACAACTGATTCAAAAATCATAATGATGCAGACATGAATCTATAAAAATAAGTACGTTAGTGTACCCAGTAACAGTATTACATGATGATATAATATAATACTGACTTGCATAAAGTAGCAGGTTCATTTTAATTTTCATAAAAGTGTTTCATTAAATATAAGTACATATAAAGCATATAAACAAGCAAGGAATAAAAGAAAAGAAGGGAATGTTTCATTTTATTTTAATTTAGACAATAATTTATTTTTATTAATTTTGAAAAGCAGTAACTTTAGCTTATTGTTCAGATGACAAACAATGTCAGAATAAACACATTTTATACATAAAAATATGACAAAACATAAATGTATAATATGAAAAAAAATGTAGACAGTTAAGGGTAAAAATGCAATCTCATTAAATGCTGCAACAGTTTTAATGATTAGTACGGACTAGAAAAGCTTATCCATCATTGCACACAGAATTAGAAATGAAGAACCATACAGTGACTATCCACAGCACAGTATTTACAACACTTACTGCACACAGGGAATAGCAAAGATGTAGCGTATGATTGTGAAAAGTCGAAATAATTCTGACTTAGATATTTTGTCGTTTTCATTCCCAGTGGAAACATGCAAAACAATTAGTTGTACAATGTGTTCACTATTGCAGTATTTCAGTAGCCAGTGACCCATTCTTATGTTGCAAATATTCCTCAAGTTTATTAGCAGCAGTAGCAGCTATATATTTCACAGATGCTTTAGCTATGATGCCAAATGTTTACCTCTCCCACATGTATGTGTGTATGTGTGTATATCTATCCAAACACAAACACACACACACATAATATATATATATATATATATATATATATATATATATATATATATATATATATATATATTAGCAGTTTTCTGTGTTGATATAAAGTTGGCATGTTTGCACCAGCCTGAGCTCATTTTTATAGAGTTCCCATCTGCCTGGCATCCTCACCACACTCTGAGAGGGTCATGAATCAATCCTGCATCATTCTTAGTTGATAAGAGATCTGTTGTATGGTTCTGCACTTCATTTAACCAAACTTGAGTGCTACTCATAGCCGCCCTTAGGCATAGGCCAACTAGGCAGCCGCCTAGGGCACCACTCTAGCAGGGGCAATTTTCTAGTATTTATTTGGTGTAGGTAAACCAGGATGTGGAGCACTGGATGATGTGGGGGGGGGTCAATGTGGAGCCCGTTTGCCTAGGGCATCAGTTGACTTAAGGCCGCTCCTGGTGCTACTGTTTTATGTTTTATTTATTATTTTTATTTATTTTACATTTGTTGACCGGGCTAGTCTAACTGGATATATGTCCATTTTCAGTAGAGGCCCAGGGAGAAAAGCTCCAAGCACTAGCATTGACAAAGAATACAATATATAGTAATAGTCAAGTGAATTATACTACATTGGTTATGTTGGTAAGAACAAAATAGTAATAAGTCATTTAGTAGGTTGAAGTTAATATCCAATAACAGAGAGATAAACAAAAATCCATTTTTTTTTTTTTTTTTTTTAGAATATAGATTACAAAGTAAGCATCAAAGAATAGTATGGAAGAGAAGTATAGAGAGAACAAGAAGGGGAATAAGATATCAGTCTAGGTTAGAGCAGGGACAAAGCCAGTGAGTTTTAAGATGTTCTTTAAGATGTTTTTTTAAATAGAAAAGTGGAAGCAAGGGTGGAAAGTTCAGTAGGAAGCTGTGTTAGAGAAAAGTGAGTCCCCAGCTTTGTTTTTTTTTTTTACTTAATAGTGGCAACAAGGAGCTTATTAGCTGAGCTTAGTGTTTCAAGATTATTGTATGATGTAATCAGATTAGTGAGGATAGGGGTATTGTTAGGGTGATAAAGGATCTTTTGGCTGATAACTAGTTGTTGACAAAGTAGTTGGTTTTGCAGTGCTAGCCATCCCAGTTGTTTGAGGTTGAGACAGTATTGAGTTATAAAGGGGGTGCCAGTGGCAAATCTGGCTATGTTATTATAACTGGTGGAAAGTTTGGTGAGGTTGTTTTAGATAGATGCTATATATATAGCAGAAGCATAGAACAGGGTAGAGATAAGGTGGGTTTGGGCAATAGTCATTCTGGCTGAAGGGGTAAGGAGGGGTTTGATTCTGTAAAGGGTGCCTAGTTTTCTGTTGACAGACTTTATTGTAGAATTAATGTGGTTATCATAGCTTAGGTTATCAATTGTTACTCCTAGTAGATGGGTTGTAGTGTCTGGGGATATGTTAGTTGCCTTGCTTGAGGTTATTGTGAAGTACAGCTGAGGTGATTTTAGAGTTGGAGCAAAGAGCAATAATTTTGTTTTTTTGGGGTTCAGGAGGAGGCAGTGTTGCATGAACCAATTTTCAACACTGTTGAATACAGTTTGAGTAAGGGATTGGAGAGAGGCTATGGTCTTGGCTGAACAAATTAAAGTAAAGTCATCTGCATATTGTATGCAGGTGGCTTGAGGAATTTGGGTATGTAGATTGTTAATAAATAATGAAAAGAGTTGGGGCCCTAAGATGGAGCCTTGAGGTACTCCAATATTTACTGGGAGGGATATAGAAAGATTATTATCCCAAAGTACTGCTTGCTGTCTGTTTCCAGGTAGGACTTAAACCATTGTAATGCTTGTGGGTCAAGTGATTGGGCTTTTAGTATGTCTATAAGTATATTGTGGTTTACCATATCAAAGGCTTTTGAAAGGTCAATAAATAGTGCAGAGGAAAAAGTGTTATTGTTACAATTTTTGTTTATGTATTCAAATAAGGACAACAGGGCAGTGGTTGTGCTATAGAATGGCCTGAAGCCATGTTGGCAGTTGGCAAGTAGGTTATTTTGGAGAAGGTGGTCAAGTAGTTGTCTGTGAATGCATTTTTCCATTATCTTAGCTATTGGAGAGAGTAAGGCAATAGGCCGAAAGTTGGAGAGCTCAGTAGATGACCCATCTTTATGTAATGGGATGATGTGGGATACTTTCCATCTGGCAGGAATTTTGCTTTCTAAAATAGTTCTATTTATAAGGATGGAGATGGGATAGACTATGGCTTTTGCTGCAATTTGCAGGTATTCAGCTGGCAGACAGTCAGCAGATGGGGTGCAAGGTTTTAGTTTTTGAAGGAGGTTACAGATTAGGGACGTAGGTACAGGTTGTATTGAAATGCAGGAGAAGGAGTCTTAGTGGAATTTAATGGGGAAGTGGTCATTGGTGGTAGAGTATTGGCTAGGGTTTGAATGGCTTCAGTAAAGTAGATATTAAAGGCGTTGGGAATCTAGTTGGAGTTATTATGGTTGAATCCTGCTGGGGCAGGAGTTGAAGAGTGTCCTGGCTGAAGAAGTTTGTTTATACTTGACTAGAATTTTTGTGGATTTTGTTAATGGGTTTGTTGGAGATGAAGGTAATACTCTTTTTTGTCTCTAAGAATATCTTTCTTGGTGGCATTTCTTAACTGTTTAAAGTAAAGGTGATCCGATGGACATTTGGAGGCTCTCCATTTAGTCCAGATTTTATTTCTAAGGAGGATGTTTTGCCTAGTTTGTTTTGTGAGCCAGGGGGCAATTTTGGTTCTAATTTGGGAAGAGCGATAGGGGGCGTGGTAATCCAGGATTTGAAGAAATTTAGTGTTAAAATAGGTCACTGCTTCATCAGGTTGAAGATGAGACATTGGTGACCAATCACATGCTTTCAGTTCATTTAGGAAGCTCTCTGGATTAAAAAAATTTTTGGAGCGAGAGGTTTTAAAATTGTTAGTAGTTGGGATATGGACTCTTTGTTTAATAATGTAGGTTAGCATGTGGCCACTGATATCGTCAGGAAGGGTTCCTGGTTTATAGGTATCAAGGTGGCTGTTTATAAGGATCCAGTCTAGGGTGGTTTCCTTAGTGCTTGGCTTATAGATTCTAGTAGGAGTGGTTATAATTTGTGAGAATCCATAAAGATTTATGTGGTTAGTTGGATTAGGGGAACTTCAGGCAACCCAGTCTATATTAAAGTCACCTAATACTATGGTCTTCTGAGGTAGATGGGTGGAGATGTAACTAAGTATGTTTTCAAGAGTATTGGTATTATTTCCAGGGGGGAGATATGTGCAAATTAGATAGATAAATTTGGAGTTGTTGATTTGAAGTTTGGCAGTAAGGGTTTCTGAATTGGTGTCTGGTGGTAGTATATTGAAGGGTGATACCTGAAGTTTAGATTTGTACAAAATGGCTATACCGCCACCCTTTTTGGTTTTACGGTCACATCTTAGGATATTATAACCAGGAAGGGTAATCTCCTGGTCCAGAGTTGAGGGCTTTAGCCATGTCTCTGTAATACAGAGAATATCAAATGAGTGCAAATCTAAGAGTGCATGTAGGTGGGTTATTTTATTGTTTATGCTTCGAATGTTAAGGTGAGCTATCAGGAGGGACTTAGGTGATTTAGTTAAGGTAGTGATAACAGGCAATGTTTGGTTATGTAGGTTATTGGGATTATCAGTAATAGGGCCAGGGTTTGGGTGAATATCACCATCTAATAGGGGGTGTAGATGAGGATATTGTACAGATTTAAGGAATTTGTCGTAATTATTTGAGTTTTTTTTGATAAGGGAGTAAGTAAGATGGGTAGCTCTATGATATTTTGGTAATTTATAGATAGAGGTGGAGGTTACGTTACTGTGGTTGAGGGAGTAGAGAAAAGAAGATGGTAGAGTTTGATGGTAGTGGTGGTGTTGTTCAGGAGGAGAAGAATGTTCCAAGAAGGTTAGAGTGTATGGTATAGTAAGAGAAGCAACAGTTGTAGTCAAGAGTAGGATGTTTGTGAGTATAGACTTGTGTGTTGGGGACATTGGGATATGTAGATAAGTGGTGAGGGTAGGCTGTTGGAGGGAGTGTAGTCAGTAAAAGCTTTATCTGCTGATTTTGCACTTTTAAATCACTTTAAAGTGCCTTTATTTTGTACTGTCTGTTAATTGCTGGGATTTGCACTTTTGAGAAGCCTTCCAAGCAGTGTTACTTTGCTAGTTTGTGTATGTTGCTAGTGCTTAATTTTTGCATCCCTTCTCTTTTGGCCCTGTTAAAAGGATTCTACTCAAGAGGGATTAGGTCTGTGTTCCAGTGCCTTTGAGAGGTAGCCTGATCTGTCTCTAAGCTTGGAATCACGTTTTTCAATCTTTAATTAGATTAGGTGACTGGTGAGAATACCATTTTATTTATTTTAACAGATTTATATGCTGCTATAAAGTTGGTGTGTTTGTGCAATGCTGTTAATCGCACAGTAACACTTTAAACTGTCCTGTATAGTTGCAAATGCTTCAAATCAAAATTTCCCCATAAAAAATACCTCTGCAATTTCCCCAGTACATAATTGTGTAAAGAGCAATTAGATTTTGCATTGAGGGGCACAGCCCAGCAACTACAAGTAACACTCAGTAACCAGTCATTAGCCCCTGTTGTACCGTCCACTATTAAAAAGCACAGATTATCTATAACTTTGGATTTGTACTTTTCTACAATCTTTGCTACAAGCTTGAAGGATCTGAGCATCCGGAAGCAATGTAGCAATTGCCACCTGCATACTATTATCCAAATCTAAAGGAAACTTATATGGTATGTGAGAGATATAATTACACAATTTCAGTGGAGGCAAGACTCTCACTTACTAACATAGCATCAAACAGATTGGCAGTAACATGTACATCACACCCACTAGACATAGTATGGACCAGACACATAGACCAATATAGTCTGAGGCTGTTATATGTAATTTTCCAAAACCTCAAAGGGGTCCCAAATGTCAAACACAAAACAAGTATCCACAGTGACCAGTACAGCACTCTGCAAGGACAGCATACATCAAGACATATACAGCATCTGCGCAAGTGTCTCAGACCCACGAGGAAGCCACCGTGCAACACAACATTAGAGTCATAACAGGCTCTGTCGTGAGACACACAGATGTCCCACTCACCAGGGTTAGCTGCCTGTCAGGGTACAAAATCCACCTGATCAGATATGCACTGAAGTCATTAGACCACAGGTACCTGGATAATTCTTTTAGAGTCCATGTGGGTATAAATCACCTGAGATATAACTCCTGGTTGGTTTTGCATAATGCATAAGGTACTTGTGTCAAAAAATATAAATTACAGAGTTTGATTGTGACCTGTGGCTAATTGCTAGGCTTGTAATAGTCAGGAGACAGATAGCCTGGTATTTACCCATGTACCTGATAAATCTTTTGGACTATGTGTCCCAGGCCAGAAAGCCTAGCATTGAGCAGCATTCTAACTTCTCCAAGGCTGATGCCACTATACAAACAGAAGATAAATTACTTTATTAATTGGCTTAGTTTTTGGTGTCATATGGAGAGGATACAAAATTTAACCTGGGAAGATACGGTAAAAAAAACACACCACTCTGCCAGTCTGCACCTGTCTCCCATAGGTATTCAAATATTGGATAAAACCTTGACCACCCCATTGTACCTTTTTAGCAGTACCAACCTAATAAACATACAAACATATCTATGACTCAGAATAATCTAAAGGTCTTACTGTGCAATGCCAGGAGTTGAAGCGGGAAACTCCTGTCGCTGCAAGCTTTCCTCATCCTGGAAAATATAGACATCTGTGCAGTTACAAAGACTTGGTTTAAAACTGCAGAGGGTATCCTGGCAGCATGAGACTATAATGCCTTCCAAGCAATTAGAACAGCAACTGCGCAGGTAGGGTGTAATGATGGAGGAGTTTCAGCTTACATTAAACATGAGAACACCTCAAAACTGGTCAAACAATTTGACACACTTGAGATTATCCACATCCAACTTATCATTTGTAAAGAACCATATCATAACCTCACAAACTATAGACTACCTTCCATGACTGAGGAAGCCCATAACACATACTTGAATGCATTAGAGACACACCCCACTCAAACCAACACAACAAAATATCCATGGGTGACATTAACTCCCTTAACATTAACTGGGAATCATACACAACTTCAAACATGCAGGCACATAGATTCCTGGACTTTGTTAATGGAAACACCCTTGGACAGCTAGTCTGCATGCCCAGAAGAGTTGCAAATATCCTTGATCTGGTCCTCACAAACATGGCAGGACAATATATTCCCACTAGGGTGAAGTCCTCATTCATCAAATGGGGCCACAAAACTGTTTCATTTGAAATAAATAATAAGCCTGAGGCCCCAGCTAACCCCAGAACATTTAAAAATTGCTCCAAGATTAACTACCTCCTACTAAGTGACACTCTTGCAAAATTCCAAGCCCCGCAAACCCTGAGAACACAGCTGCCTATTTGGAATTGTTCAAAGAAACCTTGTACAGGCCAATAAATTTAATTCCAGTTTTACCCCATATCTCCCCCAGTCACCCTCCTAGGAAGTACCCTCTCCCATTTTTCCATGTATCAATAGGGAGCAGATCCTTACTGTGCTCTCTAAGGCCAAGAACACTGCATTGATGAGCCATGATAATATCCCAAGATGCCTCCTGGACAGCATGAAACATGACTTCTCAGACCTGTTAAAATCTGTAATTAACCATAGCCAACAGGAGGTGTGCCAAACAGATGGAGTGCTGCAATGGTTATACCTGTACACAAGTGGTGGGCCTTACAATGAACCATGGAACTACAGACCCATAAATCTGACTAGTCTTATATGCAAGGCCATGGAAAGAATTATCATGGATCTGACAAAGAATGGCATAGAATATCTATACACACTACATCCTACTCATTTTGGTTAACTCAAAGGCAGTCATGTCTACCTAACATTGAGGACTTCTTTGAGAAGATCACTAAAGCTATGAATGCGGTTAAACAGTGCCGAATGCATACCTCAACCTGGCCAGGGTGTTCGATATAAAGCCTCACTCAAGCATTGCATGTAAATCTGTCATCTGATGGATAGCCAACTGGATCACTGCTAGGACACAAGAAGTTTGGATTCAGGAATCTACCTCCACAAAGAGGCCAGTTACTAAGGAAGTCTCACAAGGGTTGGTGTTGGGATGTCTTCTTCTTTCTCATCTACTTCTGTGAAGTCAAGGCAAGCATCAAAAGCCTCTGACTGACCAAGGTTTTGGATGAGTGCAAAGTAGGCATGGTCACTGAATCACCTAAATACACAGATACCCTTCAAGAGGGTCTAACTCTTACAATCAGCTGCTGCAAGAGCCATGGAGTAAACTCTATGCAAAAAAAATGAATAATAGTACACTTTGGAAAAATGGCCACTCCTGGAAATTGTTACATTGATAATATACCACCCCTAAAAGCAAACCGAGTGATAATGGATCTGAGAATGCATGTTAACAGTAACATGGTCTTTGACCGCCATTTTATCTACTGTGGTGAAAAAAAAACTATTCTATGTTGCACATCATATAAGTAAGAGCATGGTATCTAGGTCCAAGGAGGTCACTGGTTGACTTTACTCAGCTTTCATCAGTACAACTACTATGTACAATGCACCCTTCAGCATGTACCTGACCAGGCACTTGCAAAGGTCTGAGAGATCACAGAGGTTCCTCACAAAAAGAATACATAGTATAAATAGCAAGTCCTTTTCCAACTGTCTCAAATTCCTCTCCCTATTCTCAGTATCCTACAGACTGCTACTTGGTGATCTACGTCTAACTTATAAGCCATCCTTTTTATCCCACACCGAAGGATCTGTTGCAATTCCACAAAAAATACATCAGAAATACCAATCTAAGGACCTAATCCTTGTTTGCAACATAAACAAGAGATGCTGAAGGTACAGGTATGAGTCTCTAAGATTACCCCTTCTCTGTAGCAGGAAATCCACCCACTTGAAGAAAAGCTCATCCTTATTCAAATGTAACTTGGATCAGTGGATGGAAAATCACACACATACCCCTGGTTTGGCAATTATGTCCCTAATGGACAGCAGTAGCCTGTGAATGCTTCATGTGTACAAGCCTTGGGGTATTTTACCATATCAGCAATATTTTGATAAATTTGGGGTAAGCTTTCCTAGGCTTAAAATGGCTGTAGGGCCGTAAGCATCCATACAACTTCTTGTCTGTCTAAAGAGGAAGTCAGTTAGTACTCCTAATTATTATATCTCCTCCTGCACTACTGAAAACCCCAAACTTTTTCTTCGTACTTCTTCAGTCAAGACAAAGACCAAGTAATTTGTCATAGGCACCTCTTGCATCACCTTCATCTCCCCACATCTTGTAACACTCATTCCTATGATATATACGGTGCCACACAGGGAAGTGCTGCCAGCCCAGCTGTCTGGAGTTTTGTAGATAGTTGCATGTCATTTGTGAATATTAATATGATTTATATAGAAGTGTAAAAGAAGGAGATACTGCCAGCACAGCTTTCTGGAATTTTGTAAATAATCATATGTCATTTGTGAATATCAATATGATTCATACGCTTGTCTTACAAATGTATTAGAACTGTATGCTATGTGTGTATTAAACTGCTGTTACAGAAGTGTGTGTTGAGCAGGGTTTGCACAGTACTGAGCCTAGATATGTAACCACTGTATACCCTTCTGGATTAGAACAGAAATGTATATAAACTATTGTACCTGTGTAAATGTATATGTTTTAACAGTGGGAACAAGAACATAGAGTGTTAACTTGCAAAACTTCAATAAAATAGTTGAAATTTAATTATTTTATGATTGTGCTATAAACGTTAGTTTTAGTGTAGCAAGGAGACAGGATGTCTAAAACTAGGCTCCCTTCTGCATTGTTTTATAAGTGTTTTACTGTTTTATGTCTTCCAGTAGGTGCAAAGATCTGAGAGATATGTATTTTTCACAGAGAGATGCTAAAATGGTGGCAGTTTCTAGCAATGGGGGTTTTCATCTGGGATATTCAGAAGACAAAAATGATGTCATCCTGCAAGTATCCCAGCAGCAATTATTGAGATATTAATTTAAGAGCTCTCTGAGAGAAAGAGAGAGAGAGAGAGAGAGAGAGAGGGCATTTTGTATGTTGTCTTTGATGTAACAAGAACATCCACTCACCACTCTTGCCTTGCCTTAAGTAAGTTAACTAGGGTACAGTAATTTCCTTTGGATACAGCTAGGAATATAGTAAAGATTAGTTTAGATGTTTTCTGTATTTATTTGAGACTGCCCTGCAATGTTGTTTTAAATATTTCCTGTGATTTTGAACTCTGAAGTTACTGCAATGATTTACTGAGTATTTTCTTGGTCTTTTATTATTGATTATTAAATATATTTAAACCTATCTTTGTGGTTGATATTTGTGAGACATATTTACACTCTTAGAGTACTTGCATATCTAGTTGGTGACAATGTACAGGCCTCTTCTTATAGCCTGGCTCTTGGTCAAACTACCATTTGGATTAATAGCAATGTTACAGAGTAGGACTGGACATCCTTTGTTAAGGGCCTTAAATTAGCTGATAAGAGTTGGTGGGTGGCAGCGATAACTACTCTATAGTCTGGGTAAAAGGGGGTATAGCTACTAAACCTGTCAGCCTTTCCCAGGTGTGTTTGTGTGTGTGTGTCTATATATAACTCAAATCTCAAAGTGTGTGTGTGTGTGTGTGTGTGTGTGTGTGTGTGTGTGTGTGTGTGTGTGTGTGTGTGTGTGTGTCTGTCGGCTACTTGGGCAGGAAGCGAAGCACTGGTTGGACAGAGAGGGTGCTGGAGGTCTCAGCTTGGCCACTCAGCTGAGATCGCAACCCTATAGCTGTGCCAGTGGTGAGTCTTACTGTGCATCTGGAGAAAAAGGGAGAAACCAGACCAAGACTTACTGTGGTCTCTGTGTGCTCTTAAGGGAAATTGCACTTTACTGTGTGTATACTTGTCACCCTTCCACTGTGTGCATCCCACCCACTGTTGCCAGTGATGAGGATTGAGGTTCCTTGACTACTGGGCCAGTGCAGGGGCATCACATATTAATTTGTGGGCAGTGGTGCGATACACATCACATATTAATTGGCTTGTAGTGGTGGATTATCCACATGTTAGGATTCAGTGATGTAGATATTGAATTCCTGTAGCCTGTAAACAGTGGTCTCTAAGAAAGGTGTTTGCACTCTTGATTAGCCACACAGTGAACATTCAGAGTTTCATATCACAATTGTTTTATTTTTTTTGTTAGCTTAGTTAGTCAGGGAGAGCAAGCAAGCATGTCAGCAGAGGAGTATGGCAAGCTGACAAGGACCCAGTTGGCTGAGATGTACCAGGCTAAAGGACTGGTGCATGCTAACCTGACTAAAGCAGAAATTATTGCAGCCTTGGGAACAGCTGACCACAGACCAGCATTCAGGAGGACAACCAAGTTGGCCTTGGAGATGTACAACTCTCAGAAAATTGAAAGTTCAGCCTTTCTGCAGAGGACTTAAAATCCATCTGGAATTAAAGAGACTTAAACTGGAGGCCAAACATTTAGAAATAGAAGCAGCAGAGAAACTGAGATGTCTGCAGGCTGCGGAAAATGAGAAACTGTGATGTGTGAAAGCTGAGGAGAATGAGAGGCAGAGGCAACATGAAAAGGAGATGCTGACTCTTTACCAGGGTCATGGAGGTAATGGGGAAGGGAGTAACTGAATCCCAGAAGCAACAAAGGTCAGTAAATTTTTTTCACAATTTACATATGGGGATAATTTTGACAGTTTCATCCATATGTTTGAAAGGGTATGTAAACAGTATAATTTTGACAAAGGACTCTAGGTACGGTTTCTGACCCCCTTAATCCATGGTAAAGCTGTCACTGCTATTTCTAAATTGTCTGATACTGATTGCTTAAATAATAATATGGTCAAAAATTGATTTTTAGAATGTTTTAAGTTAACACCTGAAGCTTATAGGAAAAAGTTTCATGAGCACAGACGCAAGGCAGATGAAAGTGTGTGTGAATATATTGCTGAACTACACACTTATTTTCATAGGTGGGTGAGTGGATGTTAGGTCACCACTTCTGAAGGGCTGGCACATCTTTTGGTGAGGGAACAAGCCCTTAGCACTTTGCCTGAGGACATGAGAGTCTGGTTAGTGGATAGAGAATGCAACACAGCAGATGAGTTGTGGAAAAAGGGAGACCTATACCTAACAAGCAGGGCATCACTGCACAGGAAAGGGAAACCCAGTTTTACTCATGGGTCTAAGGGAACCCATGGTGGGCAGCCTAGACCACCCCAACAGAGTCCACCAGTAGCAGGGGAAGCCACTAGTCTAGTTACACATTTAGGAACAAGGGTTAAATATTTTAAATGTAACCAATGGCGGTATGCAGCATATAGATGTCCATGGAGACAAAGTGGGGAACAAAAGGTGGCAAAGGCAGTAAGTGAGAAGGACAGAATGCCAGCAGTAAGCTGTCTGAAAACAAAGGTACAAAACTACCAAAAGAGGTTATATCCTATCTTAGTAGATGGAAAAGAGGCCACTGCTAAGTGAGACACAGCCTCTGACCTAACTATTATAAAGCCTGCAATGGATAAAGAGGAGCAGTACTTGCTTGGAAAGTCTACTCCAGTCAGAGTTTTAGGATGGACTCCATTCCAAATACCTTTGGCTAGGATTCACCTTAACTGGGAAGGTGGAAAAGGAAGCCAGCAAGTAGGTGTGTTTGACAATATCACTATGTATTATATCACTAGATATTGTGAGGCCTCTGAGTACCCCAAGTTCCACAGGGAAAAAGTATATCCTAGTGGTAGTAGATTATACTACAAGATACCCTGAGGCAGTGGCTTTGTCCTCTATTGAGGAGAAAAAGATGGCAAATGCTTTGATAGAGATTTTCAGCAGGGTAGGTTTCCCAAAAGAAATACTGACTGACAGAGGTGCCAATTTCATGTCAGACCTGCTGACTTTTCTGTGGAGGTACTGCGGGGTGAAGCACCTAAAGACCACCCCCTACCAACCTTAGACTAATGGTCTTGCTGAGAGGTTAAGCTCTACACTCAAGTCCATGCTACAGGCATTTGCAGACCAGTTTAAGAGGGATTGGGACAAATATTTGCCCCATCTATTGTTTGCTTACAGAGAGGTTCCCCAGGAATCCATAGGTTTTTCACCCTTTGAGTTGCTGTATGGGCATAGGGTGAGAGGGCCTCTAGACTCAATTTGAGATGAGTGGGAGGGTGAGTGTGAATCCTACAAGGAGTCTGCTGTGGCATATGTCCTAAACCTAAGGACAAGGCTTAGGTAACTCATGAGCTTGGCCCTGGAGAACCTGGCAGAAGCACAACAAGGTCTGCTATGGCAGGAATGCATGAGCTAGAGAGGGCAGCAGGTAATGGTTCTCATTTCTGTCAGACACAGCAAGCTGCAGGCAGCATGGGAGGGACCCTACAAGGTGGCAAGGAAGGTCAGCAATGTTAACTACATGGTAGAACTGTAGGCAGGAGGCAGGGACACAAATTTTACCATGTTAACATGATGTAACATTACCATGATAGGGAGGCCCTTGTGATGAGTATTGGCAGTCGATTGCAGGGAGAGTCTGAGGGAGATCTGGTGACTGATCTCCTCAGTGAGGTTTGGAATGACAACTCAGTGGAAGGGGTAGCAATGTCCCAGCAGCTATCTCCTACCTTGATTTGAGAAATCCAAGCAGTGTTACACAAGTCTGGGGAAATGTTCACTTGGAAACCAGGGTGCACCCACCTGGTGTAGCACTAGATGGATAGAGGACCCCAAAGGTCTATTAGGCAGGCCCCTTATATGGTATCTGAGAGAGTCAAACAGACTCTGAGGGAGGAGATACAGAAAATGTTGGAACTAGGGGTAATTCAGGAGTTCAACAGTCCCTGGGCCTCCCCAGTGGTGCTGGTGCCAAACAAGGATGGCAGCACCTGGTTTTGTGTGGACTACAAGAAATTAAATAGTCACATAGAGTCAGATGCTTACCCCATGTCTAGGACATATAAAGCCCTAGAGCAGCTGGGTGGGGCTAAGTATCTTGCCATCATTGAACTTACCAAGGGTTACAGGCAGGTGTCCTTGACTCCCGTGCTAGAGAGAGGTCAGCCTTTGTGACTCATTTTGGCTTGTATGAGTTCACAAAGACATCTTGGTTTCTCTGCTGCTTCGATTTCCAAATGTTTGGCCTCCAGTTCAAGTCTCTTTAACTCCAGACAGATTTTTACTTCCTCTGTGGAAAGGTTGAATTGTCCATTTTCTGAGAGTTGTACATCTCCAAGGCCAACCTGGTTGTCCTACTGATTGCTGGTCTGTGATGCATCTCTGCCCAAGGCTGCAATAATTTCTGCTTTAGTCAGGTTAGCATGCATCAGTCCTTTAGCCTGGCACATCTTAGCTGACTGGCTCTTTGTCAGCTTGCCATACTCCTCTGCTGACAAGCTTGCCTTCTCTCGCTGACTAACTAAGCTAAGAAAAAAATAAATAAATTGTAATATGAAACTCTGAATGTTCACTGTGTGGCTGATTGAGAGTACAAGCATCTTCCTTAGTGACCACTGTTTATAGGCTACAGGAATTCAATATCCACACCACTGAATCCTAATATGTGGATATATCATCACTACAAGTCAATTAATATGTGAGGTGGATATCCTACCACTGCTCACCAATTAATATGTGATGCCCCTGCACTGGCCCAGTAGTCAAGGATTCTCAAACCTCATCAGTGGCAACTCTGTGGTGTGACGTACACTTTGGGAGGATGACAAGTGTACACACACAGTAAAGTGCAATTTCCCTTAAGAGCACACAGAGACCTCAGTCAGTTTTCTCCATCTTTCTTCAGATCCCCAATAAGACTCCCCACTGGCACAGTGATAGGGTTGGGATCTCAGCTGAGTAGCCAAGGTGAGACCTCCAGCACCCTCTCTGTTCAGCTAGTGCTTTGTGTCCCTGCCCAAGTAGCCAAAGCACACACACACACTTTGAGATTTGATTTATATATATGCACACACACACACACACACACACACACACACACACACACACACACACACACACACACACACACACACACACACACACACACACACACCTGGGAAAGGCTGGCACAGGTTTATTAGTTATTCCCCCTTTTACCCAGACCACAAGGTAGTTATTACTGCCTACAGCCAACTCTTATCAGCTACTTTTAGACCCTTAACAAAGGGTGTCTGATCCTAATGTGTAATGTTACTATTAATCCAAATGGTAGTTTGACCAAGAGCCAGCCTATTAGAAGTAGCCTGTACAGTGTCACCAAATAGATATGCAAGTACTCTAAGAACTGAAATATGTGTCACAAATATCAGCCACAAATATGGATTTAAATATATTTAATACTAAATAATAAAAGAACAAGAAAATACTGAATAAATCATCACAGTAACTTCGGAGTTCAAAATCACAGGAAATATTTAAAACAACTTTGCAGGAGAGCCTCAAATAAACACAAAAAAATCTAAACTAATCTTTACTATATGCCTAACTATATCTAAAAAAATTGGTGTACGTTAGCTAACTTCCTTACACCAAGTCAAGAGTGGTGAGTGGATGTTCTTGTTAGGTCAGAGACAAAATACAAAATGCCCTCTCTCTCTCTCTCTCTCTCTCAGAGAGTTCTTAAATTAACATCTCAAAAAATTGCTGCTGGGATACTTGCAGGTTGACATCACTTTTCTCATCTGACTATCCCAGGTGAAAACCCCATTGATAGAAACTGCCAGTGTTTAAGCATTTCCCTGTGAAAAATACATATCTTTCAGATCTTTGCAACTGCTGTAAGTCATCAAACAATAAAACACTTACAAAGCAATACAAAGGCACCCTAGTTCTAGACATCCTGTCTGCTTCCTGCATTGAGACTAACATTTATAGCACAATCATAAAATGATTTAATTTCATCTATTTTCTTGAAGTTTTGCAAATTAACCTTCCATGTTCTAGTTCCCACTGTTAATACAGATACATTTACACAAGTACAATTGCTTATATACATTTCTGTTCAAATCCAGCAGGGTACACTGTGATCACTCAACTAGGCTCAGTACTGTACAAACCCTGTTCAACACACAATTCTGTACCAGCGGTTTTAATGTACACATAACATACAGTTCTAATACATTTGTAAGACAAGCATATGAATCAAGTTGATATTCACAAATGACACATGATTATAAAATTTCCAGATAACTGTGCTGGCAGTATCTCCTTCTGTCACACTTCTATATAAGTCATATTAATATCCACAAATGACATACAACTATCCACAAATCTCCAGATGGCTGGGCTGGCAGCACTTCCCTCTGTAACAGTTCTTCCCCCCTAAAACTCAAGCTAGTTTTTCAAGTGACTCTTGAAAAACACTGCTTAAGAGGTTGAACCTATCTGGGAATACCCTATCCCATACTCTGTCATGAGATTACAGCTGCCTTGACATTGCTGACCCCAGTACAGTGCTGCACTGTGCCATCATATGCCTGCAACCCTAGGTTCCACCATAGTAATTTTGGATATTACTGGTCGGATCCCTGTAGCCATGGATCCCACTCAGACTCCTCCTGGCTCCTACAGCAAATACTTAGCACCAGAGCCTCCTTGTCATGGTCTGGTTTTATCATGTTACCATGGTACAGTTTGTGCCTCTGCCTCTTGCCTAGCCATTCTACCATGAAGTTAACATCACAGACCTTCCTTACCACCTTGAAGGGTCCCTCATAAGCTGCCTTCAGATTTTTGTGTCTGATAGGAATGAGAACCATTACCTACTGCACTAAGGCATACTCTCTAGCTCAAGCATTCCTGGCATACTAGACCTTTTTCTGCTGTTTGGCTTCTGCCAGGTTCTCCTGGGCCAGGTCCATGAGCTCCCTGAGCCTTGTCCTGAGGTTTAGACATACGCCATAACAGACTCCTTGAGGGATTCACACTCACCCTCCCACTCATCTCGAATCAAATCTAGAGGTCCCCTCACACTATTCCAATACAGCAGCTCAAAGGCTTAAAAAAACTGTGGATTCCTGGGGCACCTCCCTGTAAGTAAACAACAGATGGGGCAAATATTTTTTCCACTTCCTCTTAAACTGGTCTGCAAATACCTGTAAAATTGTCTTTAGTGTAGAGTTTAACCTCTCCACAAGACCATTAGTCTGAGTATGGTAGGGGATGGTCATTAGGTGCTCACCCCACAGTGCTTGCACAGATAAAAAAGCAGGTCTGACATAAAACCAGCACCTTTGTCAGTCAGTATTTCTTTTGGGAAATCTACCCTGCTGAAAATCTCTAACAAAGCATTTTCCACCTTTTCTGACTAAATGGAGGACAGGGCCACTGCTTCAGGGTATCTGGTAGCATAATCTACTACCACTAGGATATACTTTTTCCCTGTGGAACTTGGGGATACTCAGAGGTCCCACAATATCCATAGCTACCATCGAAAATGGCTCCTCAATCACAGTCAAAGGCATCAAAGGAGCTTTCACCTTGCCTCCTGCCTTACCTACCATTTGGCACTGCTCACAGGCCCTGCAGTACCCTGTTACATCTCTGGAAATCCCAGGCCAATAAAGGTTCTGCATAATATGTCTCATTGTACAGTCTATGCTCATATGACCTGAAAAGAGAATATCATGGGCTATGGCTAGAAGTGCCAGATGGTAGGCTCTAGGCACTACCAACTGCTATATTCTCTCACCTTCTAGCCCTCCCTCATGGGTCCACTCTCTATACAGTAACCCTTTGACTCAGTATACAAATTCTCCCTTGCCTTGAGAATCAGGTGCCTCACTAGCTACCTGCCTCAGGCCTTGTAATGTATGGTCTGAGAGCTGAAACTGTGTCAGCTCTCTCTTTGTAACCCTTCCCAGCTCCCCTTCCACAGGAAGTCTGGTATCCTCTGACAGTGGTGCCTCACTGTCAGCCTGGGTACTTCTACTCACCTCTGCCTTTGCAGTCACTCTGGCCAAGGGAACATCAGTACCACCAAGCAGCTGTGGCTCACCTTCAGTCTCACTGCTACAGGGTAGCTCCCTCCCTGAAGCAACTACTTCACCAGTCCTGGCTGCAAGTGTGCGGTCTATCTGGGTCTCCTCCAGGCTACCAGACCCACATACTTGTCTCCAAGCCTGACTTCATGTAACTGCATTAACACATGGTACTGCGTTATCAAAATCCTTCCCTATCAGGACATCTGCAGGGTGGTAGTTTGGCAGCCCTGCTGTCTCAAGACAACCTACTATTTGTATTTTGTCATTCCCACTTACTGGCTCCCTCACCTTTTGTTCCTCACCTTGCCTCTGTGGAGATCTATATGCTACATGGCCCCACTGGTTGCATTCAAAACATTTCACCCTAGGTCCTGGATGTGTACCTGAACTAGTGGCTTCCCCTGCTACTGGCAGATTCTGTTGGGGCAGTCTGGGCTGCCCACCATGTGTTCCCTTAGACCCATGACCATCACTGGGTGCCACTTTCCTGTGTAGAGATGCCCTGCTTGATAGGTATAGGTCTCCTGTCTTCCCCAACTCATCTACAGTAGAACATTGTCAGCTAACCAGATCCTCATGTCCTCAGGCAAAGTGCTAAGGGCTTGTTCCTTCACCAAAAGGTATGCCAGCCCTTCAGAAGGGGTGACCTGACATCCACTCACCCACCTAAGAAAATAAGTGCTTATTTCAGCAACATATTCACACAAACTTTCATCTGCCTTGCGGCTATGCTCACAAAACTTTTTTTCTATAAACTTCAAGTGTTAGCTTAAAAAATTCTAGCAAACAATTCTTTACAGCATTATAATTTAAAATGTCATTGTCAGAAAGTTTGGACAAAATAGTTACAGCTTTACCATGGAGTAAGGGGATCAGGGATTGTACCCAGAGCCCTTGGTCAACATTATACAGTTTACAAACCCTCTCAAACATAAGAATGAAACTATAAAAATTATCCCTCTCTGTAAACTGCGGAAGAAATTTACTGACGTTTGTTGCTTTTGTGGTTCAGTTACTCCCCATTACCTCCATGACTCTAGTGAAGAGTCCGCATCTCCTTTTCATGTTGCCTCTGCCTCTCTTTCTTCTCAGCTTCCAGGTGTAGCAGTTTCTCATTTTCCTGAGTCTCTAGATGCCTCAGTTTCTCTGCTGCTTCTATTTCCAAATGATTGGCCTCCAACTCAAGTCTCATTAGTTCCAACTGATTTTTAGATCCTCTGTAGAAAAGTTGAGCTGTCCATTCTCTGAGTGTTGTACATCTCCACGGGCATTCTGATTATCTTCCTGGTTGCTCTTCTCAGATGCAGCTGTGACCAAAGCTGCAATCATGTCTTCCTTAGTCAGGTTTCCATGCATCAGTCCTTTAGCCTGGCACATCTCAGCCAATTGGCTCCTTGTCAGCTTGCCATACTCCTCTGCTGACATGCTTGCCTGCTCTCCCTGACTAACTAAGCTTCAAAAAAAAAATAAAACAATTGATATCTGAACTCTGAATGTTCATTGCATGGCTGATTAAGAGTACAAAAACACCTTCAGTGATCAATGTACACAAGCTACAGGAATTCACTATCCACACCACTACAAGCCAATTAATATGTGATGTGGCTAACTCACCACTATCAACCAATTAATATTTGATGCGGATATCCCACCACTGCCAAAATATTAATATGTGACACCCATGCACTGGACCAATAATCAAAAAGCCTCAATCCTCACCACTAACACCAGTGAGGGGCATCCACACTGGGAGGATAACATGTACACACACAGTAAAGTACAATTTCCCTTAAGAGCACACAGAGATCACATTCATTCTGGGGCTGGTTTCTCCCTTTCTCTCCAGATCCCCAATAAGACTCCCCACTGGCACAGCTATAGGGTTAAGATCTCAGCCGAGTAGTCAAGCCAAAACCTCCAGTACCCTCTCTGTCCAACCAGTGCTTCGTGTCCCTGCCCAAGTAGCTGACACACAAGTATGCAAATTGAGCCCACTGAGTCCACACAGTCAGTACAAGTGATTAATACAGCCAGTGCTAATAATATCTCTAATGAGAGAGTTGTGAGACCGCGAATTGTTGCATCGGCGTCTATAGAGGCTGAGCAGTCAGAAACACACATGCAATCAAACAGAAGTTTTTTTTAATTAAAAGACTTGCTCCCTATACGAGAACGCTCCAAGAGCAGAGGGAGGAGAGGGAGGCGGTGATGGCCACAGAGCACCAACAGTTCAGACAGCCAGGAACGGAGATGGAAGAGACAGGTTTAGTAATAAACATTTCATCTTATTCACTGATACTCAACTTTCTGTATTGTCAAAAGGTCTTAATTTTATACCTGCCCAAAGAACAGATTTGGTGGAGGTGTTGAAATGTCTAAAGTTGTTTGGGTGTAATTTGAACTTAAAAACTTTATTTAAGGAAGAGACATCTATGTATGACGTTTTTAAAAAAACAAGTACTTTTATTCCACCCTCACACCCTATGGTAGAGACTTTCATTGGAATGTGAGAGAAACAAATTAGAGAGAAATTAGCTGGACAAGGTAAAGTGAAGTTTTATAACATGTCAAAGGCTGAACTCGATGCACTACATGAACTAAAGAATATATCCAGTGCTGTTATTAGACCAGCTGACAGGGGAGGGGGGGTTGTGGTCTTAGACAAAGAGCTCTACTTACAGCAAATGAACATTTTATTAAATGATGTTGACACATACTTGAATGTATCTGGTTCCACTGTGAAAAGGATTATTGAGAAGGTCTCTTTTTTGGTATTTGATCTACTGATTACCAATTTGATTAATGAACCTTTATTTGAATACTTTAAAGTAGAATATCCATTAATTCCTAACCTGTATGGACTGCCCAAAGTACATAAACATCTGAATATACCACCTATGCGTCCTATAGTTTCCAGCAAAGGCAGGGTGATTGAACCTCTATCGATTTATGTGGAAAATAATCTACATCCCTTTCTAGATCAATGTGTCACTATATTGAAGGACACCAAGGCATTTCTACAGAGCTTGTATATACAAACATGAAACTTACATACTGATTATTGGTTTGTGACCATGGACATAGCATTTTTATTTACCATCATTCCCAATGAATGGGGAATATCTAGTATCAGGAAGTTTCCGAACAGTAAAAATTAGAATGACAGGAAGGTCACTCTTATCTGTACGCTGTTAGAACTAATACTTGACAACAATAATTTTACATTTAATGATGAATTTTACCTGCAGAGGGTTGGCGTAACTATGGGCACACCATGTGCGAACAGATACGCCAACCTTTGCTTATTTCAATGGGAAATGGATTATGTTTTATCTAACAACGCATTTACTGAGAATTTGAAATGGTATACATGCTTTGTAGATGATGTCTTTTTGTTCTGGGATGGCATTATTGAACATCTGAATGACTTTATTGCATATCTGCATACTACTACTTGTTTCCTTAAATTTACATATAAATATTCTTATAGTGACATTGTTTTCTTGGATGTTAAGATTAGTAGAGGAGAACTACATACAATACACACAGGCATTTATAGAAAGCTGGTTAGGCAAAATAACATCCTACATAATAGTAGTATGCACCCTTGGCATGTAAAGAAAAATGTCTTGAAGTGGCAGGTCTTCAGAACAATGAGGGTTTTCAATGATGATGTCGATCTGGAAAGGGAACTATCAAATCTTAAAGTCAAATTCCTTAGTAGATGCTACAATGCTGCAGAGATAGATAGCTGTATCACAGAAGCCTGGAGAGAAAGGCAGAATAGATGCAGGCCATATTATGGAGAAGAGACTCCACTTGAAATACACTCAAAACCAAATAGAGTGAAGCCTGGTGATTTTAGGATCGCCCTGCCATACTCCAGTGATATTAACAGTATATGTGATATTGTGAAAGCTAATTGGAACATTCTAAGAACTGTAAATGAATTTGAAAATGTCATAGCTGAAACACTGTGCTTTTCGTTTAAGAAAAACACAACCATTAAAAGGCATCTTTGCTATAATTTAAATAAGAACCAAGGAATTCCTTCAGAAAGAATTGGTACACATAAATGCAGAAATTGTAGTGCATGTAAATATGTATATACTGATGATTCTTATCAACACCCTATATTGCACTTTAGCATTGACTTAAATTTTTGCACTGATTGTAGGACAAAAATGTGGTTTATTTCAGTTTCTGTAAGATATGTTATGCATACTACAATGGTAAAACCAATCGTATGCTGAAAGACAAGATGCTTGAGCACTACAAGGATGTACGGAACACAAAAGAAACTAGTGCCTTGGCACAACATGTTTTAAAAGAAGGAATGAATCATAGCTTTAGTTTCTTTGTACTAGAAGTGTTAGCTGAAGGTATAAGGGGGGAGACTTTAAAAACAAAACTGAAGCAGCAGAGCAAAATTGGATAATTAAACTTCAGGCAGACAGACCTCTGGGACTGAATGCCAAAGTCTCCCTAAAACCCTTCTTGAAAGAGAGACCTTTGAAGCATTAAAGTATGATGAAACATTAAACTGTTATTTTTAAGACAGTGTTTTTAAAAAAGTTTTAAGTGCTTGACAATGTGTTTTTAATTTGTTACTTGATTTGTGATGTCATTAATTGATATGGTTTTAAAATGTTTCTGTTTTCGAAGAAAATGTATGTCTGATGAAACAGTGAATACCGTGAAAGTGCTAACATAATAAATGTTGTTATTTTTCTTTTTCCTGCAGTGAGTAACTGAGGCTGTTTCTTATTTAATTTTCCAGTAAGCTGTAAAACAAAATGTATAAATCAATAATAACAAAACTACCCATTTCAGAAGATTTCAAAGAGAGAGGCCACTCAGACTACTGTCGTCATAATCCGCCAACATCAGTCCATATGCACAATCTCTGCAGAAGCAAAAATCATCTGAATAATTCCACATTATTGCAGAGGTTGCTGCTGGCAAACAACTTTGCATTTCAGTACTTAATCTACAAATGCAGTGCTTGCTGTCTTTGAAGAATAAATTGCTTACGTTACATTAAAAAAATGGTGTGCTGACAATATCCTGAACTAGATCAGCTATGCTATAGGGAACTGCTGGCAAACAACATGTTTGTATTTAATAGGCATCTCATCCAAAGGATGGCACAATGACACTCTAAGGAGTACAGCACCCCCATTATGCTGCATTGCAGTGTCAGCAATCTACATGGTGTGTAAATAGAACCAACAGTCTTCTGCACCCATTGCACCACTGAAACTAACTATGAACCAAAACACTATGAAGTCTATGACTGATAATGGCAGACTGTAATCTTCAGTGATTTAAAAAATAACTAACTAAATAAATAAATGTGTCCTGACTGTTGATGTGGAGATTTAAAGCTCTTGCTTCTCAATATTTAAGGTTCAGGGTTTGAATGTGAGCAAAGACATGTAACTAGACAGTGCCCCTAACTGGGGTATTTCACACACACACACACACACACACACACACACACACACACACACACACACACACACACACACACATGAACACGCACACGCACGCGTACATGCACACACACACACACACACACACACACACACACACACACACACACACACACACACACACACACACACACACATGCTGGAAGGAGTGCACTTATTTAGCAGGAGAATTACAAAAAGCTCCATTTCTATGCATATCTCAAAAGCACTTACTGCACCTGGAAAGTCCCCAAATTACAAAATCTGCAAAGCTTCCGTTCTGTTTCTCAAAACTACTTACTGCTTCTGGAAAGTTTCATTTCTCAAAAGCACTTACTGCTCCTGGAAACAGCTCCAAATTACAAAATCTGCTTAGCTTCATTTCTATGCATATGCCTTGCCAATTTAAACAATAGACCTCCCATGTGCATCTGGACTTTCATTGTACAAAGTTAACATGGTTCCGGATATAAATGTTTATGTTGTCCAACACTGAGGGTTTCTTGGGCTGTTTTAAAAAAATGATTTCTAAAGTGAAATGGCTGATTGAAGGCAGATTTTTATTTTTAAAGCAAAACCAAGACAGTGTAAGCTGATGGAAGTATTTTAAAATTGACTTGGGGCTGATGGAAGGAAGAGCTTCATTTTTTAAAGTGAAACCAAAGCAGTGGAAGGTGAGAGAAGGTAGAATTTTATTTTTAAAGCAAATCTACCCCACAGCCAGCATGGGCCCAAGGCAGCTGCCTAGGTTGCCTAATGCTGGATCCAGCTGTGTATATACATACATGTATTAAAAATGAAACACAAACAAACCCACCCATTATTGTATCAGACTACACAATGTAATGCTAGGCCATAAACTGAGCAAATGAGTATTGCAAGTTATTTTTATTCACAGCACAACTGCCCCAAGTGGTAGCCTCAGTTACCATATTAAAAGAAAGAAAGAGAGAGAGAGAGACCCAGAGAAAAAGTAATTATTACCACATGTTTCACACAAATGGGCAATAGCCCCTAATGCCAGACCTAAAGCTGAACCACTTTCATCCACAGCACAGTTAGCCACTGCCCTTCCAAAAAAAAAAAAAAAAAAAAACAGAGAAGAATAAATATTCCATTTCTTTTACATAAATGCACCCTAGCCTATCCTTTAATTTCTGACTTAAACAGAACAAATGAAGAAGGGATGTTTCTTCCATTCATCTCAAAACTAGCTTCCCCCACCAAAAAGAGAATAAATATGCCAATTTATTTAAAACAAATATAAACTTACCCTCAATGCCAGATTTTACACTTAACAAATGCAGAGGGCTAGTTAATTTTATCAACAGTGCAGCTAGCCCCTCCCTGAAAAAAATATGGCTGCCTGTCAGTATTTAAAATCAATACTTACCTTCACTCCACTAATGTCTATAGTGGTTGGTATCCAGATACACATTTTTAATACACACATGGACCAATTAATCATGGGAAATCAAAGAACAAGAAGCTGCAGCACTTTACATAGGGTTATGGTCCTTGCAGTTGTGGGCATTTATTTATTTGTTCTTTTAAGTAAGGGAATATTTCTTTACATAAAACAATAAATAAAAGTTCCCAGTCTGAAGAACTTTACTAGCCTGTGCAGAGCATGAGCAAATGACAGGCATTACAAGTATGTGAAGGTAAATATTCATTGTGTCTGTCATTTGTATTTTTTTAAGAAAGAATGATTTAGTTGTTAACAAATATTCAATCACTTATCATATTCAGTGTATAAGTTAGTGAGTTAGCCTATGTGCTGAAAATAAAGAAACTTAAAAAAATGTATTTTTTTGGTTGACCGTTGGTCCCACTGGAACTGTGAGCATGGGACAAAAACAGAAATCACCCTTATTATAATCTACCACTGTTGACCCACCATTGTCTTTCTTTTGCTGGATGACCTGTACAAACCAACTTACCTTTGCATCTCTAGGGTTATTTCATTAGCTCGGCATCAACACATTGCTTGATTTTCTTCTTTTTTTTTCCTTTCTTACCACCATTTGGTTAGTGCTTCCTCCTACTGGATATAGAGGTAGTTAAGCATAGGATCCATTTACCTCCTCCTTAAGTAAGTTTTAATTTCCTGATTATTTTTAGGTTGTCTCCTTGATTTCTTTTATGTGCCTTACAGCCTGTAGCTTCCCTCCATATCCTGTGAGGTTGGTAGCTGCCTGGTCAGTTGTTTCAAAGAAGTCACTCACTGGTTATCCTCTTCTTTAGAAACTTATCTAAAATTCTAGTCATTCTGATAACTTGCCTTTATCGTGTTAGGTTTATTGATGGGATTGTATACATATCATGTGAGTTTTGTTTGATGTCACATGGTCAATTGGATTCTTTTATGTCTGATTTTAAAACACATCACAACAATGAAGTTACTTAAATTAGGGTAGTAAATAATATTTTTATCATGAGAGCTTAATGCTAGTATTCAGATTTTGATTTTGCATTATTTATTAACTGACTTTGACATTGTTAATCATGTCATCCTGTAGAAACATATTTGCTCTTACTATGATCACTCTACTATTGTGTTATGGAATGGTCTGCCTTTTATCATATTTGAGGTACCAATATGATGGTGATAAGTGTAATGATTTTGTTTATTTCCTCTGGCATGGTTTATGCTTCAGTGGTGCATTCTTGGTCTACTGTTGTTTACAATGTATAGTCTTCCCCTAAGAGAATTCATTAGGAAATTTTTACATTACCAGTATTATGTAGATGATACCCAGCTGTATCTCTCCTCCCTCTAAGGCTATGGTGATCATGAATTACATTGGGGATGACATGAACATTATTCTTCAGGGGTTAGTCTGAGGTGGATTTAAAGCACAATACCCCAAGAAAGAGACTTTGGCTATACGTTCTATAGTATAGGACTCTTCAGCTTTTCCTCTGTCACCATGCATCATCGATGCTGGTGATAAGGTGGAGTTTATAACTAAAGTATAAAACCTTAGTCTGATGCTTGATAGTCACTTTTCCCTGTTAAACCAGGTGTCAATAAAAAGGCGTCAGACATTTATAAGCACCTGACACATTCAGCATTTTTTCATTCATAGGTCTCGTCACATCTAAGATATTGCAGTTACGCTTACCTGAGGCTGCGTGATACTGAGACTTACTAATTGAAGCTGTAGCAGAATATCACAATGTGAGTTACTTATTGGTGGCACTAGTGCATCTTATTCTCACCATTTTACCTCTATGCTACAGAGACTGCAATGACTTGGATTACTGTTATCCAAAAGAGTTGAGCTCCCCTTTTCCTGGTCCAAGCATTCTGCTTAGCAACTCTGGAGCTATA
Source organism: Protopterus annectens (assembly GCF_019279795.1). NCBI lineage: Eukaryota > Metazoa > Chordata > Ceratodontiformes > Protopteridae > Protopterus > Protopterus annectens. Next base: position 80,278,945 of record NC_056731.1, read on the forward strand.
AGGTGTTACTACAGTATTGTCTGAGACTTTGGTTGTCCACTCATTGTCTATGAGGTCACCATGATTTTAAATTCTAGTGCAAGAGTGACTTTGTGAGGTCACCCTCTCTTGCCTGCTTTTAGACACCATTAAACTTATTTGTATGATGTCACATGTTGTGAATAACTGCAATAGCTTTAAAGAGATAGTGATTAGCCATGCAAAATTATTTTTATAGTAGTATTTTAATCAATATCCAATTTAGTTTTAATATGAGTTAATTATTTAATTATTTTTATGTCACTGTACCTTGCTTTAAGCAGATTACCAAATGTGAATCAGAATTTGAAGGCAGAATAGAAACATTCTGAAATGGAGTGTAAAGAATTTTTTTTATGAAGTTGCTTTTCAAGTTACTAAGTCTGCATGAATAATTAAAAGATATTAATTTCAACATGTGAGTTGAGACATCTCCTTATACTGATTATAGCCTTTTCCGTTCATAAAGAGTTACACAGAGAATATTAAAATCATAATTACATACAGGCACTGTACGATACACTAGATAGTCTTTGTTAACCTTTCAGCATTTTAATACATTTAGACTTGCAATACTCATCAATTTCTGACTGCTACTTAACATTATGTCACTGATGACATACTTTTGTTTTATGCCCACTTAGGGTAACACTAGAAAGCCATTGATATGTTTCTCATATGTTCTTGAAAAGAATGACATTTTCAGCATCAATTATATGAATTTTGTCAGCAGAAGGAAAGCATGCAAGCCTTTTTTAAAAGTGAATCATTCCAGACCTCTGTGTGGAAATAGTCCAATTTTACAACCACCCCCACTACACTCACACACTTATACAAATGTATAAATGGGCACATACATGCACATGCACACACACACACACACACACACACACACACACACACACACACACACACACACACACACACTGTATCTTTTCTATTAATTTACAATAGCTTTGGTTTTGGAGTTATTTACTTGGGAGTTCATTTAGGCATAGGGAAAACAGAGTAAAACTCCCATTTGGAGGCACCTGGTTTAGCTTATGTAAATCCTGTTATGTCGGGAAAGGTTGCACTAAGGTTACCCTAATGAACTGTGGGATATGGCACAACACATCCTATGAATCTTTAGACATCTGTTTCTTATATAATTTCTTCAGTAATTGACGTAAAAATACAAGTAGCACTCAAAGGACTTGTTAGTTTCCTGTTTTAATAAGAAAGAATGTTCCAGCAGAAAAGGCCTGTAATATCTTTATTGCTGAGAGCATGCAAACTAATATAGTAATTCACATCACTTTTTAGTATCCTTGACCATATCCTGTTTTATTATATCAAACAGAATGGCCATCTTTATACATGCAGCATAATCTTTCCAAAGTATTGCCTTATTCATGTAGATCTTTGCTTTCTAAAGTACACTATCTAAGCAGATCATCATAAAAACAAGGATGTGCACCTTTATAAAAAATAAATTAAAAAAGCTTATGCACATATGCTAAGGGAACACTCCAAGCCTTTACAATTACTCCAGTCATTTTTGTATTTGTGAGGATATTATACTCTGTTTTAGCTAGAATGTGACAAAGTATATTTTGCAATAGACTGCTAGTTCAAACATGAAATGCACAGTTTTTTTTTCTTGTGGTGAAAAATTTGTTTCCTCTAACATCCTTTATTACTGTTTTTTGCAAAATTCTTTCTGTTCATTTTAGCAACTTTTATAATGATGGTATTGCATCATATAATTGTAACAGTAGAAAAAACAAGCTAACCAACCACTCCTATTTGTATAGCTAATATATGTTTGTTGTCCCTCCTACACTCTCTTTATTAGCTTGCCTCCCATACCAACACCTTCATTGCAGAGAAACAGAAAGTTTTTTCTCAGCAATTTTTTTAGTGTGTCAGTATACAAAGTCTTATTAGATAGCATTCTATCACTACTCACTTTAATTTAAACATTTACAGTTATAATTCCTGATAGTGGCTACTCTGAATGATCATACTATATCTTCTGTAGCATTATATTCTGAAAAACGAAAGAAAAAAGGATATAGTAAGCAAGATTAATTCGAGAATCATACTTTAATAGAAGCCAGCATGATTTTAATTCAGCAATATATCCATTGTTTAGAAGAGAAAATGTTCAATAGCAGATTAAAGTAGGATCCAGCCAGTGAGACACCCTTGTAAAACAGTAAAACTTCTATGTAAAGACATTCATAAATTTCCATTTATTAAGGCATTACAGGATGAATGCAGCTTGCTTATGAGGACCTAAATGTGTTTCAGTATACTGGTTCATAAATGCATGATGCAACATAACTAATAATGCACGCAGGCGAATGATTTAGAATCTACTGGATATGGAAGTGTTTTACACATTTCCTTGTGCTCCTGAAAACATTATAAATGGAAAATTCAACTGTACACCGAAATGCTTGGTTTACAAAAACATTGATGTGCATTGCCTGGGTATGCCATATAACTTTCATACAAAACAGCAACAAAAAAGTCCCATAGCAGATGCTTATAAGAATAAACTATAGGGACTGCAGCAAAAAATAAATATCTAAGTAAAAACATTTGCAAACATCCCTGTTTTAAGGCATCATGGGATATAATCAAATTATCCATGATGACAAGTGTTAACCTCTTCTTTTGTTTATAGTTTTGCTGTACTTACACACTGTTACTTATTTTGTAAAGAACTCTAATAGTTTAGGCATGTATGTATAATTTTTCAGAACATGTCATTCGCCATTATATATGATGGGGCTGTTGTAAGAGTTTCAACATCAGGTTATAGGCATCTTCATGCTTATTCAATTAATCAAACTGTCACTCTGCTAAGTAAAGTAACTGGTTCTTGGTATACAGTTAGATTCGAATGTGCAGTTCCTTGTAATTACAGCACAGTCATTTCAATGGATAAGAATGGTCTAAAAACACCAGTCCAGCAAACCAGAGTGCTGTTTTGGCAAAAAAAAAAATGCCTGCTGATATTTTTTTTTTTTACAGAAAGACTGCCTACCCCAGCCACACATTGCTGCATGTCATCCAAGTGGGAAATTGATTGTGTTATTTTGTGTATCTACCAAAGTCAGAAAATCATACTCTGTAGATAATATAATTCAAATGGATATGTCTAGACACTCTACAGCATACCTCTCAATCTCTTAGCCCAAGAAATCTGGCCAAACCCTAAAATAATGGGGGGATAAAAACCTAAAAATAGGGACAGATTTTAAATATTGCTCTTATAAACTTAGAAAGTTGCTAGAATGACAGGTTTTTTGTTAGCATGCATTTTCTGCAGTATGTAATGTCTGAAACTCAAATGTGTGCCATTATTTAGTGACTTCAATCCTCAGTGATTTTCCTGAAAACCACAAATTTTATGAGGAAAAAAGCAAAATATAAGACAAAAACATGGACAGTTGAGAGGTATTCTCTATAGAGACAACTGAAGCTGTATGATCTATTACTATATAGAGACTCCATTTTGTAGTCTCTGAACAAATCACCTTGAACAACATGGAAAAGCACAACTAGAGCTCTTGGAGCCAGAATTTTTAAATATCTAATGGAACTGTCATACTTTGTTTATTTTAGGTTACTAAGAGGTGACCTCTATCTGGTTCATAATGTCTGATCTGGTACTATCCGGAAGTTTATGCCTACAATGCAGAGCTAGAGGAACTGACTTCAAGTTATCAAGGAACATAGTCCTAAAAATAGCTGGCAATGGCCTAGTCCTAAAAATACATAGCAATGAAAGGAAAATGAGAAGTGAACTGCTGAACTGCACAGCTCCTTTGTGGCTTATGGAATAAGCTTCAATTTGCTATCAGAAGTCAGTCATCAATTTCCTTTAAAAATCATTTGATACATATAAGTTAAGTGGAAAATACCAACATGAAAAAAGGAAGGTCAGGATTTCTGAAGGTCAGTAGAGTAGAAGCGGGACAACTGAGTCTAAGAGTTACAACCTATAATTTAGCTTCAAATGGAAATGGGAAAAACAGAGAAGGACAGTGTGAACGAGAGGAGAGCAAGGAAAGCTCCTCATAATGGATTATTTTCAAGACCATGAAGCTGCATTAGCAATGGTAGTGCATACATTTTTTGATAAACTTTGCACTCTATGTTACATGTACCTCCAACTGGATGCAAATTCTGGAACTCAGTACAATGACATACTGTATCTCATTAAGAAAGATTATTTATTTGTGGATGAGACTTAAGTTTCTGTCTAAGCAGAGTCCAGTGCTTCTCATCTTCCTAGACATATTGACTTTGTAAAATCTGCAGGATTGTTATTTGAATACTTTTACTACATATTGTAAAAAATGTAATAGTGTCCAACCCAAAATATACCAACTAGTCATTCAGGCATCAGAGTAATAGCAATACAGACAGGGTCTAGATGATGTCAATTATATACATCCCTAACCTGTTGTAACCTTCAGCCTTGCCACTTCTCAGTCCATATAGCTGGATTGCAACATAGGCAGCTGCTATGTCCTTTGACATGACTGAATATGTATCACAAAAGCTTACCAATATCAAGCTCTGTGGCATGGATGAAGAGAGCCATGACAGTTATCTAGAAGACCTGATTTCAATTAATATCCTGAGTGCAGGAGGAGTAAATGGGTGGTGAGTTTTAGTGAACTACCTCTCACCTGTACGATATGGAGGGACTGGGGAAGGTATGCTCTGACACATCTCAGTAGTTCTTCCCTGGTGAAGACCAGGGACCCATGCTCTGTGTTATCTATAAGGAGTCAGGACTTTGGTAGAGATACACACAGATGCATGGATGAAATGTTGTGTCCGCTTTGGGCAATACATGAGCTCACAGCAAGTAGGGGTCAGAAGTATGATGCGGCTCAGGATGCTTCAGTCTTCTCACTAGCCCCCATGAATGGAATCAGTCTGCATATAGAAGCTGTGGTGTTCATAATGCTCACTGCTGTGGTGCCCTTAGACTATTTGGGTTTGTATCCTGACTGGGATACAACATCTGGACAGGTTCACAAAGCTCTGGCTCCTTCATATAGTGAGTGCAGATTGGGCAACCCACATGACGGGGAGAAATACACATTCTGAGAAGAGATTTCTTCATAATTTCTTCGGAACTTTCTTGCCAACTCAAGGACTAACATCTCTGAGGCTTCACAGAAGACAGTAACTGGCTAGTAGCTTCAGTTTCATAGGAGAACTCTACACAGAAAATATTGCCTTTTTATATGTTTTTAAATATTTTGATGTATTTTCTATTTTCTGAAGAATGCTGTAATTTGTATTAGTATCCCAAGTGTCTTGTTAAAAAACATTATTTTTAGAACAGGAGTTATTATTAAATAGTGGAGCTGGCTCTGTGAAGAAAATGTAGTGCTTTTGAGACTTTTAACTGAAAGTGTAAGTAGGATTGTTTTTATGTAATCAAAACACTGTTGAGTGCTTTTTTATGTGTGTATATACTTTGTGACTACTTTTCCTCATAATTTTACTGCTTGAAACATTTTCTTGAAGATGTTATATTTAAGCAGTACAAAGTGCATTTCAGGGCTCAAAATGTATTTTACGTTTGGTGCTGTAGCACACTTTGCAACATCTTTTCTTCATTTCATGTTTTCTCTCAGTGTACTTTCTGTGAAAGGGACTTAAGAGTTCTGACAGGACTTTTGTGTATTGCTTATGCTTTTACTTTTGAATTTTAAGGTACTGTATAGGGAAGTGTGTGTGCTGCTCGTGAACACTTATCTGACTACCTACCTTTGAATAGAGACTTTTTCAGCAATGACGCTTCTTTCTTAGCTACAGCATGAATTCTTATGTCATTCCTGCTGTTCCTTCTTATAGGTTCATAGGTTCATAGGTGTGTATTAGGCTAATGGCCTTTACAAGCCTAGCCATAGGATTACCCTGGCATAGTGCCACCCGACCTTAGTTCCCAGTGCCTCTGTCAAGTAGAGCCACTGGAGTTATCCCTGGGATGAATGTTCTGTTTTCCCATCCACTCATCAAGATTTCTCTTGAAGAGGGTCAGCGAGGGGCTCTGCTTGACATGTATGGGAAGTTTATTCCATAGCATGGGCAGTCTCTAGGTTATGAACTTGTCCCTCCAGAATGTTCTGTTAATTGTGGAAATGAGGTTAAGGTCTCTGGAGCGTGTGGTGTGGAGGGATTGGGATTTCTTTAGATGTAGCATTTCTAGCAGAGCTTGGTCAGACATGGCTTTGTAAGTCAAGCAGAGATCGCCTCTAAGTAGGCGATATGAGACAGGGAATAGTTGGAGTTTTTTGAGTCTGTCCATATAGGACAAGTGTTTAAGGCCAAGGATCCTCTTTGTGAGGTACTTTTCCGGCCTCTCCAGTTGTTGCAGGGGTCTAGTGAGGTACAAGCGAAATGGGGCATTGTACTCAATGACTGGCTTAATGAGTGAAGAGTAGAGGGAGACAATGACCTCTTTCTTCCTGGATGCAAAACCTTTAGTAATGAGATGTGCCACACAGAAGGACTTTCTGACTACAGTGGCAATGTGGTGATGAAAAGAAAGGTTGCTGTCAACCCGTGTTCCCAGATCTCTTATAACGCCTTCTGTGTTCAGTGGACTGCCATTAATGTGGTAATTCATGGGAACCAGGTTTTTCCCTAAGGGGATGACAACACATTTTTTGGCATTGAGCTTAAGGCCATGGTTCTGACACCAGTCGTTGGTCTCAGTGAGGCCATTCTGTAGGACGTCAACATCACTTGGGGAGTTAATAATAGCTCCCAACTTGCAATTGTCTGCAAACTTTCTCAGCCAGAGTCCCTTTGTGTTGTCCTGGACTTCAGAGAACTAGATACCAAACAGGAGAGGACCCAGAACTGAACCCTGTGGGACTCCACTCATGACTAATCGGCAGTCTGACTTGGAGTCAGCTACTTTCACACTGCGGGTTCTATCTGTGACCCAGTTTGCAACCCACCAATGATATAGGGGTTGATGCCTAGCCTAGTGAGTTTTTCTATGATTCCTGAGTGGAGAATGGTATCAAAAGCCTTGGTCAGATCAAGGTAGGCTGTATTAACCACCTTGCCTTCATCCACAGCTCTGGTGACTGAATCAAAGAAGTCAACCAAGTTCAAGTTGAGCAGGCATGATCTACCCTTCACAAAACCAAACTGTGTGTGAGATTCCCTATATCCTTTTTTATTAAGTCCATGATGACACATTCCATAGCTTTGCATATCAGGCTCGTCAGGCTAAAGGGGCAATAGTTCCCAGGGTCTGTAGTCACTCCTCCTTTGTGGAGATGGTTGACTGTAGCAGTGCACCATTTGGTAGAGACAAAGCCTGCAGTGAGGCTGTGACTGAACAGGGTACACAGGTGAGGTGCCAGTTCACTATATACTTCGTGTAGACCACAGCCAGGGATGTTGTTAGGTCCCATACAAACTGTATTCTTGGCCTTGGACATGCTGTTTTAACCTGTGCAGCAGTAATACTGGGTGCCTGGCAATCCTGTGGTATTGTGATTGGTCCTTTGGGGGGGTAAAGTTTTCACAGAATCTGTGGGCCAGTATACTGCCAATATCTTTGGCTCGGTACAGGAGGTACCATTGTGCAGTAGCTCAGAACAAATCTGGGTATTGCCATGGATATTCTTTACGTAACTATAGAAGGCCTTATGGTTGTCTTTACTATCTGCTGCAATTCTGTTTTCATAACTAGCTTTAAAGGATTTGACGAGGGATCTCAACTTTTTGTTGAGGCTGATAAGGGAGTTTTTCCAGTACTGGGACTTCACCTTATTCCACATCAGTTTCCTCCTTCTGTTGTAGAGTATGCTTATGGCAGGGGACCACCAGCTTGGCTTCCTTTTTTGGAGGAGAGTGTCTTGGTTCTATTGGATATGGCGAGATCCATGGATTTCTGTACGTGTTCATACAGTGGTGTATGATTTGGCGGTCATACAACTATTCTCCATTTCCATAGGTGCCATGAAGTTAGCCATCTCTGTTTTTAGGATCCCAAAGTTAGCTTTAGAGAAGGTTTTCATGGTGGTTGCCTTTGCGGGGGTAGAGGGTGGGAGGGATGTGGATTTCCAAGGTGATTAGTTTGTGGTCAGATCTAACCAGGAAGGAGCTGACTATTGGTGTAAAGCAGTGGTTGCCCATGTTAGTAATGACCAGGTCAAGGATGTTGCTACCTCTATTGGGGATAAGAATGAGCTGGGTCCAGGGCATTGGAATTAATGAACTCCAGGAAACGTTGGGCAAGTGTCTTGATACATGAGTAGTTTTCTCAGTTAAGGGAGGGGTAGTTGAAGTCACCTAGTAAGAGAGTCTTAAGTTGGACCCTAATATTCTCCAGGGTGCTTAAGAACATGGATTGTGAGACTTGGGGCACGGTTGGGGATCTATAGCAGGCTAGGCTGCACCTGAAGTATCTCTGATGCGTTATGTTGGGCTACCAGTCTGGAGGTGTGTGCATCCTTTATGAATATGGAAACACCACCACCTTTGGAACTTCATTTCAAGTTCTGGGGCCAAAAGCTATGGAATGAGTTATAGCCTGGTAGTGCAGGGGTGCTTCCAGCTGCCTTGAACCAGGTCTCTGTTACAGCACAAATGTCAATGCTCTTCATTTTATGGAGTGTTTTGAGTGAGTGCATTTTGATATTTAGACTTGTAGCATTGAGCAGCATGACCCTCAGATTACAATTGTTTGTATCTGCTACTGTGGTAATGTGGTCTTTGGAACACCGCCTTAAAAAGGCACTATAGGGGTGGCAAGAGCCTTGGCCAGTATCCAGACGTCCAGGGGCGATAGATGCAAGCCATCTCTGGCAAAGCATCAAGGTCTGTCAATCATGTCATCCCAGGTAGTCAGATACTGGATCCCCTTAGAATGTACATAAAAAGAAAAAAAACAACAGTTGAAGTAAGAACCCTTAACTTAAGTGCAGGTGAAAACAATGCCTTGAATGAAGGTAGGTGACTCTGCAGTGGCCACTGATAGTTCCTCAAAACACGTACTGATTTCCTTGAATCCCTCTCATATAGCCTTGCTAGCCACTATGGACCGGGGTTCAAACACATCATCTTCAGTTATTCCAGCGTCCGATGTGGGGATGGGAAAATCATATATTTTTGGTGTTGAAGACATCCGGAGATGGTCTGTTTTTGGTGACCAAGGAAAGGCACCTCTTGCGTGGAATAATATGCCTTACCTTTCTCAGTCTTCCTCTAGGGATATCCCAAGGTAAAAGAAACCAAAGGTTAGACATTGATCATCCAATGACATTTTGTCAGTTCATAATAATGGTTTTCTTACTTAACAATGGGCCGGATTCACGAAGGCTTGCACGGAGTCTTAGAGGAGAGTAAGACTCCATGCAGCCAACATGTCCGCCGAGTGATCCAGGAACAGCCGGTAGGGGCGTGCAACTGAGCTCTCCAAACTAGTCCTACACGGACAGGGCTGGGATATGCAAATTACCTCAATTGCAGGTGAAAGCCTTGCCGATGAGGTAAATTTGCAATCCAGGAAACCCGAACCTGTCCGAGTAGGAGTAGTGTTATTTGCAGAAATGTACTCAGTTGATAACTGAGTACGGTTCTGCAAATAGCAAAATGGAGCCGTGTCAGCTGGAAAAAAAGCATGCATTCACAGGAGGAAGCATGCCAATGGCCAAAAATACAGCCATTGGCAATGGGAAGTGATGCAAATTAAAAATAAAATAACTTCTTTTTTTTTATCTCGATCACCAGGGTTTAACCATAGCGCAGCGTCGCGCAAACACGCTGTGCCCTAAAAAGCAGAAAATTAATAATTAAGATCCACAAATTTGGATTTTACAGCTAAAATGAATTTACAATGCAAGGGAATGGCAGGCTGAAGACAACATGGCCACCGAGTAGAGGTTGCTAAGGGGGGAAGCTCAGTCTAAGAGATGTAACTAAGCATTAGTAGGCAATCCTATGCAAATGAGAGTTAGGATAGTGAATCACAAGTTTACATAGCAAATGAGCACAGTCAGTGGAGTGTAGGAGTAGGATAAGGGGAGTAACAGAGTAGAAGATAGGTGACATCACGAGGGGGGTATGTATGAAAGGAGTGAAGCTCATTGGAGCAGAGTGACATGTGTCACCTTACATTTACATAATAGTGAAAGAGGTGTGTCAACAGGTAGGCCAGGTAAAGTCAAAAAATCGAAAGTGTATGCCGTGGATAACACCAAAGTTTCTTGATGAGCATACATGCATGCGTGTGCATGCCAGTAAACCCGAGTAAGACAGTGTGCACGCATGTAAGCGTGTGTGCGCACGTGTAGGCTTGAGTAAGCATATGTAAGGCTATGTAAACAGTTGTAAGCGTGTTTGCACCAGTGTGCGCACGTTTTAAGAAGAATAAGCAAGCTTTTGTCTGTGTAAGCATGTGTGCGCATGTGTTAGCTGCTGTGCGCATGTTTGCGCTTGTGTGCACGGCACCCCCCCCCCCCCCCGAGGAAACAGTAAGGAAAAAGGAAGCACATCAAATAGTGAAAGTTACCAGGGAGTACTAGCAGAGCTAGCAGGTGAAAACAATCAGAATCAGGCAATTACCCAGGCAGAACACTAGCCCAGCCCAGCCCAGCACTTAAAAGTCTGCAAACAACAGTCCATTATGTTTCTCTCAAGAGACACTGCAACACTGCAGTAAGCTAATAGAAGTGAAAACTGAAAAGGCTTCACTGACACAAAAAATTTTAGGGGCTGCCATTGCTGTTATAAGGCGACATATGCAACATGCTGAGGGTGCTGATAATGCAAATGCTGCTGGGCAACCCACAGTGAGGAGACGGAGAAGAGTGTACAGGCCCAGGGTTACCTACCATGGTCTACATGAGCTGGAGATAGTGGAGCGCTATAGAGTGGACAGAGACCTCTTGCAGCAAATTGTTGAGCTGTGCAGGCCACACCTCACACACAGAACCAACAGAGGGGATCCCATCCCAGTGGAAACTAAGGTATGTGTTGGCCTAAGAATATTAGCAACAGGTACCTTCCAGAGACCAACTGGTGATATGATGGGGATATCATAGGCATCAGCATCCTGGGTACTGCACCAGTTCCTGAATGCCATGTCAGCACATGTCGGTGATCATGTATATTTCCCCAAGTCCCATGAGGTATTGGCCAGCAATATGTGTCTCTTCCAGCAAATAGCGGAATACCCGGAGGTAGTGGGTGCAATAGACTGCACACACGTATGCATCAAAGCACCAGCTGGTGAGCGGGGTAGGGTCTACTTCAACCACAAGGGCTTCTCCTCTATCAACTGCCAGGTCGTGTGCGATGCCCAGGGCATAATACTGAATGTGTGTGCTGGCTGCCCTGGAAGCTACCATGAGTCCCATATCTGGCATCTGATGCAGCTGTACCAGACATTTGCCAATGGGGACATCCCACATGGTCACCTAGTGGGGAATGCTGGCTATGCACTGGAGCCGTGGCTGATGACACCCATCAGAAATGCACACACACCTGAACAGGAACGCCATAATGAGGCACACGCACAAACACGAAATGTAATCGAGCGTGTGTTTGGGCTGCTCAAGTCATGGTTCCGGTGCCTGGACACATCTGGTGGAGCCTTGCAGTACTCACCAACTACATGTACCCAAATTGTCATGGTATGTGCTATGCTACATAATATGATCCTGCGAAAACAGCTGCAGCAGGACCAGCATAGGCCTGGGCCAAACAGCCCCCCACCATTGCCAAGGCCATCACAGGCAGAGCGTGACTCAGAGGAGGAACAACCTGAGCCTGCCCCAGTATGCAGAAGGAGGTGTGCCCAGTATGCTTTGGCCTTGGCAAAGAGGCAACACATAGCACATACACTGGCTCAGTAGGAACTCTGGAAATGATACCTCTCTCTGACCCGCACATATAGTAAAAGGGATGCCTACGTTGACACTACCTACTTTCAAACATGTATAGGGAGTGTAGTATATGCATCCGACATAGGCAGCCCTGCATCAACACCTGAGGCATGATTGCCATGTGTTTAGCAATATAAAGCAGTGCTAAACAGCATTTACCATCATGAAGTAAATGTAAACAAAATCGCACACACCAACTACTACAAATGTGGTCAATGTAGAGTAATATTGGCCAATGTCCAGCAATGATGGTTAATATTGAGCAATGTTGAACAAGCTGGGTCTAGGTAGGGCATAGCTGAACAAAAGCCAACATGCTCATATTTGCTCTACTGGCCCCTAAGCAGTCTGGTCTGCTCGGTATGAAAATATAAGCAGCAATGGGCCTCAAACCCAGGACACTGTGCACTATAGTCATAGTACTGAACCACTAAACCATGACAGTAGTGCAGTGGTTAGCCTGTATGAAGAAATGTTGATAAGTCTATGCAAAGTATTTCACAGAAACCCTGCAAGTACAGCATAATCCCTGTCGAGTTATGACACAAAGGTGCGTCCTGCAGTAAGAATAGAACCTGACATTCAACACACACAGTACACATGTTAATAATGGTCATGTAGACATGCATCAACAAATGTAGTGGACCTCAGACAGCAACATACTGAAATGTCACACTGGGCATGCTCACACACTTGAATACATGAGACAAATGTCAGGCAACAGAACACTGACAGTCTGAACTGGGCATGCTCACACACTTAGGCCATGTTGGAGTAAAGCATTGGGCCACACATAGCAGGCAGTTGCATGTGTTAACCCAGGAACCTCTCACTACACAGCAATCTGCCCTGTGCACACACTTATATGACAACAGACACGTATATAATATAGTGGAACCCTGCCATAAGCAAATATGTTCTCCAGATACCTAAGCGGTTCATATAAAGTGTGAAAGCAAAGATGATAAAAACCTGCAAACAGTATCAGCAATAAACATTGTGCATCATGAAAATTATCATAGGTTCAGAGGGTGATACAAGGCTATCTGCCCTAGGGCATGTACAAGCATAGCCAGAGTGTGTTTGGCTACTGCAACCCAGTCAAATCAGAGCACTGTGCCTGTGAGTAGTAGGTCACACAAGATAGCCCATTTACGTTCAGTGTATTGTGCCTCTGTCTAGCAGGGACCCAGAAGATATCCCATGGGTAAACATGTGATCACCCATCCACTTGTCAAGATGTCACCTGTAGGTGGTCAGTGGGTGGCTCTGCCTATGCAAAACCGGGACTACACTCCGGAGTGAGTGGAGGATTTCTGATAATAATCTGTCCCCCCAGCATGTCCTTTTAACATCAGTGCTGAGGTATATGTCTCTGGAGTGTGTAGCAGCAAGGGAGTCAGATATCCTGAGGTGGAGCATGTCCAGTAAGTCTGGGTCAGATATTGCCTTCAACTGCAGGCACACAACACATCCGTGTAGGTGGTAAGTGACTGAGTAGAGCTGGAGTTACTGTATCGGAACTGTGCAGGGCATCTGTGTGAGTCCCTACATCTGCTCGAAGAGTAACATTTGTGGCCATTACAGTTGCTGCAGGTGTCAGGTAGGGTACATCCCAAAGGTGGCATAGTAACCAAGCATGGTCGTGAAGAGTATAGGGGCACAATGACCACACGTGTTCAACATGTGAAACCATGTGGGATATGGTGGGCTATGTAGACATACTGTCTAACCACTATGGCAATAGGATTGTCAAAGACGAGAGTACGAACAGGTCATGTCCCCAAACCCGAACAACTACTACTGTATATAATGGATTACAACCTATGTGGTAATGTGTGGGCATCTTGTCATCCTCAAAGGGGATGACTATGCAATTAATGGCATGTAGCCGTGGGCCATGACTCAGGCACCAGTCAACCTATCTCTGTGAGACCCTGTATGAGCATGCATGTGCCAGCAGGAGAGCTGATTATGGCACCCAGTTTGCAGTCATCTGCGAACATGGGCAGCCATATCCCTCCTGTGATAGCCTGTACATCACACAAATATATACTGAACAAGAGAGGTCCCAGGACTGAGCCTTGTGGGATGCCAGGTGTAACTGGTGTATAGTCAGACATGGTACCTGCAACACTGAGCATGTGGGTGCTATCCCTGCTCCAGGTAGCAATCCATCGTGTCAGATATGTGTCGATATTGATGCTGTTGAGCCTATGCATAATGGCCGAGTGGGGTACTGTGTTGAAGGGTTGTGTACGGTCCAGGCAGGCTGTGTGGACAACCGTCCCAACACTGATGGATCTGGTAACTGTTGAAAGAATATGAACAGGTCCAACAGGCAAGATCTGCCCACAACAATGCTGTAATGTGTAGGACCCAGTGTCTGTAGGTTTCCCATGTCTATGTAAATGAGTCCCATTACAATACACTCCATAGCTTTGCAGAACAGGCTAGTTAGCCTTTTAGGCTGATATTGTCTGTGGTCTGTTGTGGCAGTATTCAGTGGAGTGGGACCACTATTGCTGTACGCCATTCCATGGGTACATATCCTGCAGTAACTCTTATATCGAACAGTGACGTAATGTGAGTGTTACGTCTGTCATGAACGCTGTGTACGACACAGGCCAGGACACCGTCTGGTCCCATTGATGCTGTGTTGTCCGCTGTGGGGAGGGCAGCACTCATCTGTTTACTCGTGATGTCTGGAAGGTTACACTCTGTTGGTATGGACAGCACCACCTTAGGGGGGATGGGGGGGCACATCTGCACTGAACCTGTTTGCCAGGATGATGGCAATGTCAGTGGGTTCAGGGTATGTTTAGTCAGTATGCAGTAACACACAGCATATCAGTGAGTGTCCAGCCAGGTACCTGAATCAACTGAAGAAGGCCTTGTGAGTGTCCGACGTGTCTGGTGCAATTGTCTGTTAGAAGCGTGCCTGACATAAATGCCCGAATGATTGTAGCAGTCCACTATTTCAAATCACAGATGCCTTCCCTGTCTGGGATTGTGCTCTATCATGTAGTAGCTTCCTCCATTGGAGGAGTGAGTCCAGTTGTTATTTTGGATGTAACGATCCATGCGATCCACTAGGTGTCCATAGAATGTGTATGTAAAGGATTCAGCAGTCTGAGCCATACTTACCACTGACCCAGGGTCTCTGATGTATACCACCGTGGTTTGGAGGAGTGTGACATTTGCTTTTGGGAAGTTCACCAAGATTACCCAGGATGGATGTGGGGATGGGATATGGATGTCCAGTGAGATAAAGTATGTTCTGCCCTTACCAATGAGGGGTATATCGCAGGTGTGGAACATAGAGTCCCCATGTCGGTGATGATCATGTCCAATATGTTGTCCCCTCTTGTGGGTGTGGTGACCGGTTGTGCCATAGCATATGAGTTTAGAAATAGTAGCAACTGTTGGGCGAGGGTGTTGGGGCCTGAGTACTAGCCACAGTCAATGTGTGGTATTTGACGTCACCCAATATAATGGTGTTTGGGGGAGACCTTCATATGGTCCAATATTCCCAGTAAAGCTGAGTGAGGTTGCTGTGTTGGGGAGTGTGGTCTGTAGCAGGCAACAAACCAAAAGGCAGATTTTCACAATGTTGGGTGCATATGTATGGTCCGTGATGCATTGTGCAGTGCTACCAACCTGGAGGTATGTGTATCTTTGATGTATATAGATACTCCCCCTATTTGTGTTGGCCATTCCGAGTTATGTGGTCAGAAAGCATGGTACAAAATACAACCTGGTAGTGCTTGTGTGCATGTGGGAGCCTCAGCCATGTGTCTGTTAGTGCACAGATATGTTCCATGGCATGTGGTCCAGGGAGGAACGTCTGAGGTTGTACGCACTAGCATGGAGCCAGTCCTGGACTTGCTTTGGAGTGACCTGAGTGTATGTGTTATGTGGTGGATCCTGGCACCTGAGAGACAGCTCAAAGTGACTATTCCCCTGTCTGGCCTGGTGAGTGGGTCTATAGTGTGTTTGACATTAAGTGTCACCTATAACAAGTGTATCAGGTGTGTTGTTTAGCCCAAAGGGCAGTGACTGTGTGGCACACTGACATTGTGAACTGTGTGACATGTCGGCATTGTAGTGGGGTAGCTGTTGTATGTGTGTCTGCTTTGGAGGTCTCTGCTGCTTAGGCAGAGTGTATGTAGAGCCTCCGAATATGTGTATGTGTGATAATGTGGTTTGTTTGCTGTCACTATCGGTGTATTTGAGACTGATATGTGGTGTGTGTGGTCACCCTCACCACCTGATAGACTATGCCAGTCATGGGTCGAGAGAGCTCAGTGTCCTGTATCTCAATATTGTTACATCTCCCACATATATGTGAATGTGATGTGAGGAGGAGAGGGTTGTCTGTGTACATGAGGCAGATGTGACATTGTGTCATAACCACAATATTCACTAGCTGGACTGGAGGGTACACATGAAACCAACCCCTGGACATGCCAGTGTATTATGATGACATACTCTGTAGCCTGATCACAAAGGATCAGTAGGGTGTTAAGTGTGTAAAAGAGTATAACCGGGATTAGTGCTCAGGTTTGTCAGTGT
Organism: Protopterus annectens; assembly: GCF_019279795.1. Taxonomy (NCBI): domain Eukaryota; kingdom Metazoa; phylum Chordata; order Ceratodontiformes; family Protopteridae; genus Protopterus; species Protopterus annectens. Next base: position 80,295,468 of record NC_056731.1, read on the forward strand.
TTTGTAAAGAGTAGCTGAGAAGGAGTCCAGACTGAGAATCATGGCATGTCCTACAGCTATGTAATAAATAGTAATGTACACGCATATATGTGCTGAGTCAGGGACAACTGTACCTTACTGACATTGCTGGCATCCTGTCAGACAGGCCCATGTATACATACCCACCCCCTACTGATGGTAGTCCCTGACATCATACCTGGAGATATCACATGTAGATTGGCTGAACATCTCCCCCCAAAGCCAAAAGCATGGCAGCAATTGGATTACATTGTTTCCCAGTATGTGTCATGCATGCACTACAGAACAAATAGACCCTGCACCTGAACAGTCTGTTTAGCCTCACCCACTTCACAGGACCTGGAACCATCGAATGTGTTACAGCAACATATGGCACTCCCCACATGTGTGGGTGCACAACACACCATGGGAAGTATAGTCCAGTAAGCCTATAAAGTCTGATCTGCAAGGCCATGGAGTGCATCATGGCAGAAGTCATAAACAGAGCTATTGGAAACTGACAAACACACAACCCTTCCAACTGTGGTATGTTCATGTGCAGATCATGGTTCCCAAGCATGCTACACCATCTGCAAGGCAGCCACCCAGGACATACATCACGGAACAGAGCTACACATGTCCCACATAGACTTTGAGCAGCTCTTCATCAACATCACATACACATGTCGTATCCACAAAACCAACAATCTGTGCATAGATATGTGTTGACATATGAAGGGATGGCAATGTGTCCACAGATAGATCACACAAGGTGAGACACACAGGGTCCTGTACAAGCTGTTGATACCTGCCGACCTACATGGATCATTCCTAGGATTGCATAAAAATGTGTACACACATTACCATGTCCAGTCTGATGATGTCATCATCCTACAAATATACCAGGAGAACAGAAACCACCCAGTAATGCATATAGCGTGCTGTGTTAATGCGTATCGCTCTAGCATCATGACATAGCTAGGTAGGGGCTTGAGTCCTGCAAACTCCAAGTATGTGTGTAATGGGGTGTGTGTATGTGCGTGATTTCCTTTGGGAGGAGTAGCCTTTTTGGAGACTGAGAAAACACATTAAAAGTGGTACATCCCTCTTCGGAAACTCTGATGATGTCAGCATCCTAGAAATATTCAAGAGAACAGCAACTACCCAGTAATGCATATAGCACGCTGTGTTAATGAGTATCTCTCTAGCATCATCACATAGGTAGGGGTTTGAATCCTGCAAATGCCGTATGTGTGTGATTTCCTTTGAGATTAGTAGCCTTTTTGGAGACTGGGAAAACACATTAAAACAGGTACATCCCTCTTGGGAAAGTCTGATGATGTCAGCATCCTACAAATATTCAAGGAGAACAAAAAGTACCCAGTATTGCATATAGCGCGCTGTGTTAATACGTATCTCTCTAGTATCGTAACATAGTTAGGTAGGGGTTTGAGTCCTGCAAACGCTGTGTATGTGTGCCACAGGTAGTCAATGCAGAGTGGGATTTGCTTTTAGTACGGTATGACATATGTTTCAAACAGTATGTGCATTGCACACATCGGGTATCTGCGTGTCAAATAAATTTGTGTACATGTGACCTCAATCAGTACATAGGTGTGAAGCCTGCATACTACATGAATACATTTGTAACCTTCGACAGATTGTGCCGCTGCTTCTCAGATCATAGGTTACATATGTATGTATGCGTCAAGACCGGCCAATGTAGTGATCCATGGCCAAGGACACCCCTGCCACACACACCCATGACATGTACTATAGAGTACTGTGAGTGAGGGTAATTGCCGGGGTATATGTCAGACATGTTCATACACAACAATGACTGGCAATAATGGACAATCATTATAGGTGTGCACCAGCCCTGTGGATATGCATGCAGGCCCCTAATGTGTTATGTGAAACACCAAGGAACCCCACAATACCTATGGATATGTGGATACCAAGGGACAGATGATATAACACGTGTCTGTCTGTACACATTGGTACCCAACATACATGTTCAGGGCTACCACCTATGTGGTACTGTCGGGATAGTATGTATAGTAAATGTGGATGACTATGCCATAGATGGTGTACTGCTATACAGCATGTATTGGACAACAGGTATCTGTCTGTATGATACCCTTGTGTAGGATATGCATCCCATCCGGGGAATGCAGTGTAGGCCAATGCATGCATTTCCAGATGTGGATGGACATATCCCTAGTGTGTTTGCATGTACCTAAGAAGGCTATATGCCATACAGGTGTGGTCCCAGGAACGTGTGACGGTCAATATCACTGGTTACTGTTATAGTATAGTACTGGAAGGATCCAACTGTTACTGAGTTCCCTACAACTGTGAGTCATTTGTCAGGACATCATCTAATGATTGGTTATAGTCATGCTGTTGAGGTGGTGTATACTACCAGACTGTAGATCATTGACAGATATCAACGGTATCACCCACAGCATAGTGCCAACCCATGTCATACACACATGTGTACCCATGTTAGTACATATCTGTAGTAGAATGCATATTGGCCATCGAAAGATACCATGAGATGTTAACAATGTGTAGAACAGGGTATGTCGCACATCCCATGTGTCCACTATGCACGTACATGCAGACAGTGCACACACACCATGTTCACAGATGTACACCCGCTAATTTGTAATGCACAGATCACAGACATACTGTCCACTCACTAACACATGCTGGCAACACTGTACACTTCCGCCAAGTGGCACATGGGAGGACAATACATACTCAGACCTAACACTGGTGTAAACAATGCTACAATGACTATCAGAGCTGTGATGCATAATGCCTGCTCAGATATACCTACAAGGATATCGGTACACTTTCCTGTTGGCAACTTGCTACTATTGCTACACTGCTATAATGTCACCCTGTGCATCAGAACCATGTTAGCTTATTCCTGCATCAATGTGACAGATGACAGGAGGTGGCACAGGTGTCATCATATGCACAGGGTGTGTTGCAGGTTTGCCAGAGCCCGACATTGACCCATCCAATTGGCATGTCTGTTTGTGTGTGTGTGTGTGTGTGTGAGGGACAACAGTACTGCATGGGCCAATGTTGATGTAATGTGTGTGTGTATGTGTGAGCCCTAGTTGTATGGTAAATGTGTGTGTGTCTGCATGCACACAACTCCACCATGTGGCTGCCATATACGGGTGGTTGTGGGACAGCCACAGACTGTACCTGCTAGGCCATACAGATAACTGTCTCTGACCATGGACACAGTACCTGTGCCTAGCAGGGGTGCTACGGACAGTATCAGGTACCAACCCTGACTGGGTACTATCATCAGAGGCAGAGGTATGATGACTAGACCCATGTCCCTGCTGGGACTGGCCAGCGCCACGTGCACGTGGTCTAGTAATACGGTCAATGGACAGGCCAGCCCCAGCATTGCTGGGGCTGGTACTGCCACTACAGGAGCGGCTGTGATCCATGGTCCATCCGCGACAACTGCCATCTGATGCTGTTGCTGGCATGCATCTGCATCGGCTTCTCATCCGTCCCGCATGGTCCTGGCTCATGGCTAACACATTGTAGAGGACATCTAATGTCTCCCTCCAACGGCTATCAATGACCTCGGTGTAATTCTGGATGGCACCGGCAAGGTCACAGATGCTGTCATTGATAGCAGTGTAATGGGCCCTCTGCGCCCTTAGTCCCTGTCGGGTGTACCGTTCCATACTTGCCTCTGCCTGCATTACAGCCCAGAACATACTGGAGGTTGTAATACCTTCGGGGCACATCTGCTAGGGGCAATACGAGCAGTGGTGCTCCCCCGAGAACCCCTGGACATCCGCCTATGTGGTACCGTTCCGGTAATCCGGCTATGGCTGCTGTGAGGGGATGCACGTGCCATAGGTACCACACTCTCCTGGTCAATGCCAACTGTATGCTGTCCCTCAGCTACGGCCATTGGTGACGAGGGATGTATTGGCAGTATGAGTGTGCGCATAGATGGGGTTGACCGCTGTGTACTGTCGATTGGTGGACCAACGGCAGACCCTGTCAGACCTTCCTGTGCCACAATACATGTCTCATCATCTCCACTATTAGTGGCGGTGACATCAGGTTCCCTGCTGCATTCAGCCACCCCTAACTCAGCACCTGTGGAAGGAAGACAGGAAACACACTTTACAATCTGTACATGATGTTGGCACACATGCACACATGCACACATGCACACATGAACACATGAACACATGCACACATGCACACATGCAGACATGCAGACATGCACACATGCACAGAAATACACTGCTCACCACAGCACATACACACACACACACCAGCAATCCACCACATACACAATAGTGGGTGATGGTGGGTGACAGTATCACAAGGCAAACAGTCACCACACACGTGTCAACATGCAGACCATGTGTTGCTCAACACCATGCAGTGCAAGTGTAGACAGCCATATCTCTAATGACAATATACATGGCTTTGATGCATGTGTGTAGTTGTTCAGTGATTGGCTACACCCTGGAACACAATGTGTACATGGACACAACATTGCTGTGCAAGTATTATCTGCTCTGCAATGTCATGTGCACCATCACTCAATGGTATACATACCATGGCTGCATGTGTTATCTGTGTGACACATAGATTGCCATGTCTGATGACAGTGTCTGTGTCCATAGCACATAATAGTGGGCATAGGTGTAGAAAATGCATGCAATGTGCAGACATGGGATGAGTGGTGCATGTAGACGTGAAGGAATCCCAATGCACGACATGGACATTGTACAGTGGTTATGGTGAGTGTGGGACATATTGCAGATATGTCGGTGCCAGCCATGACATGGCATGCTACACAACTGCAACATTAAACACCACACATACCCAATGTGTGTCATGTGACCTATACACCCAATAGCATTCCAGGACATATATGTGACTATTTGCACAGATGGCGACTGATGTGCAAAATGTGTATACTAGCATATGTAAGCACACACACAACATGCTATGCATGATGTGTATAGGTGCATATGTTTGCACACACAGATCAATGAGGTGCACAGCAAAGACTGCTATGTGTAGTACTGTGGCCACTTTAACCGGATGGGGTGTAGTACCATGTGCCATTATCATCATCATGCATCTTGTGGTCACTCACGGCTACTACTGTGTGACAGACCACCGCCTAGCATGCTGTACCTGAACTGCAGTGCCATGGATACGTTCACTATTACACAGCCACTTTGAACATGGGTATATGAGGTGCCCAGTAGGGATCATTGCCTAACATGACTCTGTTATGTGTTGAAGAGTGTTGCACAGCCCCATGATAGGCCTCTACCCCTGAGGTACATCATGTGTGTGTGGATGACATGTGGGATACTGAAGTGTGACCTTACAGCGGGTGTGTGGTTATGCCATATGTAGCATGACTTTGTGTACTGCATGTGATAAATGTGTTATGTTGTGTACAGGTGTTGCAACTATGGATATCCAATGTGCAGTATGGGGTTGCCACAACTGTGTGTCATGCTCTGTGTATTGCATGTCATTGAGGCAGCTACTGACATTACTGAGCTGTGCAACGTCTCACAGCAAACATGCATGGCATGCATTATGCGTAGGTGTGTTACGTGTACATGGCCTACACCTCACCTATGCCATGCATATTTCATTACCAACATTGCAGGTATAACACACTCACCAGCATGGATTGGCTGCCCTGCTGTCACATCAGAGGGACCTAAGAGATTATGAGAGGGTTCGTCAGTGGCCACAACTGTGGCATTGCTACAGTGGGTATGCTAAACTGCAGTACAACAGCAGTCAACAGTCACAGGTGTAGGGATATTATTCAAACTATCCGTATTGCACAACACTAGGCAGCGGAACTGCTAAACACACAGTACACATCTCTCATACACATAATCTAACAATACAGTTAACTGTAGTCTACAGATAGGGCATGTTACCTTCTTGCTCCAGGTGGATGTGCTGGGTGGCTCCGGCCTCCATTACAACACGTCAGAGGTTGATGTAGCTGTTGTCCAGGAGCCACCACGCTTAGGAGCAGCTCCTCCGCTTTGGTGAAGGGGGGGTGAATGGCCACCCCACAACCTGTGGCAAGCTGCTGTCTTTGGATATCAGACACACGCCGCCGGACTTGTCTAATTAAATCACTGCAGTGATGGCGTACCTGCTCATATGTCCAGTTATGCATGCCTATGTCATTTACCCGACGAACAAGTTCCTGCCACAGTGCAGTCCACTTCTGCTGGTGCTGGCTGCTTCTGGAGAACAGCATTGTGTACCGCTGCAATAGGCTGTCGAGTATCACCTCTTCCTCATCCGCTGTGTACGCTGGGTTGTGTTGGTGGGCCATTTGGCTGAAAAAGACATGAACAATATGTGTGAGAGTGTCCTGTGGCACACTTTACACCTTTACCCACAGATATCACTTTACTGACATATATACCATCCTATTGTCTGTCAGAGGTTACACACGTTCAATACCACTTATTGGTTCTCAGGTCACAACTAACTAACACTGCCTGGCAGACTCTATATATCACACCACTATAAAACAGTACCCGACACACTGTTTGTGACACATTGCACAACTTCAAGACAGGAGTGCATATCACACCAATGCACGAACAGAGATGTCATCCATTGCAATGGATGTAAAGTACAGGTACAGTAGTACCAATCAACCACCCTAGTCATTGATGCCATAGCCCTGCCTAACAGATGTGTCCAGTTGTTGCTATAGGTGGCATACTGCTGTAACAGACTATATATGTTGCTGGATACACACATTTACCGTGTAACACACATATGATTGCAGCCATTGTACAGGCAAAATCACACACACATCAGGCAAACATACAATGCACCACTGTATGCCAACACAGATGAGCATTACCTGTATATCATACGGTACTGTGTGCCACTACGTACACACCCTTATGCCTGCATTCTGTCCTCTGTGCAGACTACAGGAAACACACATGACAGTGTTTCCAAGCAATGTGAACACACACCATACTGTGCTGTTTAGGCCTACAGCTTCAGGTAGTACTACAGTTCATATTGGTGATGGATTCACCAGCAGTACCACTCACTAAGCATACATGTATTGCTTTAGCCTACAATGAGACACCACATTCATCAACGGAGAACTACGTCACATCATATGCCGTACTACTATGTCTGCCTAACAGTACATTACACAACAGTTGCTGTCCTCACAGCTAGGATAGGTACTACCATGTCAGATACAACATCACACTAAGCTATCACACCTTTACAGACCTTGCACACATTCAGCGTTACACTTATTCAACCTCACATAGCAGCTATTGCATTAAGTACATGTGTGACTGCATAGTGTCATAGGTAGGTAATATGCTATTGGCCCTAGGGCCTACGGCAGCCTAGCCATATGCTACCCTGGCCTTTGATACACATGTACTTTGATTTCACTTGCCCCTGCCAACCTGAACCACAGAGGTGTTTCCTGGGGTGTATTACCAATCTCCCACTCAATCATCAGGGGTATTTATAACAGCTGCTAAGGAGGAGCCTTGTTTGCTATTGCTATGTGGTCTATTCTGGTGTATGGCATATCTCTGAGATAGGAACCTATCCCTCCAGCATGTGCTGTTTAGTGAGCTGACAAGGTTTAGGGCCCTAGAGCGTGTATCCCGGAGGGATTGTGATATGTTGCCATGGTGGTTGTCACCCAGCTATGGGTGTGACATACCTCTGTATATCTGGCAGAGGTCACCTCTGTGTGGCCAGTATGCAATACAGTGTAGTTGTGGTTTTGTGAGTCAGTCTGCATAGGGCATATGTTTGCGGCCAGTATTACCCTTTGGGAGGTCTGTCTGTGGCCTGTTCACCTGGTGTAGTTGTCATGTGAAGTACATACCACACAGGGCATTGTGATGAGTAGAGTGAAACTCTACCCTATACTTCCATAGATGCCACACCTGTTGTCATGACACATATCACACAGACAGATTACAGGTGTAGTGTGGCACTGTCTTCATCAAAGCGGAGGCTACTGTCCACCTGTGTCCCATGTTCCCTTATCACACCTTCACTGTTAGGTAGATCTCTACCTATGTGGTAGTTAATGGGTACACTGTTTTGGGAAGGTGGAATGGCACTGCAGTATCAACACTTGTCTACAGTCCATGCCTTGGTCACCACACACCTGTTGCGGTACATATGACCCCGTGTCTCTCTGTCTCTCTCTCACTCTATATGTATATATATATATATATATATATATATATATATATATATATATATATATATATATATATATATATAATATATATGCATAGCTATACACATACATGTACACATCTATTGCTGTACACATGGATGTACATATAGGCACATGTACAGTCCACCTTTCATGGTGGGGATATCACTTATGCGACAATTGTGGGATGTACAGGTATGCAATTAAATTGCACAGTGTTGTGCAGAATGCATGTGGGTGTCCTCAGCTCTTGTAGCATTAGCAGGCCTCACTGGCTGTAATACAGCAGATCTGACAAATCTGTCCCACAGCATTTAACCACCACATGACATATATCAACACTACCATAGCTGGCCTTAGGCATAGGCCAACTGGGTGGCTGCCTAGGGCGCCGCTCTAGAAGGGGTGCTTTTCCACTATTTATGTGGTGTAGTAAGACAAGGATGGGGGCACCAGGAAGTGTGGTAGTGGGCACCGTGGAGCCCTTTTGCCTAGGGCACCAGTTGACCTAAGACCGCTCCTGCACACTGCATGCTGTTCTCTAGGCCACACACTATGACCTACATGGATATATGCACATATCAACCTTCACTGACAAATATCTGTCCACCCTTCACTAACAGTTGCAGTATGTCTCTTACCCTATGCACATGTGCAGATACAGATAGATACATACTGCTGCCACACATGGATGATTTGCAGTGTGTAGAGTACTCTTCAGGAACATCTACGACATGCCAACACATACATGTGAATTACATACCTTACCTTTGTATTTCCCTGCTCCGTGTGTTACAGTTTTGTAGCTTTTTTTTTTTATTGGTGGTTTGTTTGGGGTTTTCGCCCTCTATTTAACTTTCTGTCTCAGTTTCTCACTCTGTTCTGTCTCTGTCTCAGTCTGTGTCTGTGTCCATATCTCTCTCTCTCTCACTTTCTATCTCACAGCACCTGCAATGATATAATTACATGTGTGGACTGCAGGTACAGTCTGCTTTTCTAGGTATCTGCAGTTGTGCATGTGACAGCCTCTGCACCAGTTGCTGCCCACCATTCAGTAATTGCATGCAGCCTGCTGTTTGGTGATTGCATTACTCACTGTGATTGCAGCCCACTGCTATAAAATTCTAGGTTAGGTAGGCGTAGCCCTTTCAGATTTCCAAGGTGGGGCCCATGCTTGTTTGCTCTGGACACCGTTGTGTCAGTCTGAAGATTGCTATATGTCTCTTATCTGATGCTAGGGTTGTAGCCAGTTATATGCATGTTGTACTCAAACCTGAATGTTGCTGCTTCCAGTACACACATCTCAGTGTAGTACGCACCCCTCCAAATGCTAACACAGGATACATGGAAGTATGTACTTTTTTCTCACTTACACAATTAACTGCCATACAAATGTGGTTATTGCACTGTATTCCTGTGGCCAGTATTTATCCTGGTCTGATACTGTGTCGTGTTTGTAAGGTGCTACTGTAACATTATTCCCTGCTAGGGTGGCTGGTTCTCCTTTCACAGTCATGTCATGCAATTCCACAACCACTGCTGGTAAAGACCCACAGAAAAGGATTTGTGTTATACCATTCCTAATTTCCATTTACATCCCCTCATTGTAATGCATGATATATGTCTTTCAGAACCAAGTTAGTTGTATATCTGCTGTGGCTTTGTTGTATTCAAGCAGTCTATTGTGTCAATGGTCTGGGGTTCGAGACTGGCAGAGTTTTTTTCTTTTGCTGCTCAGCAGAACAAGGGCCCTGCCATAGAGTGACTAATGCACTTTTAAGCAGTTGTAAGCGGGTTTGCGCAGGTTTGCGCGATGCTTTGCTAAGCATACACATGCGCACACTTGCTTAATTCCGCTTACTACTGCTTAAAAGTGCTTACTCCCGCTACCCCCCGTGCTAATTTCTTTTAAAGAAAAGAAAATGGGGAGATAGGAAAGTGGTGAAAAAGGGGGCAGAAAGAGGGACAGACAGTAGGTAAACAAGCTCGGGATGTGCAGGACGAGTGTAGGGAGGGTCCATAGCTGCCCATTTCTTTAACAGCAACAGCTGTGCATATGCAATGAATTTGGAGTGAAATTTTAAACCTTCCACCCCTTGGAGAGGGGTGAGGACAACAAAGTATGTTGTACTGCCAATTCTAATTATCAGCTTACATGTCCAATGGACATGTGTGCAAAATGGGCAGCTATGTATGGGGCGTAATTTTTTTGTGGGTACAGATTGCCCCTTTTTTTTTTTTTTTCAGGTGAGAGTGGGAAGTGAGGTAGAGGAAGTAGGTATGTCCGGGGAGGTAGGCTGGAAAGGTAAACAGACAAGACAGACAAGATGCATACAGGGGTGGTGTATGACACATGGGGTGGGTGAACACAATTGACAAGGTTGGATGTTTGGAAATCGCAAGCCCATGAGCCCACAGATGGTAACAGTGGAACTGAGATCCCCACCCATGGGCAGTCACCACTGAACCTTCACAGCCCCAAGGGTGGCTGTGCTGGGGGCTGCGTAGGATGGGCAGGCTCACCCATGAGATGTGCCACTCTCGCCTCAAGCTGGCATAGGGGATCAGCGACTGAATGCTGGATCCCCCTACGCACCACAACCCGGACCCTTCGAGGGGTGACAGGTGGCCCTTCTCTGCCCATGCTTGCACGGGGGGGACGAGCCCCATCCCCTGCAGCGCTTCCACCTGAAGGTGGCACTGGTCCAATGGAGGAGGGGAGCCCGGGCTGGGCACTGGACCTGCTGGTGCCAGGTGCACTCACCAGCTGAGGAGGGACAGGTGGGTCCGCTGGGACCGGCCTTCCCATACGTTCTGTGATTAGGTGTGTTTAATTACAACATAAGCAAAACAGCATTCCAGATTAGTTGTAACAGCATGCAGTAATATTCCCATTAACCCAACACACCAAGGTTACAACAGTTGAACAGCAAGCATAACACATGCATATATTGAATCACAGTGGATATTCCAACGGCATGCAAGGATGTTTGGTAGCAACAGGCCACCATGATTGTGGTGTTTAAACAGGGCACATGCATCAATGTGAATGCAAATATTTATAGAACAATAGGACATATGTCCCAACAAATATTTAAGATTACACATACCCATTGAGGTGTGGAATTGCATGGTTTATACACATACAGTAGGGTGTAGAAAAAACCTCGGTTTACATCTTATAATTACCTTTTTGTCTACACTACATTCCTAGTGACTGCAAGTGTATATCCCCTACATATATTATTACACTTGCCACCATACATTAGGTTGTGTAATGGGTTTGGCTAGTTCAATATATGCCTGACCTATATCTGACATACTAACTGTCCAAGATGCAGATGTTACTGCAACATATTTCTTGATTACATTTATATTTCTTTATCTACATATCTGGGATGTTTTCACATGACATTTTCACTTTGATTTGTACAGAACCCTGCATTTCTTGACACACACTCACATTTCTGGGGAAAAATAACATGCTACACATGTGCCAGATTTACTTATTCATGCCAGCCAGTAACTGACTGTTGTGGACTGTCTATATGTTTCTCAGCTATTAGCACTTCCATCACCCACTTTATATGGGACTGCACAACTCTGGGTTGCCAGCACCATTTCAAACAGTACTGTTTGTAAAATGCAAGGGTAGAACAACATTTCAAACTCTGTGACACAGACACACTCTGGGTTTTAGACCTTTATTAATGGCATTACACACTTTTCCACAGGCTCACTCCTTTATTTGTTTTAACGGTGTATATGGCAGACATGTTCAAGACATAATATACCTTTATTAATGGGTTAGAACACTCTTTTTTCAGGCTCACTCACTTATTTTATATGACAGTGCCTGAAGAGATATTATTCCAGACATATGTTACCTTTCTTAATGGGTTACTACACTCTTTTTCTGCCTCTCTGATGTTATTATCTGACAGTACATGCAGAGGACTTATTCAGGCAATTTTATGGCTGTATTATTGGACTACAACACTTTCTTTCATGCTCTCTCCCATATTTTATATAACAATACATGCAGAATAATCACTAACCTGCCTGGTGGCACAGCCTTAGCAGCCTATCAGCATAGGCTTGCTGATTCGCAGCACGGTCACCTGCAGCTGTAAAGTAAATGAAGGGATATTGAGACATACCTATCCATTATACATACTCCATTATCAATTCTTACATACTGCATTCCATGGCTACTTACTCAGTTGTGGGGCATCCCGCATCCCATGGGCCTCCTGTATCCATTGGTTCAGGCGGTCCTGCTTTCGTCTCTTCAGGTCTGCATGGTGGTGACGGACCTGCTCATCAGTCTGAGGAATGCCTGTGGCACTTGTGAGGTCACGAGCTAACCGGTTCCAAGCCTCTGCCTTGTAGTGCATCCCTTGGAACTGGCCCTGCAGGAGTCTTGACTCATGATGGGGGACAAGGAGCCAAACCATGTATTTCGACTCCTCGATGCCCCAACTTTGCGCTCGGAAGCGTGTTCCCTCTCCGACACCAGACATTCTAACTGCAGATGTGAGCTACAATCAGTTATGGCATGTATTCCCACCTGTGGGGCTTAATTATGCCACATTTCCCACACTTTTTTGTGATTGGCCGTTTTGTAAAATTCTCAGCTGACTGCAGACCTGCTTAGTAATGGTTAAACTACCATTCGTAAGTATATGAATGTTAACAGTGACTGCTTCCCCTATGTTGTCATGGCTTAGTGGTTCTGTACTTTGCTTCTGATGCACAGAGTCCTGGGTTCGAACCTTGTCATTCATTTTATTTTCATACTGTCCAGACAGGCTAGGGGGTGTGGCTGCATTTAAGCAACTTTGCTCTATGTTGCTCCTCAGTGCCCTACGGTGCCCTGGTTGGCACGGCGCGCACGTCCATGCAAACACATTGCGCTGGGTAAAGCACTGTTAAACTATGGGCAACTCTATTGCACTGGGTAAAGCGCTATTGAACTATGGGCAACTCTATTGCGCTGGGTGAAGCGCTATTGAACTATGGGCAACTCTATTGCACTGGGTGAAGTGCTGCTTAACTGCAGGCAAATTTATATTGGGATCCTTTAAAATATTTATTTTGTTCACTGATACATTGGCCATTTCACTACTTTTAGTTATGTTTAAACATATATGTTAGGTATTATTCCATAAACTGATTTAAAAAATAAATACGAAAGGGAGTGGTGGGACTCGAACCGTGAATGCCTCTTCTTTGTGCGAACGCTCTACCATTATGCGACTGCTATTTGGTGTGATTTGCATAAACATTCTTTCTTATGCTCTTCCATGTCAGAATTGCTAACTGTAGCTAAGCAATGGGCACACCCACGCACACACGTGCAAATAGGGGCAGCTATTTTGGGAATTTAAAAAAAATTAATGTTATGCGTTTTAGAACTGTGATGGGGGTTTACAATATCAGACAGTGAGGTGTTGGGTACAGGGACATTTGAGCGGACTCGCTCTTGTTTATTTGCTTTTATGCAGGGGCGTGGACATTTAGAATGCTCGGCAGTCAGACACGCCCCCTGCTTTCTTACACAGTCCGTGTAAGACTTACGGTTGAGTCAGCGTGCCCTCATGCATATTCATGGCATGCTGACGTCATACCGTTCAACTGCAGTCTCCGAGTAAGACTTATTAAGCCTTACACGGAGGATTCGTGAACCCGGGGGAATAAGATTATTGCAGGCCTTCTATAACTGAAGGACAGAAATTATTCTCAAGGAAAATATGTAAGAAGATTCTGGCATAGTTAGAGATAGGGCCTGTCTGATTCTGAAGCCCAAGACCCTTATTCAGTGGAAGGTTTGTCCTCTCTTACTCCATTAGATGTGTTTTCCCTTTTCTAAGATGAGTTCCTGGATAAATTATGTATTTTTGTAGGAATAAGTGGATGCCCCCCTTAAACTGAGCTGTATTTCATGTATATTTACCTCATGCTATGCCCTTTCCTTCTATTATGCCAGCCTTGTAGGATATGCTAAATGCAGCCTGCAATAACCCTGACCCCTCAGCCTTCAGCCACCACTTATTAATACCAACCCCACTCAATGGATAGTAGGTAAGGTTCATAAGAGAATTTTCTTCTTCCAGTCTATTCTGTCAGGTGTTGACAGCTTGTGGGATGGTTCTACCATACTTCATTCAGAAGGTAGGTACTATGTGAATCCTACAGTTTATGTCTAAGGATGCTTTGAAGGGTGTTTATCACTGTGTAGATACTGAGCCAAAAACCACTACTTCCGCTACTATTTTCAGATTTTATATACATGCACACACACAAACACATATATATATATATATATATATATATATATATATATATATATATATATATATATATATATATATATATATATATATATATATATATATATATATATATATATATACATATATATATAGGCTTAACTTTAAAACATTGAAAATCATATGTTCAAGTGTTCACTTACCCGAACCAAAATGTGAAAACAACACTTTGTGCACAATCACATGTGTGAACCGGTCATTTTAAGAAAGTCGACACTCAGGAATGTCGACTTTCACTGAAACTACCTGTAATTTTGGATTTCTCCTACGATTGTGTGCACCCCCCACACCCCCAACTACTTACATATACAAACTGCGAGATTTCACTACAGTGATGGAAAGGGTACATTTCCTGATCCCCACTATAGTGCAATCTCCACTCAGAAGGCCAAATTCACAACAGCTAATGCTAGTGTGCATTCACTGTTGTGAATTCAACATTTTATTTTTCGCTAAAACAAAACTTTGCAAAGTGCCTTTCGCACATGTAGCATCGCACAGATAACCAACAACATTTTAAAGTTAAACCTATATACACACACACACACACACACACACACATATATATATATATATATATAGTATATATATATATATATATATATATATATATATATATATATATATATATATATATATATATATATATATATATATATATATATATATATATATATATATATATATATATATATATATATAGATAGTATATACATATCCTGGTTGCATAATGAATGGTTTTCAGATGAAGTGAAGTATGATTTTATAAACTATAATGCATTTTTTGGCCCTGCTGCTACTCAGTCTCTCAACAGTTTGAGGACAGAGGGAATGAATTCAGGGAGTTGCTACAATTTTTTAAGCCCCATATTATAAACCTTACAAATCCACTACCTTTTACCTCAAAAACAAAAGACAAAATAATCTTTTCATGACATCTGCTGGCAAACAGAGAATAAGAAAAGAGATAGCAGGAGGGGAACAACAAAAAAACAGGGACTGTTTCAGAAAAAGGATCTGACTGCACCTTTATGAGTATGCCAGCATCCTCCGCCTCCCCCATCTCCAATTATGTTTCATATACTTGACTTGCAGCCTTTCTTTATGGCAAAAAATGGATACACATACTTCCTTGCAGGGGAATGCCACCCTACACTCTAAATGAAGCAGAGATTTTTTTCTTAGGTTCTTCAAAGCATGTGTATCCTATGAGTCATACAACTAGTGCCTTTAGACCAAAGGGAGAAGAATTTTAGTCCATAATGTTTCTGATTTCAAGGAACAAGCATTCCCGGAGACCAGCTGCAGATCTTTGATTTCTCAACTGGTTTGTGAAAGTACAAAAATTCAAAATGTCGATCATGCACAGTCTGTTACCTCTCATTCTTACTCTGAGTTTTTTGGGAACATTAATTAGCTCTAAAAGATGCTTATCATCATATTTTTCGTATTTAGATGATTTACTAATCCTTGCAGAGTCTTTTGTCAGATGTCAGGAGTCCTTAAAATGGAGTTCTTCACTCCTTAACAACTTCCAGATAAATGTTTAGAATGCTTCTTGACTCCATCACACAGGTTTATGATTTTAGATGTTCTTCTAGGTATGTCTCTTTATAGGCACTCCTGACAAAGGAAAATGTAAAATTGATTCTGGAAACTTTTCTGCTCTTCTGCAGACAGTCTGAGACTTCAGCCAGAGAATATTTTGGGATTCCTGGGTTCATGGTTTCTATGATTCTCAGTATTGCTCTTGCCAGGTTATCACATGAGAACAATTTATTGTGTAAAAATATGTGGACCCAGCAGTCTCATCCTCTGGAATTTCCAGATTCCCTTCTTGGGCTTTTTCAAGAAGTAACTGCTTTGGTGGAGGGAATAGGATGCCTCAGTTTTTGCTCTGGAAGCAGTTTCTATCGGGGTGAAGATGTGAAGCCTGAGGAACAGTTCACACAGATGAAGCACAAAAATGTCATAGATGTTAACTGTGATCCATGCTATAGAATCTCTTAATGACCTGTGTTCCCTGGGGCCATCGCAGGTGATTACAGACAATACCACAGTGATATGGTACATAAATGGGGGAGCCATCAGGTTTTACCCCATGTGCTGTCTGGCTATGATTGCTTGTGAGTTAGTTCTATATCACTGTATAATCCTACAAGCATCTTACATTTTGTCAGAGGAAAATGTAGTGGAAGACAAGCTGAACAGGACCAGGAAGCTGACCTTGAAAGGACAATAAATAAGGGGGGTCTTCCTGAAGTTGTTCCAGTGGTAGGGAAGGCCTCAAATAGATCTGTTTGCCTCCTTTCAAAACAGACAACTATGTCAATTCTGCAGCAGGATTCCTTGTAGGCAGGCCTGGAAAACACATGCATTTTCATTCCAATAATTGGGAATGTTCCTGTGTGCATTTCTATCCTTTCCATTAATTTCAGAGTCATTCAGTTATTATGATGACTCCTGGTCGAGGCAACATTGGTTCTCCCTTCATATGAATTTGACAGGATCAATTACAACAGCATATTTACAGGTTGGATCTACTCAAACAAGATATGGGGGAGTTTGATATACCCCAATCTCAAACAACTTCATCTGACTGCTGGGATGATTCATTTCTAATACTTTTAGGCACCCTTTTCATGATTATGTAGACCAGGTACTAAAGGAGGCAATAAATCCTGCTACTAGGAAATCTTATCTTAATCAGTGGAAAAGAGTTTCTGTTTGGTGCCTCACCTATAACCAGGGCAGTAGTCAGGGTTATTACTACTGGTTTTCAAGCATGTGTGTGAGTTACTATCCTCTGCCTTGTTTGATTCTTTGCCAAGGGGTATTTATCAGCCATTTCACCATGTCTGCCTATGTATCCTGTTTTTTATTTCAGACTTAGCTCAAACTGTTCTACAGAGATGTTTCCATTGAAACATAAACTCACTTAATATTCAGATCACACTTAATTGAGATTGTTCTTTTTTGTTCTGTGTACACTTGAACCAGATATTCTGGATGCTTTGGGTTCATTTTTTTGGTAGGCTAACTGGTTTATTGCTCTGACATCTGCAAGAGATTACCCAGGTTGCAACTACTCATGGCGGGATTACCTTTTTTGTTTTTCTATGCTTATAGGACTATAGGTAAAGAAAACATATCCTCCAAATGGCCTTACTACTTTCAGAGTGTACTTGTTTAAGGAACTAAGGTTCATTTATTAATTGGTTGTATGCTGTCTTTTAAATATTTAAATATGTGTGGATCACCCCCTCTAAATAGTAACCTGCAAATATAATCTCAAATACATGAGAATCCCAAAAAATGGCTGACACCTCAAGCACTTCTGTTTGAGCAAATACTTGGTCAATTGTGGTATAAACATGGGTGATTTGAGAAAGTGACTGAAAGCTCTTAAAATAGCCATACTACAAGAGAACCCCTCAAACACTGGAGGATATACCCCTGATTTGTAAGAAGACATTATTTCTAGAAACAAGTATATGAATAATAAGTTGACTTTTTGGAATATCATGAACATAGTGACTTCACCAGTAGCCCTTTTACGAGATTATTAAAATAGATCCAGTATGAGAAATCACCCAATAAACCACCAACAGTAAACTAAATGAGTCAAACTCATCAAACACTACTCTTGTTGAAATTATTGGAGACATCAGTAAAAGAATATTTTCCCCACACCACCTTTATTATGCTTACCAACTTCTTGATCACACAAATTTGTAGACTAGAGAAACACCTTAAAAGACTGAAATAATGTCATATGCAATTTTGACCTATCATTGTAGCTGAACAATGTTATTTTGGGAGAAGGGGTTAGTAAAGAAAATTCATCAGAAGAAAGGATGCTCTTTATAAATGCTGTCTCCATTCTCATCTTTGGAGATGAATCTCAGATTGCTATAAATGTTGTCCACAACAAAAGGTCATCTGCAGCCACCCTTATTTCTTGGTACAAACAGGATGATTCAGTCTTAAGTTCAGATTATAATGTACTGGAAAACAATATTCATTGTCATGTCCATCATATTCCAGATAAATAAAAAAGAACAGCAATAACTTTAGATTAGATAATATTCAAGTTTTATGCAGTGTCACCCAAAAGGGTAGAGGTTGCTAGAAAGATGCAGTAGAATTCAAACGTAAAGTACATTTATATAAGTAAACTTATCATAATAGTAGATGTTCTGATATATCACTGTTGTAGCAGCTTAAACTGTTTGGGTTATATCCTGCTTAAATATGACTATTAGCCAGCTTTCAATGATGCAGGGTGCCTTCCACACACCCTAACTCCCAAGAGTTCCAGCAGATCCACATAAAAAGGTAGTTTGGATGCCAAACACTTCAGTGCTTTCTTGCCTCAATAAGGTTGGCTAGACCCCTGAAAGGAAAAATGCTAGAGAAGGAAAAAGCAATAGTATAGCATATGCAGTTATATAGACAAGAGTATGAACATCCACATACTTACAATACATGAAAAACAAAACAAGGGGGCGGGATAGAAGGGGAAGCAACTGCAACAGTGTTCTATTAGAACATCTACTATTACTGTAAGTTTATTGACACAACTATACAATGTCCAACTAATGTTGGTCTGATGATGACTGTTGCAGTAGCGTAAACCATTTGGATAGAGTATCATAGCTTAGAACCAAATAGGGAGAAGGAAAGAATTTAAGAATCCAGGAGCCCTTGGTAAATGACATTAGCCAAGTTTATTCTGGACTTGGAAAATGAAACTAGTTTATAATTTTTTGAATTTATGCACAGAAGACCAACTTGTTGCCTCTAGAATACTTCTAGAGCTCACCCTTTTCCAGAAATCCACAGAACAAGCCTTGGAAGTGTGGATGCTAGCCCTGTCTGGATGTGACGTGTTATGGGAGAGTAGCAAAAAGAAATAGCATAAGACAACCATCTAGCTTTTGTCTGCTTTGACACTGGTTGTCCTTATTTCTTAGCTTAATTGGAGAAAAATAGCTGTTTTATTTTCCTGTAGGATTTAGTTCTGTCCAAGTAGTATCTGAGTTGCCTGTGGACATCAAGAATATGCACGATTCTCCCTCATTTTAAGTTTCTAGAAAGAATACAGGGAGATTGATAGATGTGCTCAGTGCAATCTATGAAACCACTTTAGGCACAAAGGAAGGATTTCTTTTTAAAGAAACCTTGTACTTGTGGAAAATGAAGTAGGACTGACTCACCGTAAGTGACTGTAACTCAGATACTCTTCTTGCAAAAGCTGAGACAAGTTTTTCATGTCAAGAATATCATATCAACCACGAGCTAGTTCAAATAGCAGAGTTATTTTTTCAAGCACAACATTAAGATCCCACGGACGAGCCACTTATTTTCTAGGTGAATGGATATGTAACACCCCTTTCAAGGGGTGTCTCAGGACAGGCAAACAGAAATGGCTAAAAAATGAATCTTGATAGATGACTAAGAAAGACCAGATGATATTACCGCCCCATAAGCCTGACGAGCCTGGTCTGCAAAGCTATGGAGAGGATCATTATGGAACTCATAAACAAAGACATTGGGGACCTACAGACATTGGATCCTACCCAATTTGGCTTTGTCAAGGGCAGATCCTGCCTTCTGAACTTGGTCGACTTTTTTGAAACAGTCACTAAGGCCATTGATGAGGGTAAGGCAGTTCACACAGCCTACCTTGACCTTGCAAAAGCCTTTGACACAATACCCCACTCGGGCATCATAGACAAACTCACCAGCTTAAATGTAAACCCATATGTCACAAGATGGGTTGCAAACTGGCTCAAGGACAGAACCCACAGGGTCAGAGTTGCTGGAGCTATGTCAGACTCTAAGCCAGTCTGGCGGTGTCCCACAGGGCTCAGTCCTGGGACCCCTCTTTTTCGGCATTTATTTTTCCGAGGTACAGGCAAACATAGGAGGATTGTGGCTGACAAAGTTCACAGATGACTGCAAATTGGGCGCCATAATTGATACTCCAGCGGACACAAACATCCTTCAGAGAGGCCTCATAGAAACGGATAATTGGTGCCAGAGCCATGGCCTTAAGCTAAATGCCAAAAAATGTATAGTCATACCCTTTGGGAAAAACAAGGTACCGACAAATTACCACATAGGCGGTAATCCATTAAGTACAGAAGAGGTAATCAGGGACCTAGGGACCCAGGTTGACAGTAACCTCTCATTTGACACTCACATTGCCAAAGTGGTTAGGAAGACCTTCTATATTGCCCACCTTATCATGAAGGGTTTCACATCTAGATCAAGAGAGGTCATTGTGCCCCTGTACTCTTCTCTTATCAGGCCAATGATTGAGTACAATGCCCCATTTGAGATGTATCTCACCCGACACCTGCAGCAGTTGGAAAGACCCCAAAAGTTCCTCACCAAGAGGATAAAGGGTCTTAAACATATGTCATATGCTGCCCGACTGAAAAAACTCCAGCTCTATTCAGTCGCATACCGCCTACTCAGAGGTGATCTGTGCCTGACGTACAAGGCCATATCCAATCCTGAATTAATGGACATGCTCCACCTCAGAAAATCCAAATCCATCAGAGCCACGAGAACAAGTGACTTAAACCTCAACACAGAAATAAATAGAACGTGCTGGAGGGACAGATTCATAACCCAGAGGCTCCCTACACTCTGGAACAGAATCCCAGTCCATGTTAGGCAGAGCCCCTCACTGACTCTATTCAAGAGAAATCTCGACGAGTGGATGGGAGATCGTAGGTTTACCCCGGGGGTCATCTCTTTGTCACTACTAGACAGAGGCATAGTAAAGTAAACCCTAAAAGGGCGTAGTATTCTCATCCTAAGGGGTGGTGTAAGCCACATACACTCTGGCTAGGCTTATAAATGCCCTAGGGCAGATAGCCTAGTACGAACCTATGAACCTATGAACCTATAACAACTCACACAAATAACAAAGAACCAGAGGCATCCAGACCTTAAATATGTCCTGTCTCTTAGAATGGCACTAAATAGAAAATTGCTTTCACTTACACATATCAGATTTTCTGGCAGCAAGTTTTTATCCTACTTTAGTACCTCTTATATGTCTTCAGAAAAAGGTGCTTAAAAGATATCAAAACTCAGCCATCCAGTCAGTTGAAATGTTTCCATGCTGTGATGTATCGGCCAATCCTTCTTTGTGTGACTGAATCTAGTCAGTGAAGAAGCTTTTCTTTATTGACCTTGTGATGACCTTAGAGCAGAAGTACTTATGAAGTCTGCTGTCTGTGAAAAGCCTGAATTCTTTGCTATTATAAAGAAATTAAAACAAAGAGTGAGAAGGTCACACTGAAAAAACAATCAGAAAAAAACTAAATGAAAACTCCAGCCAAGTGAGAACTTCCAATGAGTGACCTCCACAACCTCCTGTAACAGAGGCACATGGGATATATAGGCAAATAACCCCTAACATCAGGCGTTTCAGCTATAGGGCAATTTAGGGCAATAATAATTGCCCATGACTTTTACATTTCAAGTCATTTTAATGGACAATTTCAGGCCAATAAAGCCAAACCCCACTAGTGATGTATATGCATATTTCAGCCTTGCTATGACTGCTTCAGCATAGCATAAGCAGAGTGTTTGACTAAGTATAAGAAACACAGGTTTGTTATACCCAGCTGATGTCCATTTTCATTAGGGTGACCGCAAAATATCCCAAATAAATTAAAACAAAGAGTTAGAAGGTCACACTGAAAAAACAATCAGAAAAAAAAACTAAATGAAAACTCCAGCCAAGCTAGAACTTCCAATGAGTGACCTCCCAAACCTCCTGTAACAGAGGCACTTGGGATATATACAAATGACTCTTATGAACATCAGGTGTTTCAGCTATATGGTGATTCCGATTGCCCATGACTTTTACATTTGAAGTCATTTTAATGGACAATTTCAGGCCAATAAAGCCAAACCCCACTAACTATGGCTATGCATATTTCAGCCTTATTCTGACCTCTTCAGCATAGCATAAGCAGAGTGTTTGACTAAGCATAAGAAATATTGGGTTGTTATACCCAGCTGATGTCCATTTTCATTAGGGTGATCGCAAAATATCCCAAATAAATTAAAACAAAGTATATCCCATGTGCCTCTGTTACAGGAGGTTTGGGATGTCACTCATTGGAAGTTCTAGCTTGGCTGGAGTTTTCATTTAGTTTTTTTCTGATTGGTTTTTCAGTGTGACCTTCTAACTCTTTGTTTTAATTTATTTGGGATAATTTGTGGTCACCCTAATGAAAATGGGCATCAGCTGGGTATAACAACCCTGTGTTTTCTTATGCTTAGTCAAGCACTCTGCTTGTACTATGCTGAAGAGGTCATAACCAGGCTGAAATGTGCATATCCATAGCTAGTGGGGTTTGGCTTTATTGGCCTGAAATTGTCCATTAAAACAACTTTGAATGTAAAAGTCATGGGCAATCAGAATCACCATATAGCTAAAACACCTGATGTTTATAAGGGTCATTTACATATATCCCATGTGCCTTTGTTACAGGAGGTTTGGGAGGTCACTCATTGGAAGTTCTAGCTTGAGCTGGAGTTTTCATTAAGTTTTTTTCTGATTGCTATAACGAAGGAAGAACTAGTGTTGCCTAGTTGAAAAGAGGATCACCACCAGTATCTTTGGACAGTTCTTCTGGATCTTTAGAACAACACTGGGTATCAATGGAAAGGTTAGAAAAGCATGCAGGCACATTCCTGCCCATGAGAATGAGAAAACATTGATCTTCCATTCCTGTATGCAAGGAATCCTGGAACAGAACTGTTGGTTTTGGAAGGAGGCAAACTGACCTATTTGAGGTGTTTTCCACAGTTGTATCAATTCTTGGAAGACATATGAGTGTAATTTCCATTTGTGAGGGTCTGTCCTGGTCCTGCTGAGCTTTTCTATTACAATATTTTGTTCTGAAGAAATGTATGTGTCGTGAATAGTTAAATTGAGATATACCATCTCAAGCCATCATAACAAGTCTGAAAAAAGGGTAAGAACTGGTTCTCCCTTGTCTGTTTATATACCACATTACTGTGATAACTGACAACTGTCAGCATCTCTTTGACATGGTGTGCTTTAGTCTGTTCTGCTTTTTTCATAGACATTGCACTTTTTTACCCTTTTTAAACTCCACATAAAGTCTGAAGCATCTGGTGTAACAGAAAAAAAGAGGACGTTGGAGGGAAAAAAGACCTGGATTGAGAGCGAACTGGACCACTCACCACAAAACTTCCTTTCCCACAAACTCCAGTACTGGAGTCTGAAAATATAAAGGGTGCTGATGCTATGTCCAGACTGGCCTGAGGTACCACTGATTTTTTTCTCATGTGAGGTCTGAACCATGGTAATTGTAGAAGCCAGAAAACCAAGAATCTTGAGAAAATCCTTGGCAAATACAGAAAGCGGTCGGAAAAGCTCAACAATGTTTTTTCATACAGTATTATTTTTTCCAGTGTAAAAAAGGCTTTTCTTTGGGAAATATCCATAAGTCATCCAAGAAAAATTACTCTGCACAGGGATGAGAGAAGATTCTTATAAGTTCACTTTAAACCACAGACTGAGTAGAAATCTCATGGTACTTGACAGAGAATCCTAACAATTGGAAAAAGAGCCTGTAAATACAAGACAATTGTTCAAATATGGCAAGATGCGAATGCCTTGATGTTTGCAGTAAGTAGTTGTTAGAGCCAGGCACTTCTCAAATGCTCTTGGTGCAGTGGACAGACCAAAAGTTGACAAAACTTGGATAATTAGCACCTTGTTGCTTAAAGTGTTTTTTTTTTAAAGGAGTTGTGAGTTAGAGTAAGAGCTTCTATTAACATTATAAATGGAGAGCTGTAGCATTTATATCACCTCTTCAATAAAATTACTGCTTTCATCAAATCTTTTAAGACCATCAGCAGGAGAAGCAGCAAACAGAACATTTCTGTCAGGAGGATAACTTATAATCTCCATTTTAACATCTTCTGGTACATTTTTGAAACCATTAACAAGCAGATTTTCTCATGTCTGACCCTGTAGAAGCAGCTCTGGAGACAGTACCAGGAGAATCATAAGAACACTTAAAGGAGTGTATGGTTACATGAGAAGCAGACACACTTAAGACATTCAATGAATTCTTTACCTCAGATGAGGGAAAGTTCAGTTAAGTTTCTCATGTATTCAAAACAAGCCAATAAAAATATCATCTTGTGAGCCTGGCAGTTCAAAATTCTGAAAGTTAAAACAGCTGAATAAACTTTCTTTCCAAATCTATCTAAAGCTTTTCTATTCTTGTCAGAGGGAATGGGGCTAGCATTAACAATCTGTTAACCAGCATGAGTTTTAGAAAAAGAAAGAAGTCCAGGGTCTGCTTTAAGGCTAGATAACAAATATTTATGAGTCTGCGGTACTTTCATATCTTATTGAGCATTTTAAGAGCAGGAGGTCGACTGTCAGGCAAACTGCAAACTGTTAAGAAAACATTTTGTAACGTTGATGAAACAGAAGGAACTGCTGCAGGGTGTGGAATATCCATTTGCACAAATTCCTAATAATTTTGCTGTAAAATGCAGATTTCATTTTTTCCCACTGAAATACCTCTTCTATTTTAGTTAGTTCTCAGAAAAAGATAGCCCATTTGGAGGGGAAATCTGAAGCAATACTTTTCTCAAAATCAGAATGTAGTAGACCTTCTCCCACTTCTTCAGCAAAGACCAACAAGAATGGCTCTACCTTGCCCAGAGAGGGAAACCCTACAGCCAGAGAGGATATGTTTAACTCTCAGCCCTCAGTGGCTACCTGAGGAGCTCCACTCCATGGACTAAGAGACATCTATGAATGGTCTCAGGAATCAAGTCTGGCCACAGCTGAGCCAAACATCGGCAGCTAAGGCAGTGAAAAGACAGCCTGACACGCAAAGGCTCACTAGCAGTTTTCTTCTTCTTGCAGAC
Organism: Protopterus annectens; assembly: GCF_019279795.1. NCBI lineage: Eukaryota > Metazoa > Chordata > Ceratodontiformes > Protopteridae > Protopterus > Protopterus annectens. Next base: position 80,321,034 of record NC_056731.1, read on the forward strand.
AGGGGAAGAAAGAACTGAGAAGGCAAGTAACTACCCCATGGTCTAAATGAAAAAGAAGCCAGAATGGTGGGTATCAGAGCCTGAGAGACTTGATAAACCCTCTTACAGATAATTAAAGATTTTATGGTAAAAAAAATAAACAAACAAAGAAATAACTAAATAAATGTCAGTCCCCAAAAGAACAATATGCTGCCCCTAATACTCTAATTCTACATAAAATGTAGAAATTAAGAAAAAACAATAGATTTGTCATACATCCATATACTGAGATAAACTCCCCTACAATTCATGATAGTACATAACAAAATGCTTTTCATATCTGAAACTTTTGACACCTAAACTGCCTTTTTATATGGCTCTGTTTGAGCCCCTGGCAGTTTGGGTACATGGAGGTATCCTGAAGCTTTGAAGGCTGGCTGTGGTCTTATTCTGGGCACTATAATAACCCAAATAGCTTAACCTACTTCAACAGTGATCTAATGTTGAACATCAGGAATTTCCCACATTCTTGCTAACCTTCAAGTACAGGTCGCAGACTATACCATAGTGGGGATTTTAAGATTGTTTAGTGACCTCAGATACAAGAGAGCTTTACAGACTAAACTCCTCTTGGCATATTCACTAACCCCTGTCTTTATACTCCATGAAATCAAGTAAGGATTAAGCTTTCATTCTTGATCTAAAAGCTAAGGTCATATGTCAAATACAGAGATGGAAGGCCATGAATACCATGGAACCTGGTTTCCTACCAAGTACAAAACCATTACTCCTTCTTGGAGACAAGTCACAATGGTACCAATACACAAGTATGGTGAATGATGCAATTTGTATGGCAGTTGGTGCAAAGAATTAAGGCTATGAGATGTTATTCAACTGCTGTTCTAGTCTCCGGTTTATTTCCCACAGCTGTTGTTTGCCTGCTGTGGAAAAGTCACTTAATCAGACAATACTCTGGAGCATCTGAGAACCTGGGCTAAGTGGATTAGTGGTCTCCTGGATAGCACGCATAGTAAATACCTATGTAGCACTACATTAAGCATATAAACCCGTCTTCCTATTAAGCCTAGATTTTTTTATCTTTTAGGGAAGCTGATAACCAGTCTAAGCCTTTTTTGATCTCACTAGTTAAACTGACAAATTTGAATATACTTCATGAAAATAAACATGCAATAACATCCTAAAAGTGGCTCATTTGATATAAAAAGAGGTGAAGGTTAGATACTGAAAAGTATTTGATTCACTGTCATGGCTTTGCATGACCTGAAGTTTCAGTAAATATAACCTCTCAAATAGTCACTCTCCTGACTACAACCAAACAAAAGTGCAACAGCTACTGTTATCAGATGAGATCCATAAGTTTCAGAATAACTCTCTTCAGCCTGAGGTATGAGATGGGGTTACACTACACCCCTGCCAATATTTCTTTTCTCCTGGCTATTGAAAAACTTGCCATATTTTGATCTTGCCTGGAGGTAAAGATATGTTGGAGTGAATATCCAAACAATCTGCGAGTGGCTTTGGGCACATGCCACAGTCATTTATTGCAAGTGGCTACCTCATCTGAATTAAGATAAAACTCTCTATTAGGAATAATTCCCAAATTCTACAAAGCTAAGAGAATGCTGAAAGTTCTTAAATAGTCTTCAAGAATGCAAGTCTGTACCAGTTAAGAAGACAGAATATAAAAGTATGCTAAAATTGGCCTCATTCCTTAATCATTTGTGGTCTAGTGTAAATGCAGTAGTTTGTGTTATCTTGGGTTAGACTGTAAATCTAATGAAAGGAATGCACTATACTTATAACCATTGTGAGGTTCTTGCATTTATTAATGTTTGAAGTAGGCACACCCTTTCTCCTCAGTAGTTTCTGGACTGGTCTGCAAACAGATATGTATTGATTGGATTGTTCTACCTTACTTTTTTTTATTTTAATTTTTTGTTAATATTTAAGCTTCAATAGTATATGTTCGAATCTTGAAAAAGTGTGCTGCCATTTAGTAAAATAGGTAGCTACAAGGCATGTGGATCAGGGGAGTATTTAGGATTACAGCTTAATTTCCAGTTGCCCCAGAGCACTGCTTTGTTAACTAACTTGCTAAGACTTACACAGTTACACAGTAGGCAAATGGAAGCTGAGAATATCAAGCCTTGTACTATAGGAAGCAACTCATTAACAGTGCATAGCCTTAATCTTTAACACTAGCTGCCAAACATTTCTGAAATGTTCTGCCTTATGATCATTGCTTATGGGATAGACTCTGGCTCCTCATAATCCTTTCTAACATAAACTTAATATTACAAAATGAAGATACTATTAAATCCATGATGCAGATCTTTACAAATAATGAATTACAGGCTTTGCTCCAGTGAAGATATTAAGGGAAAACAAAAAGAATGGTGTGTCACAAAAAACATAAATAAAACATAAATAATATATATCTACAATGTCAAACAAAAATAAAAACCTTCCAGAATACAAAGCAACAGTTAAGCCTCAACATGTTCTCAGAAAATTTTATAACAGTTTAGCAGTTGTGCCTCTGCACCACCTTACTTGTGTGTGTTAGCCCTGTCCATGCCATTTCTCCTAACCAAAGGCCTGTGTAGTAACTTAGCAAAAACCCTTTCCCCTAACAGTACCACTACGCAAGACAGTCACAGACATATAATTTCCATGCACACATTAACTTTAATATATTTTTAACATTATTAATGCTCACCTAATTTATCCCTTGATCTAACCTAAACTTGGAAATACTTGCAAATACACTCACATCCTGTGATAGGAATGAGAATGGGAATTCTCTGAGAAACATATCTGTCTCTCCAACATGTCCTATTTATGTTGCAAGCAAAATGTAGGGCTTTTAATCTGGTAGTTCTGTTGCTGTTTGATTTGTAGATGTGCAGAAGGCTCAATCATAACAAGGTCCTGGGATTCCCTGTATATAAGGCAAAGATCACCTCTCAGACATTTGTATTATACCGAGTAAAGAGACAGGGATTTGAGATGATCAGAGCAGGATATTGTGTTTACTTCCTGTACTCTATGATGGGTCAGATGAGGACCGAGTACAGTGGTACGATGACCTCTATGAACCTAGATGCCATGCCCTTGTTTAAAAAACTGAGCAACATAGAAGGATTTTTTTACTACCTAGGTCACATGTTGGTCAAAGGCTATGTTTCTATCTACATGAGTTCCCAGATCTCTGACTAGTGAATCAACTTTTAAGGATGTTTTATTTATGGTGTAGTTATCTGGGGTGATAGATGTCCCAAAAGGCACTAAAATGGTATTGCATTTTAAGCCCTGGCTTTGGCACCAAGTGCTCCCTGTATTAGACCTTCCTGAAGCGTGTTCTTATCTTGGGGGGATTCAGTGATTGCCCCCAGTTTGCAATCATCTGCAAATTTGGTCAGCCAAAGGTGACTGACATTGGCTTTGACATCTAAGAAGTAAATACCAAAGAAGAGTTGGCCCAGTACAGAGCCCTGGGGAACTCCACTGGTGACCATCTTCTTTGTGGAGGTGGCCTCACCGATTCTAATCCTCAGTGAGTCAGCTAGCTATCCAACATGTTATAAAGGGGTTTAGACCTAGTTCCATAAGTTTGTTGACAATGCCTGAGTGGGCATTGTATTAAATGTTTTAGCCAGATCTAGGTAGGCAGTATGTACCATTTTCCCCTCATCCATTGCCTTAGTGTAGTGACCTTTTCAAAGAAGTCCACCAGCTTCACTAAGCATGACCTTCCTTTGAAAGCCAAACTAAGATGGATCCAATGTCTGGAGGTCTACTATGTCCTTGTTGATAATTTTTAAGATACTTCTTTCCATGGCTTTGCAAATAAGACTAGTCAGACTAATGGATCTGCAGTCTCCAGGATCTGTTGAAGGTCCTCCCTTATGAATGGGGATGAGCTTTGTAGTCCTTCATTCACATGGATAAAAGCCTGTTTAAAGACTATAATTAAATACTGACTCCAGGGGTTCTTATAAGTCATATTTTAGACTATTCAGGAGACATCCTGGGATGTTATCAGGGACAATTTAGGCTGTGTTCTTGGCTTTAGTCAGTGCAACCAACCAGTACATGTTGGAGGGGTTATGTTTGAGGGGATTTTTGAAGGGATGGTTGGGGGTGAGAAGGGGGTAAAGTTTGAACTGAATTTATCCACTAAGAAGTCCGCTCTATCAACAGGCTCAGTGAATGTGTCACCATTAACCACCAGTTCAGCACATTGCTGTGTGCTGCCTTTGACATTTTTGACATAGCTATAGAAGGCCTTATGGAGATCTTTCACCTGGGAGGCTAACCTAACCACAAAGTTGGCTTTGCTTGACCTAATTAGCCCTCTTAGTTGCCTATTTACTTTGATGAGAGAGTTTCTATCTTTATGGGAATCACCCTTCCTGTTTTGTGCCATAGTTTTTTTCTTTGTATTGTATATCCTGTTTAATTTGGAATACCACCAAGATAATTTGTTTCTAGGGCTAGTCCTGGGCTTACTTCTTGTAGGTACAGCAGGCTCCATGTAGCCATTGACATGGTTGTACAGAATTTTGGAAAACAATTCAATATAGACTGCTGTGTTCTCTGGGTTTGGAGCGGCATTGAAATTTTACAATTTATCACTTAATAAAAGGCAATTTGCCTTGGAATAGTTCCTAACTGTTACTGGTTTTAATGGGATTATGGAATTGATTTTAATTGAGAAGGAGACAACTTTATGGTCAGACCTTAGCAAGGAGGATAAGACATTATGGGGAGGTACAGCATTCTCAGATATTTGCAAGCACTAGGCCCTGTATGTCAGAAGCTTTAGTGGGTGTATTCACTACTTGGTCAAGGGTGTTTGTATTCACAAAATCCAGGAATCTCTGTGCCAGTAGATTTGAGACTGTGTATGATTCACAGTCTTCAAAGGTGAAATTAAAGTCTCCCATAATTATGGTGTTAGCTTGAATGGTAAGTGTCTCCAGTAGATCCAAGTTTCCATTGTGATCTTCTTGGAACATGAAGGTTGACCAATAGCTGGCTAGAATAAGGTACATGATTTTGTCTTTGGTGATCTGAACATGGAGGAACTCCAGTGCATCATCCTGTTTGACTACTCCAGAGGTATGCTTGTTATTGATGTTTATAGAGGTACCTACTTTACCTTTTGTCTGTGCAGCTACTAGTCTAAAAGTGTAGGAGGTACTGAAACCTTGCACTGCTGGGGTACTCTGTGCCCTTTAAATCATGTCTCAGTAGCTGCAAAGATATATATATTCTCCAGTGTGAGGAGGGATTAGAAAGAGAGTATTTTTTTCTAGCATTGAGCAGTAACACCTTGAGGTTCAGCTGATTTTATTTTGCTATATCCTTAGGTTTGTTAATTTGGCATTGACTAAAAAAGACACTATGGTGGGTGGATAAAGTTGTAGCCAGTATTTGAAAGCCTAGTGGGGAGAGATGCAGACCATCTTTGCCAATCAATATGGTCTGCTAAGCATGTTCTTCCAAGCTGACAAATTCTGTATTCCCTTAGAATGACAACAGAAAGACAGTCAGTTGTTGAAATCAATTATTTTTTTGCTCTTGTTGTGGCATCATCCTCATCCTCAGTGATGGTAATACTAATATGCTACTCATTGGTAGACTCATACAGTTTGAGACATATATTCTGAGAGCTCAATAATGTCTCACTTCAGATAGTCCAGGGAGGTACATTTCAGGTCATTTACACCTACACAGCCTATGATGGAATCATACTAGTACCTGTGGCATAATGACTTGAGTGCATGTGTGATTTGGTGGATTATGGGTCCAGATAATCAACTAACATTTGTCTTCTCATTGTTCAGCTTGGTTAGAGGGGCCTTAGTAGATCTTACAATGGAGTGCCCTATGATGAGAGTCCTATGAAGTGTGTTTGCTTGCCTTAGGGGCTCAGAGATTGGGGCACCACTGAAAATGATAGTATGTGTGATCTTAGGTGGTATTTTTTCTGAGTGCCTTTGGGATTGCTGAGGCATAGCTTTGCAATGGGTGGTCTAGGCAAACTTTGTTCTGTAGGAAGATTGCTTTTAAGTGCCTCAGCACACGTAAGTTCATGTATGTGGGTTGTGTACTATGTAAGGTGGGAGGTGTGTGGATTTGACAACCGAATGTGCACTTGTATGAGAGAGTTTGGTCTCTAGTATCATTGTGTAAGTACACTTCTCACATACTGTGTCTGCCTCCTTAAGGATTAAGTGGTTGCCAGAAAACATGAGACAATTTCTACATTGCCTCAAAATGCCCACGGTTACCAAACCAGCTACAGAGAAGTTAGAAATTGCATATCAATACTGACCAGTATTTTGATTTGTGAGCTATAAGGGGGTGGTGTATTGGGGTTAGAAGTTTATTAAGAGTGCATTATTGGAGCAAATTATGAGAAACAGTATTAAATCCTATAAACTTTAATGTTTACACAATACAGAATTTGACTAAATCTATGGGTATTGTCACTTCACTCCCAGTTCTAAGCTTGGCAGTGCACAAGGTGTCTGTGCTATATTGCTGCTTTACAGGGTAAAGTTTTATGAACCATTCCTTCTAGTTTTTTGCTACTGTACAGGGCAGTGCTAACCCATGCAAACTCACAAAGTTTGTAGCAGCACAAAAATAAATGTAAACCAACTAACGAGCCCTTTGGCCAATAAAATGACTGCACTATGGTCTTCTATGGGATCTTCCCTTGTCACCTAATAGTATCAGTGGTCTTACTCTGGATCATTTTGTTCTGCAGTGCATACCAATGGCATCCTACAATGATTGATGAATATGTTACACTAACAGTTAATTAGCATGCACTTTGCATGCATCATGTTGTCAGGATGCTACACTTACACTACAAGCTGACAGTATGCAGTGCCTGCCAAACTCATGATCAGCAGGAAAGGACATACTAAGCACACAAGAACCAGTTGAAAGAAAGGAACCCTTTCTTCAACCTCTTGAAACCAAGAAAAATTTTCAAAACACATGCATAATTAGAATAACTTGCATTGTAAGGCTGTCATTGTGCCAGGCTGTCTATTACAGTGTTATGGCATGCTCATTGCCACTATGTCACGTGACACTCTCACCTTATCATTCACAACTCAGACTCTCTATTATTGATAGAATATCTAGCTACCTTCCTTCATGCTATATGATATTTCATAGCACAATTCACTCCATTTTATAAAGTAAAAATATTGAAAGTGAAACTTTAAGAAAAAATCGTCCTCCTTCTGTGCCAAGACATTTTTATATTGCATGACCCTGCAAATGGCCTAAACTGATTTTTGCAATAACATTTTATTTTACTGCTCCCATCCAGTGGATCAGTAAAAGAAATATGTCATGAAAACTTACATTTTCAGTTAAACTAACTTCTTACTCACAATTCTGGAGGATTTTTCATTGGGAATTTCTACACAGATCCTTTTGACACCTGAGAAACACTCAAAAATGAACCCTTCAAAAAGCAAGTTATGTTGGAAATGTCATCTGTCCACTAATGCTGACTGGTCTCCTGTTTTTTATGACTGTACTAATATTAAACCATATTGGAATGAGATTAACAAATGTCTTCAAGGTATCTATACTGATATATTTGTTTTGACAAAGTTTTCAATTTTATTGAATGTTGTTAATAGTAATAATATGAAGAAAGATGACCTGTATTTATTATGGACAATGTTAGCAATAGCCAGAAAATGTATAACTAGAAGATGGAACTCTAATGTAGCACCCACAATGGAGGAATTGCTATCATCACTGAAGAAATGCATACTAATGGAGAAAAGACCTAAAGAGTTAAGAACTTTTCCTAAGCCATTGGTTAATAGTCCGTGGAGGAAAGTTTTGAATTTGATTGATACCCTACAGATGGAAACAATCTCTTCCTAACTATCATAGTTTATACATTAACTTATTATTTAACTAGAAATATTTTTGTCCGAATCCTTTTTGTCAGGCTGAATGTAAATTCTGCAAATAGTTATTGAATGTTATGAATGTATTAAATGATTGTATTTCATCAAAATAAAATAAGTAAGCAATCCAGCAATAGTAAACTATGAGAAAAAAGCTCACACAACAGTTGAATAAGCTAGTTTCTACTAATAAGAGTGCATGAAAATTTGCATGAACCTAGGTTAACCAGTTTATCAGCAAGATGGATAATGATGAAGCTATCCCTGGGATTCATGAAAGCTCCATGAAAGAATAAGTCTATTCTTGCATGGAGCAGATTGTGCCCATGCAGCACAGCAGCTCCTTGCATATTCTTGAAGGCACGGTGCTTATCACCTGCACTGGCACGATCCATGAACGAGTGCAGGGGGTGTGTCCAAGCAGGGCTCGCACAGTAAACATGCCCCTGCACTCAGGAAGTGCTGTACGGAACTTTGAAAACAAAAACAGTGTTCGTGGACACTGTTAGCATACTCTCCAACTGAACAGATATTCGCAGAATGTCCAGATTTTTGCTTCATATGCCAGGTGTGTTCCTTCTAGGGTCCTGGCAAAGAAATGAGCCTCAAAGTCATTAAATAATGACAAACATTTGAGTCTAAGACATCACATCCTTCAAATAAGTCATGCTAATGCAAAACCTGTTATTTTATCAACTTTCTAAGTTTGTAAGAGCAATATTTAAAATCTGTCCCTCTTTGTCCCCCCATCATGATAGGCTTTGTCCAGATGTTATGGTCTAAGAGGTGGAGAGGTATGACTGTTAGCTATGTGCATATCCCTAAACTAAGAAAAATAAAACAAATACTCATATTTTCCCCTCTCCACTAAAGTTTAAGTGTAGCTGAGCAGGTGTGCACATCACACAGCAATGCATAGCTTAAACATCCGAAGGAGCTAAATAGAAATATATAACCAAAACAGCCAAAGTGAGGTAGCATAGTAATTAAAGCTTTTGCTTAGCATGCAGTCATTGACGGTTCTAGTCCCACTGCAGTCTATTCATTTTTATATGAGAAAGCAGCCTAAAATATCTTTTTTTTATAAATAGGTAGTGAATAATATATATTTGTTAACCAGGGTAGTGTAGCAGGTTCAAATATGAGGTGTTAGTGCAGTACAGATGTGAAACCCCCATACAAACACAAGTGTCCCATACAGTATAGCCACAAAAGAATATAGTGTAATGAAAGCACATAGGGGGATGTGATGGAAGGTAAACATACATATCATAAGATGTCATTAATAAGGAATCAACCTCACAATCCTGATAGTCCATAAAATAAAAGCTGAACAATGCAAAATATCACAGAGCTATGCTTAGCTGGTGTAAGCATTGCTTAAATCTAAATGCTTAGCAATAATTAGCATAGCTAAGTGGATTTGTGCACTGGTAAGCAGTGCTTAGCATCTATCCCTTTAAGCAATGATTATCTTAGCTAAGTGGGCTTGCCCGTCACTTGGCTTACCTCAGCATATTCAAAATCGGCCAATAACAGCAAAGGGCAAGAATCCAGCACTATTTAAACCCTGCAGGTGGGAATACAAACATAACCAGTTGTAGCTGATCACTGCAGGCATTATGGCTGGTGTTGGTGAGGGTGTGCACTTTCGAAAGCAGTGTTGTGGCATTCAAGAGTCCAGGATCATGGTTGGACTCCTCATAAAAGACCAGAAGGGAGACTGCTGCAGGACTGGTACCAGGGCTCCCAATACAAAGCAGAGGCCTGGGACCATCTCACACATGACCTCACCAGTGCTACTGCTATCCCTCGGACTGGTGAGCAAGTCCAGCACCACTATGAGGACCTGAAGCATAGGAAGAGGGACCTCTTGGCCAGTGGATCCAAGATGCTCGTGCACAGAATGTCCCAGCAGTGTGTAAGTATCAGTATCAATTATTGTGTAACAAAGTACAGCCTAAGTATGAGATGGATAGGTATGCATAAATGTTTTTCTATCTCCTGTACAGCTGCAGATGACAAAGCCACAAACATGGATGCCCACACCAGCAGGCTACTAAGGCTACATCGTGAGACTGGTAAGTAAAAATGTAGCTTGTAGTAGTCATGACAAATAAATAGAAAGGCTGCCAGTAGTTAGAAATGTGTATCGTTTGTACTGAATAAACAAGACATTAGTAGAATAATAGTGACATACAGGATATATATCAATAAAAGTGTCAGTACCTGTCCATAAAACTCAAAATCCCAGACTGTTGTGTTTACTTTGGTATGTGGTAGTATGAATCAAAATGTGTACACGTTCTGCACAGCAAGTATTGCTCTGACAGCATTAATTAACTGAGGCTCATCTGACAAAGATTGTGGAGTTATAAAACTGATTAACTATAAGAAATGTTCCATGCACCAAGATCTGATACCTGAATAGTAATGTTGTGTGAAGAGTTAAGACAGGCACTGGGTGGCAGTGAAGTGTTACTGAATAGCTGGGTAACTACAGCAGAGCTAGTAAGAGAAACTGCTATAAAGGTACTTGGTGTGATATCTGGACAGAGGAAGGAGGACAAGGAGATCTGGTGGTGGAATGAGAAAGTACAGGAGAGTATATGGAGAAAGAGGTTGGTGAAGAAGAAGTGGGATTGTCAGAGAGATGAAGAAAGTAGACAGGAGTATAAGGAGATGAGGTGCATGGTAAACAGAGAGGTGGCGAAGGCTAAGGATAAGGCGTATAGAGAGTTGTATTAAAGGTTGGACACCAAGGAGGGAGAAAAGGACCTGTATCGATTGGCTAGACAGAGGGACCGAGCTAGGAAAGATGTGCAGCAGGTAAGGGTGATAAAGGATAATGAGGGAAACGTACTCACTAGCGAGGAGAATGTGTTGAACAGATGGAAGGAGTACTTTGAGAAGCTGATGAATGAAGAGAATGAGAGAGAGAGAAGGCTGGATGATGTGGGGATAGTGAATCAGGAAGTGCAATGGATTAGCAAGGTGGAAGTAAGGATAGCTATGAAGAGGATGAAGAATGGAAAGGCTGTTGGTCCAGATGACATACCTGTGGAAGCTTGGAGGTGTTTAGGAGAAATGTCAGTGGAATTTTTAACAAGATTCTTTAATGAAATCTTAGAAAGTGAGAGGATGCCTGAGGAGTGGAGAAAAAGTGTTTGGTACTGATTTTTAAGAATAAGGGTGATGTGCAGAGCTGTAGTAACTACAGAGGGATAAAACTGATCAGTCACAGCATGAAATTATGGGAAAGAGTAGTGGAAGCTAGGTTAAGAAGGGAAGTGATGATTAGTGATCAGCAGTATGGTTTCATGCCAGGAAAGAGCACTACAGATGCGATGTTTGCTCTGAGACTGTTGATGGAGAAGTACAGAGAAGGTCAGAAGGAGTTGCATTGTGTCTTTGTGGACTTAGAGAAAGCATATGACAGGGTGTCTAGAGAGGCGTTGTGGTATTGTATGAGGAAGTCAGGAGTGGCAGAGAAGTATGTAAGAGTGGTATAGGATATGTACAAGGGTAGTGTGACAGCGGTGAGATCTGCAGTGGGAGTGACAGATACGTTTAAGGTGGAGGTGGGATTACATCAAGGATCAGCTCTGAGCCCTTTCTTATTTGCACTGGTGATGGACAGGTTGACAGACAAGATCAGACAGGAGTCCCCGTGGACTATGATGTTTGCAGATGACATTGTGATATATAGTGAGACTAGGGAACAGGTTGAGGAGACCCTGGAGAGGTGGAGATATGCTCTAGGGAGGAGAGGAATGAATGTCAGCTGGACTAAGATGGAATATATGTGTGTGAATGAAAGGGAGGATAGAGGAATGCTGAGGATGCATGGAGTAGAGTTGGTGAAGGTGGATGAGTTTAAATACTTGGGATCAACATTTCAGAGTAATGGCGAGTGTGGAAGGGAGGTGAAGAAGAGCGTACAGGCAGGGTGGAGTGGGTGGAGAAGAGTTTCAGGAGTGATTTGTGACAGATGAGTACCAGTAAGAGTGAAAGGGAAGGTCTACAAAAGGGTAGTGAGACCAGCAATGTTATGTGGGTTAGAGACAGTGGCACTGACAAAAAGGCAGGAGTCAGAGCTGGATGTGGTAGAGTTAAAGATGTTAAGATTTGCACTGGTTGTGATGAGGGTAGACAGGATTAGGAATAAGTATATTAGAGGATCAGCCCAGGTTGGACAGTTTGGAGACAAAGCCAGAGAGGCAAGATTGCATTGATTTGGACATGTGCTGAGGAGGGATGCTGGGTATATTGGGAAAAAGATGCTAAGTATGAAGCTGCCAGGTAAGAGTAAAAGAAGAAGGCCTAAAATAAGGTTTATGGATGTGGTTAGAGAGGACATGCAGGTGGTTGGTGTGACAGAGCAAGATGCCGAGGACAGGAAATGGAAACAGGTGATCCGCTGTGGTGACCCCTAACCTGGAAAAGATGAAAGAAGAAGAAGAATATGTCAAGGTATGAATACACAGTATAAGAACTATCTGCAATGCATGAATGTCAGAAATACAAGGCAGATTGTCCAAACAAGAGAATATTATGCAAAAAATTCAAAAAAGAACAGCAGTTCCCCAACAGCTCATTATGAAGAAACACATCCTTGTTGTACTTTTTTGCACAAACAGGCATGGTTCGTGTCAAAGGAAAAAACTTCAAAGACCAATACACGTAAGGTTCAGTTAAGGCACTTCAATTTACTTGCAGCAAGGAGACAAAAACATGCAAATACAAGGATTTGTCTAACTACTAACAGGAAGTATGTTCATTCTTATACTGTTTTACAGGACCTGGCCTTCTAAGCTGAAGTAATCAAACACAACTTTAAGCATTGTACTACAGCAGGTGTTACTTCAGATTTTCTGCTGACATGACTAGATTTGTGAGAAACATTTCAGAAAAACAACCTGGCCTTGGTGACCAGTACTTCATTTACAAGTGTCTATTGTACACTGTTACTTTTCAAGGTACTTTTCTAATACAGATACAAGCAAATGCTGATTGCAGTTCATATTTTCAAGCAGGCTTTGTCCTAATTATCTGTTATTTCTACAGCTGTGTATGTTCTCATAGCACAGCGGAACTTCTTGTCTGAGTTTCATATAAGCAGTATTGTTCTATTCATTATTTTCCTAACGCAAGCAAAGATCATCTGCTTCTCAGTAAATTTCCAAGGCACAAGCAAGATTTAGCTGACAGTACAAGGTCAAAAAGCAACTGCAGTTTGTACAGCTTTATGCAGTATGAAATAGAATAAATGTGTTAACTCTTTTAGGCTCTGAATGCACTAAGCATATTGCTAATACACTCATTAATACATATTTCTCTAACATTTCCCCCCTATTAATACTTTTATTCTACTTTCAAAATAAGCATAAACAGTTTGTTTTCTTCTCCTAACCTCTTCCACTCAGGATTTGCAGTTAAGAGAGTCATTCAGTTTAAACTTATGAAAGCATTTTTAGTCTTTTAGCAGTTCTTCAAACTCAGTACTTTGATATAATGTTTCAGAAACTGAAATGTCTATTAGGTCTTTAACCAGTCTTTTCATGCAGGGGATACCACAACAAACACATACTCCCAGTAGGAGCATACCTACACAAATGGCAATCTGGATGTTCATTAGGATGGTACCCCACCCCCCCAAACCATTTCTGGAAAAAGTCCATCAGTGGGTTTGGACCTGGTTTGGTCATGGCCGACACTTGCTGAATCACCTCAAGATGATTGTCTATCTCGTGTTTATGGTCAGGAATATACGAACAGCATTCTTCTTGGATTAAAGCGCACGCACCACCTCTCGCCGCTAGGGTGAAGTCGAGAGCCATGCGGTTTTGGAGTACTACAGTTCTCATAGCATTCAGTTCATCAGTCACCAATTCGAGAGCAGAAAAAGTTGCGTTGCTCATTACTTCGAGAAGTTTCGACAGTTTTCTCAGCTCCCAGATCGATTTCACTGCTCCATATGCTGGTAATATGCCTGCCCACAATATAACGCTATCACTCAAGTCCATGTGTGTCAGTCCTTTGCCTAGAGAGTGATGGTCTTTCCAACGCGCATCGATTTGTCCCACTGGATTTACAGGTTTCTTGACGACTTCTCGGACATTTCAAATTTTCCCATGAGGCAAAACTGCAGTGTGTCGTACGGCCGGAACCAGGTAACCCAAAAAACAACTGCCGGACCAATTCTCAGGTAACCATTTGTATGCCTTTCTGCCACATACAAAATAACAATCCTCTACTTTAGTAGTAACCTTGCTATGAATGTACACTCGCCCTGCATGAAACATTTTTCTATCAATTATAGACAGCTGTTTATAAAGAACAGAATTATGTTTTACTTCATCAAGTGGTTTGTGCATCAATCCAAGAAATGAATCATAGTTTGTATTACAATAAAGATCTACTTTGTTACCTTTAGTGTAACATCTATAAAGAACAGTCACATTGCAATTGCTCCAGCCCACCTGGACAGTATCATTTTTATAAAAACACACAGTTCCCTTTTGTGGAACAGACAAGTGCAATGCTATTTTATCTTGTGCTGTAATGGTTGAGGCATCATAAATCAAGTTCTCCCAGGTCTCATTGACCCCTAGGGGGACTGTAGTCATTAATAACCCCCCAGGATGCTGTCGGCAAAGCTGTGCAAATCCAGCAATTCGAAACATTGAAATTCTCAGCATACACATATTTAATTGCCTGGTAAGTGTTAAAGTTTGGATGCCAGTTTATGAGTAACGCTTCACATTTATTCAGTTCAGTCTGTGTGGCTGGGAAAAGAAAAGGCCATAACAAAAAGATTATTGTCCCAAATACAGTTAACAGGATGATTATGCAATACTTCTGAGGAAAGGGTTGTTCTGCATTCCTGTTTCTTCTGGACTCTATCATTTTTGCTCTTGGCATGTGACAAGATTTTTGTCTAGTTCAAAGTCTTTAACTAATTTACAGTGCGTCAGGTGGATCCAAGAGGCATGCTCTGCGATCTTGACTGCAGTGCGTGTTGACAAAAGCACTTGATATGGACTTTCCCACTTTGGAGATGCCCAATTCTTCTTTTTGACCACCTTCAGCCAAATCCAAGTTCCAGGGGGCACTGCCACGTCTGATGGTCTGGTTCATTCTTTATCTGAAACAGAATTTAACTGCAACAAATGTTTAGAATTTAATAACTTACACATATACTCTGCTAATGTACCATCAGCTTCCTGGTCTGCGGGCATGAGAGATTTCCACTGAGGTATATAGTAAGCCCTTCCAAAGAGCTTTTCAAAAGGAGTCAATCCTTTTGCATTCGGAATAGTTCTCATGCCCAACAGTGCCAGGGGCAGACAGTACATCCAATTTCTCTGTGTTTCTGATATTAATTTTCTTAGCTTACTCTTTAAAATCCCATTATGCCTCTCTACTAGCCCTGCTGATTGAGGGTGATACGCACAATGATTTTTTAAAGAAATTCCGAAATATTTACTTAGCTGTTGTATGGTCTGATTCACAAAGTGCATGCCATTGTCACTGTAGATCCTTTCTGGAATGCCGAATCTAGGGATGATTTCTTTGACAAGGACTTTGGCTACCGTTATAGCATCTGGATTTTTAGTCGGAAAGGCTTCCACCCATCTGGAAAACATATCTACAATGACAAGACAATACTTTTCACATTTATTCAACTCTATGAAATCCATACAGATAGTATGAAACGGATACGGTGGTGTAGGGAAACTCCCTTGCTTGGGCTTTAATGCCCCTTGTGCATGATGTTTATTACAGGTGTGGTATAACGAACAGAATGTTTTAGAGTAATTTGAGAAGCCATATGTTGTGAACACTTGGTTCACCAGCTGTACCATCCCCCCTGTTGAGACATGGCTCTGCCCATGGCTCAACAAAGCTGTATATCTAAACAAATTAGATGGCAATATTGGTTTCCTTTCTTTAGAGATGTACAGCCCCTTTTCAAGAATTGCTCCTCGTTTTACCCATCTTTGTTTCTCAGCTTTCGTAGTAAGTGTCTGCATTGTTTTTAACATTTCTAAGTCTAAAATCTCAGAGGGTTGTAATTCCTCATTCAAAAGAAATACTTCTGAAGCTGCCTGCTTTGCAGCTGTATCAGCTCTCGCATTACCTTTTGAAAATCTATCCTGTTGCTTGGTATGAGCTGTGCATTTACAAATAGCTACTTTTTGAGGTAACTGGATAGATTCTAAAAGATCTAAAATAAACTGTGCATGATTAATCGGTTTGCCAGTAGATGCTATCATTCCTCGATTTTTCCACTGTTGCGCAAAAACATGTACAGTAGAAAAAGGGTACTGGCTGTCAGTAAAAATGTTCACATATTTACCCTTTGCTAAGGTACATGCCCGTGTCAAGGCAATCAATTCTGCTGCCTGTGCAGATAAGTTGTGTGGTAAACATTTCGCTTCTATAATGTCTGTGTCAGAAACTACTGCATATCCTACTAGGTTCTGTCCTGCTGGACCCCTTTTGCATGAGCTGTCCACATAGTATGTCACCTCAGCATTATCCAAGGGAACATCTGTAAGATCTTTTCTAGGCAGTGTCTTTTGCTCAATCACCTGCAGGCAGCTGTGTGGTGTGCCATCCGCAGGGGTTGGGAGCAAGGTAGAAGGGTTCAAAGTCGTACATCGTTCAATTGTCATATGAGGTTGGCTCAACAATATAGTCATACAGGAAAGATGCCTAGCAGGGGAAAGATATGCTACCTTCTCTTGCAGTAAAATAATCGCGACTGCATGAGGCACTCTCAATGTGAGAGGGTGGAACAACACTACTGAGGCCGAAGCCTGTACTGCCATTGCAGCTGCAACTACTGCTTGTACACAGTGAGGTAAAGACCGTGCCACTGGGTCCAGTTGTGATGAATAATAAGCAATAGGGCATTGCTTGTCCCCATGCTGCTGCGTTAACACTGATGTCATATAACCTTGCTTACAATCAACAGTTTGGAAAAAACGTTTATGATAGTTTGGTAATCCCAAAACTAGCGAGGACGCTATTAACTGTTTCAGCTTGCAGAAGGCAGATTCTGCTTCTGGTGTCCATTGTAACAAATCCTGTGCTGCCATAGGCTTTTTATAAATCAGGTTAGTCAGTGGTGCAGATTCCAAGGCATAGTTTGGAATCCAACTCCGACAAAAATTAGTCGTACCCAGGAAGGACATCATTTCCTTCTTGGTAGTGGGTTTTGGTGCTTGTAAAATCACTATTTTTCTGTCCTCATCTAATGTTCTACCCTCCTTGGATATTACATATCCTAGGTATTTAACTTGTCTTTTCCAAAGCTGCAGTTTATTTTTGTTTACTTTATGTCCTTCAGTGGCTAAAAATTGTAATAGCGCTATAGTGTCTTCTTTACAATTTTGCTGGGTGGGGGACGCCAGCAGGATATCATCAACATAAAGCAAAATCTGACTACCTCTCGGTGGGGTAAACCCTGCCAAGTTGCTTGCCATTTCTTGTGAGAATATTGTTGGACTTTCACAATACCCCTGTGGTAGTCGCGTATATGTATACCTTTTCCCCTGAAATGTGAATGCAAACCAATACTGGCTGTCAGGGTGCATCGGTATTGAGAAGAACGCATTGCTGATGTCTACCACAGAAAAATATTTCTGTAGAGGTTTTAAATCATTCAACAGGGTGTGTGGGCCTGACACCGTAGGTGCCCTTGGTATTACTGCGTCATTTACAGCTTGTAAATCTTGGACCATACGCCACTCCCCATTCACTTTCTTAACATGAAATAAGGGTGTGTTACATGGTGAATCAGGAGATTCCACCAGCACCCCTTCCTTAAGTAAAGCTGCTATAATAGGTTTGATTCCTACCTCTGCATCTTTTCTTAAGGGATACTGTCTTTTTTGTGGTCTAAATGCTGACTTTGGCGTAATAGTAACTGGTCCCGCTGTACGAATAAGTCCTACATCTGATTTTCCTGTTGACCAGAGTTTCTGGTATATTCTGTAAGACATTCTCTTCCTCCTTCAATAGGAGTGCTAATCAGCTGTCCTTGCTAGACTGCAAGTGTACAGCTGAGTGGGTCTGTTCATCCAGTTCAGCTTCTGCATTTGTATTCCTTGTTCTGACAGTTCTAACTCTGCCTGTTTCTCCCATCTCGTGACTTTTTCTCCTAAGTCTACCCATTTCACATTTTTGTCCTTAGTTAAGCTAACATGTGGTAATCAATTAGATTTGTAGAGTGCAAAGAACTCCTGGGGCAATGAACAGCTGGCTACACTGTTCCCTTCTGTGTCCCAGTACAGATTATGCAATATCAATCTGTCTGCATGGTTTCTAAACAATTCTTGCTCATATTCCTTATCAGGTCCTGGTGTGTTACAATAATACAGAGTACAGTGCAACAAATGCTGTTTATCAATGTCAAGGGAGGGGAACCAATAAAACATTCCACCCTCCGATTGCACTGCAAAGGTATCAATTTGTCGCTGTGCTTCCATACCCTGCATAGTCGGAACTACTGCTATACCAAATAACTGCATAAGATCTCTGCCCAAGAGGTTTACTGGGCATTTTGCAGAAACAACAATTTTACTTTTCTGGGTCAATCCTGAAACAGGATCAGTTATCACAATATTATGGGAGAGGAGCTCCTGATACAGCTGTCCATTAGCTGCTATCACTAATATGTAATTAGGTGACTCTAAATTATCTGGCAGTTTGGAGGGATGTACCAGGGTCCGTGACTTCTGGTTTTGTGTCTGCTAAATAGAGCTCTAAGCTCAATAAAGCCAAATCCAATATTTCATTTTCTTCACTATCCATGACTTCCTGCACTTCCTCTATTTCTTCTGTCACATTCTCTACTCCCTCTATCACATACTCATTTGTCCCTTCTCTGCTATCCCCTTCTAGTGATTCCTGACTATCATATAGTCAGTCCTCACCCTCCTTATCCTCCATGGTTACCTTCTTATTTTTCTTGCAATCCGTTGCCAAGTGTCCTTTCTTACCGCATTTAAAACATTCACCCCTTTTCTTTCGCCCTTCAAAGTCCTCTGATCGTTGATCAGATTATTTGTTTCCCTGGGCATTTCTCTTGCCCTTTTTCCCGGACTGTACTACATATACTTCTGCTCCATCTTCTACAGAAAATACTTGGGCTTTCTTTTTCTTTTTGCTATTAAAATGTCTTTCGGCATGTCTAGCATATTCAAGCAATGACTGTAACCTGCTTGTACGATGATCTACCATGTGTTTTGTAATAAAACTGCTTATGGGTGCAATACTGCCTTTCAAAAATGCATTCTTTAACTGCTGCTCATATGGGGAATCATGTGTCTGATCTTCAGGAACCTGCATTCCACAATGGTTATTAAAACATTCTAATAGTCTGGCATAATATCGGTCAACAGCTTCACCTTCCTGTTGGATGCATTGATTAATGCAAGTCCAGTCTGCCCTAGGTTTCCATTTCTCAGAGATTCGGTCTGTAAGACCTTTCACTTTGTTGTCTAACTCTGCACTGCTATGTGGGAGGGGCCTGAGCGCAATATCACGGGGATTCCAGTCGCCACTAATCATGTGCTAATCTGGTCCCACAATTTGTCTGACTACTTTTTCTACCTCTTCTCCGTTTAAATTATAACTCAGCCTCATTCCTTGCAAATCTTCTAAGAACTTTCTAAAATTAACTTTTGGATGGGGAATTCCCTCAGTGGCTTTCCAGATGTCTTCCAGAGTCCAGGGTCTATATACTAGAATAGTTGGGTCCTGACCTTCTTGCCCTGCCTGAGGATTAGGCACTTCTATAAGTGGGCATATTTCTTCTTCACTCATATATCGTGAATTTCTACCCATTTGATATAACTCAATGTCCCCTTTTGAGTTTTCTGCCCGTGTCCGAGACCTGGTCTCGACGGGATCTCTAACAAACGGTTTCGCTTTTGTAGTGTCTCTACTCGCAATGACAGCAGGATATCGCAGGGGTGGACTAATTTGTTCACTTGCCTCATATTCTGGTAAGGGAGACGGAGGGGCTGATGCTATTACTAAGTTATTGTCCTTCTTATCTAAAAACATTGCTTCTGAATTATTACTCTTTTGTTCCCTTCGGTTTACTTCCTCAATCCACCTGTGTGCCTGAGGAATTCCTAATTGACATTGCTTTTTTACCCGACCTCTAGAATCAGTTTTAAGCTGTTTGACAAGTTTGACAAGTGATGATTTTTCTAGTTTACCATCAAATTCATATGTATTAACCCATTTTGAGTAATATTTAATATTATCAGCATACTGTGACTGCATGTATTTCGCGTCTTTGGTTAACGGTGGATTTTGGGACCTTTTTGTACAATTATTACCCATTTTGTTCTACCCTTTGAATCGTTACGTAACACCTTATTTTTACGTGGTACCATGGATATTTTTATAGTCTCTTCAGAATGACTGCCTACCTGCTCTGTTTCCCTGATCTATGTCAAGACAGTAATCTTTCTGTCCCTGACTTATAGACAAAGTCTCTAACAGAACAAGTACAGATCTAGTCCCTGATCTAAAACAGAAAAGAAGGTAGATTCACCTTACCTGAGCCTTCGTGATTGATCACCTGGTTCGAGTAAACCTGCCCTTCAGTCACAGATCAGAAAGTGGCTGGCCTCTTTTGTACGACAATTCAGTCGAAGAACTTTTCAAATAAGAAGAACCAATGTGGTTTCTTCCCCGTACGGTTTCAAGCCACCTGGCCTGTCTGATCCGAGGCGAAGTGAAGGAAAAAACTTCAAAGACCAATACATGTAAGGTTCAGTTAAGGCACTTTAATTTACTTGCAGCAAGGAGACAAAAACATGCAAATACAAGGATTTGTCTAACTACTAACAAGAAGTATGTTCATTCTTATACTGTTTACAAGACATGGCCTTCTAAGCTGACGTAATCAAACACAACTTTAAGCATTGTACTACAGCAGGTGTTACTTCAGATTTTCTGCTGACATGACTAGATTTGTAAGAAACTTTTCAGAAAAACAAGCTGGCCTTGGTGACCAGTACTTCATTTACAAGCATCTATTGTACACTGTTACTTTTCAAGGTACTTTTCTAATACAGATACAAGCAAATGCTGATTGCAGTTCATATTTTCAAGCAGGCTTTGTCCTAATTATCTGTTATTTCTCAGCTGTGTATGTTCTCATAGCACAGCGGAACTTCTTGTCTGAGTTTCATATAAGCAGTATTGTTCTTTTCATTATTTTCCTAACACAAGCAAAAATCATCTGCTTCTCAGTAAATTTCCAAGGCACAAGCAAGATTTAGCTGACAGTACAAGGTCAAAAAGCAACTGCAGTTTGTACAGATTTATGCAGCATGAAACAGAATAAATGTGTTAACTCTTTTAGGCTCTGAATGCACTAAGCATATTGCTAATACACACATTAATACATATTTCTCTAACAGTTCGAATCCTAGGAGTGGTATTAAGCTGTATGTATAATCTCATCCAAGACTATGTAAATATGTGTAGAAACAGTCAGGTATTGTTAACAGATATTTCCTCCACAGGCCCGCCAGGTAAGAAAAGGTATAAATGAGCTGTAAGAAGGCTGTTATTATACACTGGGTACAACACACACTGTCTAACCCCAAGGCTGCAAATGACAGCAAGATAAGTGCATACACCAAGTAGTCTCCTCCAAGTAATGTCCCTCAAATGTCACGCTGTCACAGCTAGTGGTCACTGCCGCCAACACTCAAGGTGACTGATAGAAATCAAGTCCATGTATGGCAGTAGCACACACACACACACACACACACACACACACACACACACACACACACACACACACACACACACACACACATACACACACAGACACATACAACACACACACACACACACACACACACACACACACACACACACACACACACACACACACACACACACACACACACACACACAGTATGGGTGCACATTTGTAACCTTGACTATGTGAATATGGGTAGAAACAGTCAGGTAGTGTTAACAGAAATTTCCTCCACAGGTCTGCCAGGTAAGAAATGGTATAAATTAGCTGCAAGAAGGCTGTAATTATACACTGTGTACAAAATAACCACTGCCCAACGTAAGTCCATAGGTAGATGTAAAGTGAGGTAATACCTGGAGAGTAATGATTAGGGCAATGATAATTAAAGCTGTGAGCAATTGAAGCCTATACAGTTGTTAATTGACATCTCACCCCCCCCCACCCTATCTGTACCAATATTCTAAACACATAAATCAATGGGTATGTTTTTCACCAAACCTACTGTTGGGACATGCGTCCTATTGTTCTACAAATATCTAAATGTTTGATTATTAATGTTCCCTGTTCAAATACTATCATTGTTGACCTGTTGCTATCAATGTAACCTGCATGCATTATAATGCCCACTGTGGTTCCATATATGCATGTGTTTTGTTTGCTATGCAACTGTTTCAAATCTGTTGTTTTGGGTTCATGGGAAAACCCATGCATACTGTTATAACTAATCCTGAAATGTGTTGTTCATGACTAACCAACATATGTTGTAAAACCTCAATACCATAGCATGTCTGGGAAGTCCGATCCCAGGGTATCCATCTGTTCCGCCTCAACTGGCCATGGCACCAGGTCCCAGCATGTCTTGGACCCAATATGAGAACACCTCGTCTGCTAGTCCTGAACCACCTTTGGGTGGAACCACCTCAGGGTATGGGGCCCATCCCCCCCATAAGACTGGACGTGGACAGGACACCATCACCCATAGTCAGGTCCAGTGATTGGTGCATAGCAAGCTTTGAAAGGAGTTTGGCGATCAGCTATGCCAGGTTGAGGGCCGCATGGTGCATCTTGAGGGTCAGCCTGCCCCTACTGCTCAGCCCCCAGTACAGCCACCTTTGGGGCCGTGAAGGTGCAGTGGTGATTGCCCATGGATGGGGACCTGAGTTCCACTGTATCCATTTGGGGTCTCGTGGGCATTTGATTCCCAACCACCCTCCCTGTCCAAGGTGCTTACCCCCCACATGTGTCATATACTGCCCCTGTCTGCTGTCTTGTCTGTCTTCCTACCGAACTTACCTCCCCAGATATACCTACTATCCTTCCCCAACATCCCACTCTCACCTTATATATAAAAAAAAAAAGGCAATCTGCTCCCAAAAAGAAAAAATGTCACCCCATACATAGCTGTCCATTTTGCACATGTGTCCACTGGACATCCTTACCCCTCTCTCAGGGGTTTGAGTGTCCAAATTCACCTTCAAATTCTGTACAAATACACAGCTGTTGCTGTATCAGAAATGGACAGCTATGCCCTTCCCTACACCCATCCAGCACATTCCTAGCTACCTTTCATACTTTATTTTCCCTCTGCATGCCCCCTTTTTCACCACTATCTTACCACTCCTTTTCTTCTTTTCTTTTAAAAAAATTATCTCAGGGGTAAGTGAGAGTAAGCTGCAGTAAGCATCAGTAAGTGGCAGTAAGTGGGTTTGCATGATGCTAAGCGATGCCTACACAGGTTAAGCAGTTTCCCATTTAACCGTGTGTTGGCATCGCTTACCATCATGCAAACCCGCACAAACCCGCTTACAACTGCTTAAAACTGCCTAAATCACCCTGTCTCCATCAGCCACTGTTTTGCCCAGCAACAAAATAATCAGCGCTGCCAAGTTGTGAACCCAGGACCCTGTACACCATAGTCAAAGCAATGTACCACTATACCTTCTGAGCAATAGCAACAAATGCTGCCTTTTCAAATATATCATTCAGTACAGGTATAGAACAGTAGGAAACAAACACTGTGGAATCAGTCATGGTTAGTATATATAAATATACACATATAGATGTGTATGGTGATAGATAAATATGAAAAAGTATATACATCAAATGTATGCAGCTATACATATAAAACAAAAATACGTATAGAATATATACATATATGTTGTTATATAAATATGTTTGTGTCTTTTGGCTTTTCCTGGTTAGGGGTCGCCACAGTGGAACTCCGGTCCGCTAATGATTGGCAGTAGATTTTTACATACTGGCTTGCCGGGCCTAACGCACAACCTTCAATGAAGGAACGCCCATTCACGCATGTCGCCACACAGAAGACGCACTAACTGAGAATCGAACGGGCAATGTCTAACTGTGAGGCGACAATGCTACTGCAGCACCATCACCGCAGTATGTTGTTATATAAATATATGTATAGATATCAAAAAAGGAATATATATGTATATATATATATATATATATATATATATATATATATATATATATATATATATATCAGTATAGATATATCTAAAATAAAAGATATATATATATATATATATATATATATATATATATATATATATATATATATATATATATATATATATATATATATATATATATATATATATATATATATATATATTATCATAACATGTAGTGGAGTCATACCCAGCACCATACCTCTCCACCTCTTAGTGCAAGAATTCTGGACAAAGGCTGTCAAAATGGGGGGACAATGGGCCAAGAGCAGGGACATAATGTATGTACTATAGTTGTTAAATGTAGAATGTTTCTACAACAGCAGGGTTTGTGTCAGCATACATGTTAAGAAGGATATGAGTTCTGAAACTGAACTGTATGTCATCATTTACTGACAGAAATCCTGACATCATCACAGTGATTTACCACAGAAATGAAAATAATGATTCTGTGGAACAGACCAGAAATATGAGCAATAAACCTGGACAGTCTGAAACAATCTGGCCAGTCAAGGGGTATGCTCAGGACCCCTTAGTGCAACAATTCTGGACCAAGCCTGACAAAGTGGAGGGGGGTAAAGCTATTAAACTGGGAACATATCCCAAATAATGGAGTAGATACTGTGACACAGTTGATGCAGTAACACCCTCCTGACTGTAGTAACATATATTGACTGGAATAGCCCAAGTCCAAAACCAAATTACTCCCCACTAGTTACTGACATAAATCTTCACATCATCCCACTGATGTATCAGACATACACAACACATATGGGGGCCAGGCAACAGTACATCTGATAAATATCTGAACATAACATCACCGTAGGGAAACTACACTGAGCAGCTAGGCATGTCACCAAGTGCTGACACAACACTAAGTCAATTTTGCTATGGGGAATACACATGTAATTGCAAATATATCAGGCACTACAGGGATGTAACAGCACTGACAGACACCAGTGTGAATGTGCACACCCATAACCAATCTCACCACATTCAAAGTGACATACTGGTAAGCCACATGAACAGTAAAGTATATTGACTGTGTGAACAAAAACATCAACATGCTTTCCACTCACACACTACCCCTACATATACTGGCCCAATTCACAGTGTAGTTTGACGCTTGACTGTGGTATGGGACATGTGTTAGTCTGTCCCCTACAAACATATGCAGCTGATAAAGCACCAGAAACTGGAGCAGCATGCAAAATCAGATAGAAAAGGACCCATAACAGTTACATCTACCCCCCTCCCTACATAGGCCAAGTAATACATTCACAATACACTGCTACACAATCCTGACAGTCTGTCAACAGTTGCCAGAAATAAACAGTCCTCTCAACTATATAGAGTCCCACAGAACATCCGGGCTTTGTCCTTATATATAAGGCCTCTAACACATAACATGTCTGGCAGGCTGATACATCACTGGGATGATATCAGGAATGAAGTTACTATATAATGATATACTATATCTATCCACCTGTTACAGCATGACATCTGGACAAAGCCTAATATACTTGGGGGGCAGAGACCCAAACACAGGGGCATTATTGACATATTGCTGTTATAAACTGAGAAGGTTGCTGGTGTAACAGGATTGTTGTAACATATTTGTACTGAGAGATATGAAGTCAGAAACACACATGGATATTACCATTTACTGACTGCAATCCTCAGGGTATGCTACTTAATTTCCAAGGCCAAAAATGTGTGAGTAGCACACCAAATAGAAGAGTTCAAACTCTAGCCAGTCTGCAGATAGCCCTACAGTTGAGAGTTATGTCAACCACATAACACTATCAGACTTAAATTCATGCAGAGCAGCCATATCCACACAAACCCTGTCAAACTAGCATTACTTCAACTGTATAACAGCAATACTTACATTCTGTCCCTATGTCTGGAACATTCTCCCCAGTTTGTTGGGCTGTCTCCACAGTATTTGTTGTAAGAGGTATTTCCAACTACCCTCTGTGATGCTGTTTGTCACACACCTCCATGAAGTCCACCTCACAGGCAAGGAAAAGGGGCAACCCCCACATGAAGTACTCAGTTATAGGAGTGTGTTTCCATGCTATTGGGTAGGGGTATGATACCACAACTCTTCTAGATGGTATTAGCAAGTGGGGGACTCCAGTTGGTGCAGAGGCCACCAGCTGCTCAGGAGCATTACCTACAAAAGGCAAGCTGCTGCCTATAAAAATAGATATATATCCTACATCTGTCTCAGAGAGAGAGAGAGAGAGAGAGAGAGAGGCGCACACACACACAAACAAACAAACAAACAAACAGACAGACAGACAGGCAGAGACACACACTGAAACTGATGGATTATACCAACTGAACTGAAAAAAAAGAAAAACACAAGTATGTCAAACAATTAAGCAGGGGGTATGTAAACGAGGAAAATATGAAGTTCAAACAATATTATGCCTCATCAACACATGCTGCACTGATATATTGCTGAGCAGAACCTATGGCCATAGCATCTGTGTCTGTCTGCAGTGACATAGAACACAGCTCAGGACCCTGAGTCACCCCAGGAAAGGATGGCTCATGTATGACCACTACTGGAGTGTGTGTTGCAAAATACTGACTGTGACACTGCTAGACCAGCTACTGGAATGTTACAGATATCCATATGTTAATTGTCACTGCAAATATGATATACATGTTTTTTTCAGACATGTGATGGACCTATACAGGTTATTTGTATACTGAAATATTGTTGCAGCTGTGTGTGTTGAACTGCATGTGATATACTGAGCTTATACCATTCAACTGTCCAGTATTATGCACACTGACTATATATGTGCCTCATAGTTGTAGTTATGTCATCAAGAGTTGTATTATGTCTGGAAAATAATTGTAAACCTGTGAACACTGACATTAAAACATCACCTTCTTTTTCTTTTGGCTGTAGCCGTTAGTGGTCACCACAGGAGAGCATCTTGCTCTGTCACACCAACCACCTGCATGTCCGCTATCACCACATGCATACACCTTATCTCAGGCCTTCCTCTTTTCCTCTAACCTGGCAGCCTCATCCATTCCCAAATATACTCAGCATACCACCTCATCACATGTCCAAACCAACATAATCCTGCCACTCTCTGGCTTTGTCCCCAAGCTGTCCAACCTGGGCTGACCCCCTAACATACATATTACTAATCCTGTCTACCCTCGTCACACCCAGTGCAAATCTTAACATTATTAACTCTGCTACATCCAGCTCTGACTCGTGCCTCTTTTTTCAGTGCCAATGTTTCCAACCCATATAACATAGCTGGTCTCACTACCATCTTGTACACTTTTTGTATCACTCTTAATGGTACTTGTCTGCCACAAATCACACATGACACTCTTCTCCACCACCCATATCCCGCCTGTACTCTCATCTTCATCTCTCCTCTACACTCGCCATTACTCTGAACTGTTTTTTCCAAGTATTTACACCTTTCCACCTTTGCAAACTGTACTACCTGCATCCTCACCATTCCTCTATCCTCCCTCCCATTCACACACATATATTCCATCTTAGTCCTGCTGACCATTATTTCACCCCTCACTAGGCCATACCTCCACCTCTCCATGATATTCTCAACCTGTTCCCTACTCTCACTGCAGACCACAATGTCATCTGCAAACAGCACAATCTACGCGGACTCCTTACTGATCATGTCTGTCAACTTGTCCATTGCCACTGCAAATAAGAAAGGGCTCATAGCTGATCCTTGATGTACTCCCACCTCCACCTTAAATGCACCTGTCATTCCCAATCCAGAAGTCACCATTGTCACAATAGCCTTGTACATATCCTGTAGCATTCTTATGGATTCCTCAGCCACTCCTGAACACCTCATACAATACCACAACTCCTCTCTTGGCATCCTGTCATATGCTGTCTCTAAGCCCACAAAGATACAATGCAGCTGCTTCCGACCTTTTCTGTATGTCCTAATCAACACTCTCAGAGCAAACATTGCATCTGTACTGCTCTTTCCTGGCATGAAACCATGTTGCTGATCAGTAATCCTCACCTCCCTTCTTAACCTAACTTCCACCACCCTTTACCATTACCTCATGCTGTGACAGATCAATGTTATCCTTCTGTAGTTACTACAGCTCTGCACACCACCCTTATTCTCATAATCAGTACCCAAACACATTTTGTCCACTCATCACGCATCCTCTGACTTTCCAAGATTACAGTAAACAATCCGGTTAAAAAGGCCACTACCATCTGTCCTAAACACCTCCATGCTTCCACAGGTATGTCATCTGGACCAATAGCCTTTCCATTCTTAAACCTCTTTCTAGCTATCCTTACTTCCTCTTTGATAATCTGTTGCATGTTCTGATTCACCATACCCACATCATCCAACCTTCTCTCTCTCTCATTCTCTTCATTCAGCAGCCCATCAAAGTACTGCTTCCACCTGCTTGACGCACTCTCCTCACTTGTGAGTACACTTCCACCATTATCCTTTATCAGCCTTATTTGCTGCACATCCTTCCTAGCTACATGCCTCTGTCTAGCCAATCGGTACAGGTCCTATTCGCCATCCTTGGTGTCCAACCTTACATACAACCCTGCAGATGCCCCATCCTCAGCCTTTGCCATCACTCTCTTTGCCATTCACCCCATCTTCCTATACGCCTGTCGACTTTCTTCATCTGTCCGACAATACCACTTCTCCTTAGCCAACCTCTTTCTCTGTATACTTCCCTGTACTTCCTCATGCCACCACCAGGTCTCCTTGTCCTCCTTCCTCTGTGCAGATGTCACACCAAACCCCGTTTTACTCATCTCTTACTAGCTTGGATGTAGTTACCCAGATATTTACTAAGTCTTCAGTGCCACCTACTGCCTGTCTTAAATCTTCCCTCAATCTCACAATCACCCTTTCTCAGTATCCACCATTTTATCCATGGTGCTGCCCTCACACTCCTCCCCCTCTTTTTGATCACCAATGTCATTCCACAGACCAACATTCCATGCTGCCTAACTACACTTTTCCCTGTCACCACTTTACAGTTACCAATCCCATTCAAACAAGTCCACCTGCATAGGAGATAATCCACCTGTGTGCACCCTCCTCCACTCTTGTGTCACCTTATGCCCCTCGGTCTTGTAAAACTATGTATTCACCACAGCCATGTCCAACCTCTGTTGCAAACTCCACCACCATCTCACCTTCTGCAGTCCTTTGTTTAACACCATACCTACCCATCATTTCTGTATCCCCTCTGTCCCCTTAACCAACATGCCCACTGAAATCTGCTCCAGTCACCACTCTCTCACCCTTGGGTATAGTTATCACCAATTTATCCAACCACACTAATGTACGTCTGTCTCATCCATCACACAGGCAATTAGTAGAGCATATGCACTAAAACAGTCATCATTACACCATCAATTCCCAGCCTCCTAAACATCACTCTACCCGACACTCT
This sequence comes from Protopterus annectens, assembly GCF_019279795.1. Classification (NCBI taxonomy): domain Eukaryota; kingdom Metazoa; phylum Chordata; order Ceratodontiformes; family Protopteridae; genus Protopterus; species Protopterus annectens. The sequence goes on from NC_056731.1 coordinate 80,350,730, forward strand.
TATCACCTCCACAAACAAACACTCTTGGCATAATGTTTCTTCAGGTTAACCCCTACACCAGTTCCCCTCCCATATAAACCATGACAGAACTATTTGTTCCCAACTCTGATACACACAGCTGTACACCCCTTCCATCTGGTCTCTGGCACACACAATATATCCACCTTTCCTCTGTCCAGCATATCAGCTAGCTCTGTCCCCATAACAGTCATACTCACAACATTAACATTTCCTACCCTCACTAGCACCCCACCTAACCTTTCTCCTCTCTGCCTGCCATATGAGCATCAGACATACTCCAGGGTATGTCTGTGAATGCAAAGGATACTGCATTATCAAATGACATATGTGTGTTACAATAATATGAAGAAAGTGTCATGAATTGTGGCCAATAGCCTACCATGTATGTGCGGTGTCCTCCAGATGTCTTGTCCCAACAGGCTGACATGACTGACTGAGCAGAAAGACTGTAATTACAGTGTGCCAAACTGACATAGAACAGAAATGTATAGCAGGTATTACCTGTGCATATGTATGTATGGGTAGGTGTACCTGGCTGCCTCATAACAACTAACATGGGATGCAAAATGTCAGGTAAATAAGCTGTACATGTTTTACATGTGTGTAACCTTAGTTTCTGTGCATCCAACAGAGTTACACTTCTAAAGCTGCTGGTTGTGGCATTGCCCTGACACATACATGGGTAGTATAATAAGCATGAGTATCACATTGAAATTGTAGATGTGGCCAATTGTGCTTTGACCTTGCGTCCATGCCTACTACAAACAGATATATGACCACCCACATAGCTGTATGGCGTCAGCAATATCTTACTTGTACAACCTGTCTCCACCAAAGTAGAGTAAACCCCTTTGCTGGACAGCAGCAATGTACAAAGCACATAATGTGATGATATATTGGCTGTACAGGGCAAAGTAGAAGCAGGCACCAACTGGAAAACATGTCAACCTTTGTTTGAACGAGCATATTAGGTCACAGGTGGATTACTGTAAGGCAAACTATGAGTACAAGTTGTACACATCCACTAAGGGCAATCACAAGGCCATCTTCACATATGTCTGCAGTCTCAGAGGCAACAACCCAACCCACCCTGTAATGGTGGTCAATCACAGCACATGCACACACACCATAGCTACAGCCAACCTGCTGCAGACAGGTTTAGGGGAAACATTACCCCCGGAACACCATCAGTATAGGTGGATATGCACAGCACATGCACCCCTCCCCTCGCCATCATGGATCAGGTGCAAAGTTCCTAATTAAAGTTAACAAAAGCAAGTCCCCTTGGGGCCTGATAACATTCCTGTCTCCATCCTACATGAAATCAGGCATATGCTTCCAGCTCCATTACACACTGTATGGAAGCAAAATCTGAGCACCATTGATATCCCATTTGTAAGGAACACGGCCACTGTCATCCCTCTACACAAACATGAATGATGAATGGTGGTTTATGCAATGTACTGGCCCTCACTGGGGGCAACATGGCACATCAGGACAAGGAGTACAATGCATGTTCATACAGTGCTGCCAGGTACCGAGATATAATGTGTTTGTAAGTGGTGGCTAATGATAGTCCATATTCATGTGCTAGCTCTGTAAGGAAATCTGGGCAATGTCTGAGGTTCTGTGATGTGTTTCCCTGTTTATGTCTTCCAGGTGCCATGCAGCAGCAACTGCCTTACACTGATGTGGAGACAGCAGCCATCACAGAAGCTGTAATCTTAAACTATACCATCCATTCTAGCCGTAGCCAGCAAAATCTGCAGGAGCAGACTGCCCTCTGGGATGAGATCATCCACAGAGTGAATGTCTTGGGTCACCTTGGACATACATATGATCGGGTCAGGCATAGAGAAACTGACCTGATATGTCATGCCCAGCAAAGAGCTGCTGCTGTAGTGAGGGGACCATACTGCTAACGGTGGGGGGGCCAGCCACACAGGCCCACTTATGACAACAGAGGAGCTCCTTGCCAACCTTAGGGTAGCCCCCACACAAACTCAAACACAGGAAACAGCAGTCATGGAGGTGTGTGTCACCCAGGCAATAGGCAAGGAGCATCCAGGTAAGGCCAAAATGCACATCAATGTAATAAGGTAGCATTTAAACTGTCTTTTATAGAGTCTCTAGATGCATATGTCAGTGCAAAATGGATTACTGGGTGGGGTGTAGTAATGCACACAAGTGCACATCTATGGTGAAGGACAGCAAATTGTATAATATCATAGTGTGTACTGTACCTGTGCAAAAACATAGTGCTTATCTTGTACTGATACCTAGTATGACTCTGCTGACAATACTACTCCCTCACAATTACATAGGTCCCTCTGGACTGCACATGGGACAGCAGCCTGAAGCCAGTAAGTAAGGGATTTTCCTATTGTGGCTCACCAGTACCCCAGGCATGCTAAGTTAATGCATATGACCATGCACACAACTGTTACACTCAGCCATTTGGCAATATCTGCATGTTCACTTGTGGTGGTGTTTACTGCATTGCATCACGGTGGTCATCACAGAGGCCTATTTGCAGGAAATGTCACATATCTGTAGCATACCTCACAACCTGTCATTGCAGGACATCTGAACAAAGACTGACAAAATAGGGGGACAAAGGCCCAAAACTAGGGTCATATTGTATAAATTAGTGGTATACAGTGCATATAAATGGTGTACACACCTGTTAGAATGCCAGGTATTTCTGATATACAAAAATGAGAGCACAATAGACAAGTTCAAAATACTGCCAAACTTTCATATGACCTATCACCTTTACAATTCAATTGTAAAGCAAACAAAACTGTTAGGGGAACAATAATGACACATAATAATAGTACAACAACCTAGATGCATATGTGTGAGGCAGCTTTTGATATAACTACAGCAGTGCATCCTATTGGGTACATACCTGCTATCAGTTACAGAGGCTCTTTGTTTAACAGCAAATAATGGTCAGCTGTTCTACCAGGATTATCCTGACATATACCCAGTTGCCTGCTACAACAACAGCCATGGTTTGCATAGAGCTGACGAAGCTGCTAAGGGACCACATGTTTGAGATGTATCAGTCTGCAGAAGATTACCAAAACATTTTCACAGCATTACACATACCATGAAACACAGTGCAGACAGTCATTAAAAGGTGGTGAAAATATGTGGCTACAATGACATTGCAAAGGAGTGGACATCCCACCAAAGTCTATGAGAATACAAGACCAAAACTGGCCAGGGAGGCTGCCAGGAGACCTACAGCAACAGTGAAGGAGTAGCAGGAATCTTCTGCATGTACTGGGTGTGTACTACATGTCACAACAATCTTCCATGGTCTCCATCTGTCCTGCCTATAGGGTAGGGTTGGAGGATGGCAGACATTCCTCACACCAAACAATATCCAGGCCTGGTGAAAGTCTGAAAACAGTACATCAGGTCTCCAAGTAGCAAGTGGGAAAATGTGTTATGGTAATATGGAACCATGGATAAACTCTTTGACCACAATTCTGGCAGGTGTGTTTGGCGCAATAATGTCACTGCACATCACCACAACAACACCACCCCCATGATGAAGCATTGTGATGGCAGTGTCCTGCTTTGGGGTTGCTGTTCACAAGCTGGAACTGGGACTGTAGCCAAGTTAGACGTGATTCTGAACAGTTCCTAACACTGGTCTCTTGTGCTTCAATCCTTCTGGTGTTTGCCACATAGCTGTCAATGTTGAGAAATTCCACTTTTCCACACAAGAATGGCCCAAACCATACATCCAAATCAACAAAAGGATGGCTTCACCAGAACACATGCAACATTATGCAGTGGCCGAGTCAGAGCCCACACCTAAGTCCAATAGGATATATGCAGGGTGACCTGAAGAGGGCAGTGCACAGGGGATGCCCTTGCAATCTGACATAGTTGGAGGTGTTTTCCAAGGAAGAGTGTGCAAATATTGGCAAGTCAAGATGTGCCATGCTGATAGACACTTTCCCAAGAGGGCTGCATGCTGTGATTAAATTAAAAGGTGCTTTAACAGAGTATTGCTTTAAGGGTGTGCACACTCATGCAACCGGCCTATTGTACCTATCTCATTTACCATATGTTACCTGTAACTGATGTGTATGTTCTTCAGTTGGATTGTGCAGGTTATATGAACTAATGGCAATTTTATGACCTGATTTCTGAGGTCTCGTGATAAATCAAAAAACCTGGCATGTTAACAAGTGTGTGTACACTTACTATATCCACTGTAAGCTTGGAAAGTTTTTTGAGCAATCAGCTTTGTTTTAACATACATGTACTGCAGGTTATGCAGTCTGCACCTCAAATTAGGACATTAATTAGTGGCACCAATCCACAGGTCAACCCAGTAATGTATCAGACAAATACAGGAGTCATGAGAAACAGGCCAAACATATGAGCCACACATGTAGACATTCATCAAAACCCTGTATAATTGGGAGATATGTGCTGTAGGAGTTGCCACAGTGCTATATAGGTGAACAACAATAATTTACATGGGTACACTGTGTGCTAGGTGAAGTGCTATCACCTAGTAACAACACTCATGGTAATTGGAAAGGTCTGCACTGCATGATGCTGAGGGTCTGTCCAGAGTGTGTATGTTATTGTCTGACTGTGTGCTGTAAATGCCCCCAGTCGGCTAATGTGAGGTTTATGTAATGGCTTTGAGGCACCTCACCTGTATGTGTGTGTGCGTGTGTGCGTGTGGTGTGCATGTGTGCATGTGTGTGTGTGTGTGTGTGTGTGTGTGTGTGTGTGTGTGTGTGTGTGTGTGTGTGTGTGTGTGTATATATACCAGCAAACCATATAGAGGCAGTAGCAATTTACATATGTTGTTTTCCCCTCACAGGTGGAAATGGTGGCTGCGGTTCCTCCTACTCTGATACTGATCTCATTGTCTCTGCAGACTCTGACTATGATGATATTCATATTGAAGCATAGGTGGGGCTGTCAGGGGCTGAATCTGTGCCATTAGTTGGCATCCCAATATTCTCAACCCCATCCTTGCACACAGTCACAATGCCCACACATACCCCATCACCAGTGGCCACAG
>NC_056731.1:80358315-80398315 GCF_019279795.1 Protopterus annectens
CCACAGAGCTTATAGGTTGGGGAGTTTCCCAAAGTACCTATATAGTGAATAACATCTACAGCATTTGTAATGTATGACAATGGTAGTAGTAATGGGTGAGATGAACCACCCCCTACTTTCACCCACATTTACACACTCACACACACTTTCATACACACTAATGCACACACACACAAACACACATTTGACAGTACTGAGATTCATTGGTTCAAAGATTCATAGGTGTGTACATGGCAAATGGCCATGGAGGCTTTACAAGGCTAGCCCATAGGAATACACTGACATCATGCCACCTGATGATACTCCCTAGTGTGTCTACTGTGTATAGTCACTGGAGTGATCCCCAGGGTGGGTATATTATTCCCCATCCACTCCTCCTGATTTCTCTTGAAGAGGGCCACTGATGTGCTCTGCTTGACTTATATGTGATGTCTATTCCATAGCATGACCAGTCTCTGGGTTGTGAACCTGTCCCTCCAGCATGTCCTGTTGATTGTGAGGATGGGGTTGAGGTATCTGGGGCATGTTGTGTGGACATATTGGTTTCTTCTGATATAACATTCCTGACAGGGTTGGGTCAGACATTGCTGTGTATGTCAGGCAGAGATCACACCTAAGTAGCCAATATGAGACAGAGATTCATTGGAGTTGTTGGAGTCTGTCCAAATGGGGAAAATGTGTAGTACCTAAGATCCTCTTTGTGAGGTACATTTGCAGCCTCTCCTGTTGTTGCTGGAAAAAAAGTGTGGTACATGGCAAATGGGCCATAGTACACATTTATTGTCCTACTGAGGGGAGAGTACAGGGAAACACTGTCCTTTTACTTCCCGGATTCAACAGCCTTAGTCAGGAGAAGTGACACATGGAAGGACTTTTGGATGACAGTGGTACTGTGGTGGTCAACAGAGAGCTCACTGTCAGTCTTTGTTCCCAGTTGCCTTATACCAACATCACTATTCAGTGGACTACATCAATGTATTACTTTATAGGAACCATGCCGTACCCAAAGGGGATGGCGGCACAGCATCTGACATTGAGCTTATGTCCAGTGTTCTGACAACAGTCATAGGTCTCAGAGAGGTCTTTGTGTAGGATGTCAACCTCACATGGGGGGGGGGTAATAATAGCACCCACCTTGTAGTCATCTGTAAACATTGTCAACTAGGGTGCCTTCATATTGGGCTGGTCGTCAGAGGTGTGGATCCCAAATATGAGGGGACCCAGGTCCACAACCTGTGGGACTCCACTCATGATTGTTCCCCAGTCTGATATGGAGTCTGCTGTTTTTACACTTTGGGTTATATCTGTGAGCCAGTTTGCAGGTCACTTACTGATGTAGGGGTTGCTGCCTACCTGAGTGTGTTTGTGTATGATTCCTGAGTGGGTAGTGATATCCAGGGATCAGATGGGCTGCCTATCTTATCTACTCCATACTGTTACATAGATATTGCACATGGCACAATGCTTATAGGGATGTAGAGTGTCTACAGGTCCCTCTACAGTGTATGACAACTGTGGGGACATGTACTGGATGAGCAACAGCAAAAAGTAGCGGAACACACTCCCCCAATTGATATGGTTCTTACTGGGACATGTACTGGGTGGGCACCAGCAAAAAGTAGCAAAACCCACCCCCCAATGGATATGACTCTCACACAAACACACTAACCCCCCACAGACAGGATACTGTTCTTACACACAAACACACACATACGTACCAGTTCTGAGATTAGAACCCCTTCCTATCTATTTATTGCTACAACAGTGTTACGCATTTATTGCACGCACCACAGAGCTTATAGTGTGAAGGTTGTCCAAAGGTACTTCTAAGGTGAGGAACATCACCAGCCCTTATAATGTATGGCAATGGGTGATGTACTGGGTGAGAGAGGCCACAAAATACTTTAAACTACACACATACACACTTACCAGAACTGGCATTAAAACTCCTACCTAACTAGTTATTTATACTATAGTGTTATGTTACAAAGTTATAGTACGCACCACAGAACTTATAAGGTTGAGGCCTGACAGATATCTACAGAACTGATGAAGTAGGGCAAAAAGAAGTCTACTGGGTTTGAATGGACCTAAAAGCTTTAATATATAAACACACACACACACACACACACACACACACACACACACACACACACACACACACACACACACGCACACACACACTTTTACATTTGCCAGGACTGAGATTAAAACTCCTACCTAACTAGTTATTTGTACTATAGTGTTACACAGTTATTGCACACTACACAGAGCTTATAGGGCTGAGGCCTGACCAAAGGGACTTTTAAGGTGACTGTTATTTGCTGGACTCCTAAAGTAGGACAATGGGGAGTGTACTGGGTTTGAATGAACCCAAAATCTTTAACTTATATACACACGCACTTTTACATTTGCCAGGACTGAGATTAGAACTTCTACCTGATTAGTTATTTGTACTATAGTGTTACACAGTTATCGCATGCACCACATAGTTTATAGGGCTGAGGCCTGATGAAAGTGACTTCTAAGGTGACTGATATCTGCAGGACTGCTAAACTAGGGCAATAGGAAGTGTACTGGGTTAGAATTTATGCAAAAGCTTTAACTTATAAACACACATACACACACACACACACACACACACACACACACACACACACACACACATTTACATATGCCAGGACTGTGATTAGAACTCCTACCTAACTAGCTATTTGTACTATAGAGTAACACAATTATTGCACGTGCCACAAAGCTTATAGGGGTGAGGTTTGACAAAAGGGACTTCTAAGGTGACTGATATCTGCTGGCCTGCTAATGTAGGGCAATGTGAAGTGTACTGGGTTTGAAGTGACTCAAAAGCTTTAACTTATAAACATACACATACACTTTTACATTTACCAGGACTGATATTAGAACTACTTCCTACCTAGTTATTTGTACTATAGTGTTACGCAGTTATCACACATGCCACAGAGCTTATAGGGGTGAGGCCTGATGAAAGGGACTTCTATGGTGACAGATATCTTCAGGACTGCTAAAGTAGGGCAATGGGAGTTGCACTGGGTGGGAAAGGCCTGTTAATTCCTAGATCCTACTGACAAGTCTCTATGTGTATGAGCACGCCTAGGTGACCTTCTATAGTAAATGTGGGACTCCATTCCAAGGATTGTTGTACTTCAGTCCGGTTTGTTTTGTGCTACAGCCATACCTCTCAATCTATTGGGGCAGGATATCTGGAGAAAGCCTATCAAAATGGGGGGGGGGATAATGGGCCATATGGTGATTGTCACTATTTCTCTCTGTAATGTTTAGATTGATAGGGTTACAGGGTTTTTTTAACAGACATCTGACATATATGATGTTTGACACTGATTTATATATTGTTTCAGTACCTAGTGACATACCTCCTCAGATCAGCACAGTGATTTACAAGAGGAATTCAGGATGGATGATGCAGACACCAATATTATGGGCCAAATGCTATGCATTCTTGCACAATCCAGCCTGTTGAGAGGTGTGCCTAGAACCAATTGACTGCTGGAGCTGTGGAAATGGTCTAGCACCTTGGTGATATATTACAGTGGTGGAATCTCTGTGCATTTCTGTTCTGGCATGGCCTGCTTTCCAGTCCACAGTTGGTTAACATAAGTCAGAGAGAATCAGGGTGACAGGCAGACTCCAGATAGATTTGTAGGGGATAAGATATGTTGGGGGGTGTCCTGGATCAGATATGTTGGCTTACAGCTACCAGTACTTTGCATAGGTGTCTTTTCAAGGGTTAACTGCACTTGGAGGGTCTTGTGTGTGTCAGACCATTTGAACAACCTGGAGGTGTGTGTGTGTGTGTGTGTGTGTGTGTGTGTGTGTGTGTGTGTGTGTGTGTGTGTGTGTGTGTGTGTGTGTGTGTGTGTGTGTGTGTGTGTGTCTCACATATATGTATGGCTCACCTCATTTTGCTTGGCTGGCCACATTTTGGGGTCAGGATGTTGCACTGGATGACTGATCAGGGAAGGGTGTATTACTTCCCATGGCTGTGGGCCAGGATTCTGTGGGGGCAGACATGTCACCATTTGCCAGGGTTAGGAATGCCTGCAATGAGTGCATTCCCATGATTAGACTCCTAGCCCTGCCTGTCAACTGTACAGAGTATCTTAGAATGTCCAGATTCATGACTCATATAGCTAGTTGGTTACCCAAATGTGTGTGGTTTTCAAGGAAAAGTGTTTTGCAAGTCACTCAGGGTTGAAGTCAGATATTACTGACAGTTGATATCTCAGTTTCAGACTTCATACCTTCAGACATTTCATGCTAATACAATAATTCAATCAACTTTCTAACATTATTAGAGTAGTATTTCAAAGGTGTCCTTCTCTTTGGACCTTTATCACCCCATTATTCATGGCTTTGTCCAGATTTCTGGCTCTCTGAGGATGGCAGGTTTGCTCCTAGCAGTTAGCAGCATGGCCTTTCTTTGCATTTTGTAGACTGTGGTATGTTGGTGTTATGGACCTCATAACACTCCCTAACAGGGCACTGTGGGTGAGGCATGGGCATTTGGCAGAGGCCTGTAAGCCAGGTGTGACAGATGCAGGCCATCTGTAGCAAGGGAGTGCATTTTGATGGTCATACATTCCCAGGCTGCCATCAGTGGACACCCCTGAGGGGTCTATATTATTTGAACAAAAATTCAAATTGTCATTTGCTGTAAACAGCTAAAATGCTGATAATCAAATCCTGTATTGAGGGGGGGGGGTTGTGCCCCCCCACACACACACACACCCCTTTTATTATATATACCAACTCCGAAATTGCACTACAGTGAGGAAGGGTCAAATTTCCCGATCTTCACTGTACAGCGATTTCACAAAACAGACATCGATTATCGGCATTTTCTCTGTTTACAGCAATCGGCATTTTGAACTTTCATTTAAATAATATAGACCCCCCCCCCAAGATGGCAGCAGTAAGTTGACTGAGTGTTAATGAAAATTACTTTCTGTTCATGTTGAGCTATCACTCTAGTTGACAGCTGGATGCTGCTTAAGGCTAGGGACATATTACTCCATTTCTATTAGACTATGGGTGGAGGGGTGACACATCTGTACACAATACAAATTTGCAGAGACTGTGCTGATATTTGCTTAACATTTTGGTCCCATTTAAAGTGGTGTGCCCTATCTTTGAGACTACAGGCATAACAGTATCAAACACAGGTCAGATTATTCTGGTATAAACATTTTTAGTTCTAGACATCTTACATTTCAGAGCCATACTGGCACTGCCAGACGTGCTGTGATATCACTGTGTAAATCTGTAGCTGGGAATTACATGGATATCATGTGGGTGCATTTGCCAGACATTTCTGTATGGCTGCGGGTGAGTGTGTGACCCCCACTTTGACATCCATGCATTTGACCTATGACCCCCCCAGTTATTTGGCTCACCACATGTACTGCAGTGGTATTTGTCAACTAGGGTGGTACTGAATAGTGTAGGTAAGCCAGTACTGGGCATACACTTCATGTTATCCCACAGAGCCTGAGGCAGTTGTGAGGACAGTGCTTGAGGGCTGACTATGTCAAATGCACGCAGTACACTGGCTATACATGGTAAGGTATAGGTGGTGTGATGTTTGGCATCTATTTTACTGTGTGTGTGAGTCAGAGAGAGATATCAGTCCCTCGGGCCCTACAGTGTCAGTGTATGTGCTATGCATTGCCTCATTGCCAAAGTCAGGGCATACTGGGCATGCCTCAGTCTGCCTACAGGGGCAGGCTCAGGATGTTCCTCCTCCGAGTCCCTCTGTGCCTGTGGAGACCTTGGCAATGATGGGAGGCTGTGTGGCCTTTTCCAGTTTTGTTCCTGCTGCAGTTGCTTCCACAGTATTATATTGTGTAGCAAGGCACATATTATGAACATGTGTGCACATGTGGCTGGAGAGTACTGCAAGGCTCCACTGGATATGTCAAGGCAAAAGAACCGTGACTTGAGCATCCCAAATACACACTCTATAATGATCCTGGTTTGTGAGTGTGCCTAATTATGGCCTTCTTGTGTGGGTGTGTGTGCATTTCTGATGGGTGTCATCAGCCATGGCTCCAGTGCATAGCCATCATCCCCCACCAGATGGCCATATGGGATGTCCCCACTGGCAAATGCCTGGTACAGCTACGATGAATGCCAGATGTGGGCCAGGGCTGCCAGCACAACACATTCATGATACTTAAAAACAAACAAAAATACTCAAAAACAAACAAAAAATACTTCCAACAACCAGATACCTGTGTCCAAATAGACACAAAGTCTAAGTAGCAAGAATAAGCAGATGGACCCAGGCAAGGATTTTTTCTCCAGTGTAAAAACAGGTTTATTCACAGTACAAACTGCACAAGCGGTTTCACAAACAGCTTAATCAGGTGCTTAAAATGACATAAAAATAACCCCTTGTTTTATACACCTATTTACAAATCACAACTTTACTAATTATTCATCACACGATACTGACATTACATCAGAACATTTCCAACACAATAAACCATTTTATTATAAATAAAAAATAAAAACATAAGATACTCTTTAAATTACCTAAGCAAAGGTCTTGATTTAAGTTTAGGTCTTGGGGGGGCATGGTCATTCAGGCCATGTCCTGCATCCTCCCCTTAATCTAACTATCCAAGTTGCTTCTAACTCCTCAGTGTGATTACGTATATCACCTGCTCTTACACTTGGGTAAATCCTGCCTATTGCCATAAACTTAAAAACATGCAATGGATCTGTACTAATAACATGTTTGGCTAAGGCACTAACTTTGTTCCTTTTACTAATATGATACAAGTGTTCACAAATCCTGTCTTAAAAACACCTATCAGTCTTCCCAATATAAAATTTCTTACAGCTTAAACATTGAGCAAGATAAACTATGTGTTTAGCTTCACATGTGGCACTACCTTTAAACTTGTACTTCTTCTTTTGATCAGGGTGGTCAAATTCTGAACTAGTATCTATCTCACTACAAAAAAAGCATTTACCACAAGGTAAAGTCCCTGCGGACTCATGTTCATGCTGCCTGCCCTTAGGATAACACAATCTTCTTTTCAAGAATTTCTTGTTCCTAAATAGGAACTTAGGTGCATTTTCTAACACTGTAGCTATCACATGATACTGACATTACATCGGAACAATTCCAACACAATATCCATCGCATGTTTTTAAGTTTATGGCAATAGGCAAGATTTACCCAAGTGTAAGAGCAGGTGATATACACAATCACACTGAGGAGTTAGAAGCAACATGGATAGTTAGATTAAGGTGGGATGCAGGACATGGCCTGAATGACCATGTCCCCCTAAGACCTAAACCTAAATCAAGAACTTTGCTTAGGTAATTTAAAGAGTGTCTTATGTTTTTATTTTAGTAAAATGTTTTATTGTGTTGGAATTGTTCTTATGTAATGTCAGTATCATGTGATGAATAATTAGTTAAGTCATGTGATTTGTAAATAGGTGTATAAAAGGAGAGGGTATGTTTATGTCATTTTAAGCACCTGATGAAGCTGTTTGTGAAAGTGCTTGTGCAGTTTGTACTGTGAATAAACCTGTTTTTACACTGGAGAGAAGAGCTTTGCCTGGGTCCGTCTGCTTATTCTTGCTACTTGGACATTCATGATAATGCCCTGGGCATCGCACATGACCTGGCAGTTGATGAAGTGGAACCCCTTGCAGTTTAGGTAGACCCTACCCTGGTCACCGGGTGGTGCTTTGATGTGGATGTGCATGCAGTCTGTGGCACCCAATACCTCTGGGTATTTTGCTACATGGTGAAAGAGATGCATATTGCTGGCCCTCTCTTCACGGGTGCTGGGAAAGTAAATGTGCTCAGCGGCATGTGGTCGCATTGCATCCAGGAACTAGTGGAGTATCCTGGATGCAGATGCCTGTGAGACCCCCATGATATCCCCAGTTGGTCTTTAGAAAGTACCTGTAGATAGTATTCTTAAGGCTACACATACCTTGGTATCCACTGGGATGGGTTCTCCTCTGTTGGGTCTGGTCTGAGGTGAGGCAGGCACAGCTCAACAAGTTGCTGAAGTATGTCCCTGTCCACCCTGTAGCGCAATACTATCTCCAGATCATGTAGTCCCTGGTAGGTTACCCTGGGTCTGAACACTCTACTCCTCCTCCTCCTCGGTCTGACTCTGTTGTCAGCATTATCCTCCTCAGCACCCTTGGCCACTTGCACATACTGATGTATCAAAGTGCTAACATTTTTTGCTAGTTTTGTCAGTTAAAATTCCCACATACGTGTACACCTACGGTACAGAGTTTGTGGGAAAAAACAGACTGGAAAATGTTTGCATAGTTTATAGTGGTGTGCTGCCAATGCTGCCTTTGTGATTGGCTGACTTTGAGACATTCCACCTGCCAACTATTTTACTTGTATTTGAGTGGCTGTATTTTTCTATTTCCCTTTTTTTTCTTTTCCCCTTCCCATCTCTGCCCCTTTTAAGCCCTGAGGTGTGGCGCGCAAACCTGCTGCCTAAATGTAAACAGTGCTGCTATTTCTGTTTTTTTTTTGTTTTGTTTTGTTTATGTCCCAATGCATGCTGTGCACACCCGTTTAGCTAAGGTAAACACATTTTAGCAGAAATGACCCTCCCTGGATGCGAACACAACATCATTGACTTAAATTAAATGAGAACAACAATACAGACACACATAAGAATAGCTACAATTACTTTTGTGTTTTAAGAGTGGGATGAAGTGAATTTTCTACATATTATTAGTTCTTCTCATTTAATTTGAATGTTTATGTTTGTAATTGGATGGCTTTCCTATTATGTATTGAATGGGATTTTGAGAATGTTTCTTTAAACAGTGTCCTGTTCGTGATTGATTAAGTCAATGACTAATTTATTGCTTGAATCAGTTCAATTATGTAGTCTTTTTAAGACATTGATAGCTGGGTAATAATGTCTGAAGAAGTACATACGAATTTTTGTACCAAAGCGCTCACAATAAATTGTTTGTGTGGTTTTACCTTTCTGCCTTTGTTTTTGTTTTTATGATCTTCATTTCATGGTGTAAGACATTACAGCCTCAGACACACACCCTTCCTTAGCTGTGCTTAGCTAAGCGCAAACCTGGGCAATGGAGCTCCAATGTGCTTACAGCAAGTATGACACCCCCCCCCCTTTTCATGTTAGCTGCTCCTGCTGCTTGCAATATCCTGTTCTAGCACCTACATGGGTAGGTGCAGTGTGTGGACTTAGAATATTGTATGATTCAGTAAATTTCCCCTCATTTGCATACCCCACTGCCTTAGTCCATAGTTACTGCTCTGACACTGAGCCTTTCCCCTTGACAACCAGTGTTCCCTGGTAATGTTTTGATTCTGCATGCCATTGACTATAATGGCAGAATACAGATTACCCCTAAAATTGAGTTTTTACATTTTTTTTTATTTTCAGCACAATCCCATTTGTGCGCCGCTGCCCTATGCTTAAAGGGCCAAGATCAGCCAAAAAAATAAATACTTTGATATTTTATTAAATTAAACACTTTCCCATGCCAATGGCCCCCAATTCTGTTTAACTTAGACTTCCAGTATCTCCTTATTGTACATCTTTTTTCAGGTTATTATGCAATAAGATACAGAAATTTATAATATTAATACTTTTTACCACTAATGGATAATGTTCACAACTATCCTTCTGTATCAAGCCTATTACAATATAGAAAGGTCCAATTCTTCTAGTCATTCAATAAATCAAAATGTTTTGTTAACAGTTATTATTTGGGAAAATACTTCTTATATAACCCCAAATTTTCTGTGTTGAATATGATTTTTCAGCATTTACACTACAACAAAGCTACATATAGAATCATGTATATAAAACCTATAAATCATTATCTTTCCCCAAATTAAGCTACACAATCCAAACAATAAGAATGTCTTCAAAACCCACTCACTATATGCAAATAAGATGTTTGTTTTCTCCTTTCTACCCATTTTGTTTTATTTATTTCATGCTGTAAATTCAGATCTCTTGTTCTAGCATTAGCTGTACTATTTGACACATCAAAAAAAAAAAACAGTTATTAGATAATGTAATCCTCAAGGACATGGAAACCAAGGCAGAGGTCTCCCCTTAAGAGTCTATACGACACTGAGTACAGACAGAGTGAACCCAGCCTTTCCTGATAATTAATGTTTTTTTTTTAGCCTAAATTATTTTTGTTAGGATCACCTGTGGTCTTTTGAGTTTTTTTGCTATGTCTGGTGAAATACATGGCTAAGGGGGTGTTACATTCTGTAATGTGTCTAACCAGTGCAGAGCACAGGGGAATAATAACTTCCTCAGTTTTAGAAGAGCTGCCTTGAGTTTTATGATGATATATTGAAAAAGTTTTTGACTATTATTTCTACAAGATGATCAAAGGAGGAGGAGCCATCTATCCAGGTGCCCAGGTTTCTGATGGTAAACTTATTGGAGAATGCGATATCACTGATGCAGTTGGGGTAGCAATTTGTTGTTTTGCTGAAAGAAGTGATACTGCATTTCTCTGCATTTAATTTGAGCCCTTTCTCAGTCCACCATGCATTAATTTGTGATAGTTCTGATGGAAGGTAATTTATGCAATTTGTTCATTTGGCAGCTAGTCTCAATGTGCAGTCATCAGTGAATGTCATCAGCCTGCGATCCTTGCTGTCACTGTTGAGATCAGTGAAATAAATGCTAAAAAGGAAGAGGCCAAAAACAGATCTATAGGAATGCCACTTTTCACCTTTTTCTTAACTGAAGAGGCATCATTTACCCTGAGAACGTGACCTTTCCTTTAGCCAATTTGCAAACAAATTTTACTCCATAGGGATCTATGTTTAAGACTTAGCTTGTTCACAATCCCATAATGTGGTTCATATTCATGCTTTTGCTAGATCCCAGTAGGCAGTGTGAACAGTGTGACCACTATCCCGGGCCTATGTGTCTGTTTCAAAGAAATTAAGATTGAAGAGGCATGACCTGCCCTTAACAAATTGAAATTGTTGCAGGTCAAGCTTGATTAAAGTCATAATGTTTTGGCTTATGATGTCAGTGATGATGCGTTCCATGCCTTTGTGACAAGACATGGATCTTTAGCTGCTTCAGTGCCAGGGTCATCCTTATGAAGGGGTATCACCACAGCAGAGTGTCACTGTTTGGGAACATAGCCTGTGGCAAGGCTTAGGTTGAACCACTTAATAAGCAGATCAGTAAGGACTTGCTTGAGATTGTTTATAAGACTACCTTAAAAGCTGTCCAGACCCACTGAAGAAATATATTTAGTCTTGTAGAGCATATAAAAGATAAGGTCTTTGGAGAAAGTTGAAAAAGAGTGACTGTGGTATGTTTGATCTGAGGATAATAGCTTCAGGGGAGATATTTGCAAGAAACATGTTAGCCAATATGTTTGCAATGTCATTAGGATTTGAATAGGAGGTGCCATTACAGCTATGTTCTGAGCAGTGATGTGAACTTTTATGTTGTTTTCTAAGGTCATTGAAGAAGGACTTCTAATGACCCTTAGCCTCGGAAGCCCACATTCATAGGAGACTTTGCTAGTCTTAACAGCCTGCCATCAGATTCTTGATAAGATTTTCATTGTGGAGAGAGGTTCTAGCCTTCAAGGTAATCTATGCATTTTCATCATTCTGTTGTAAAGTTTATTTATATCTGCTGACCACTGGGGGGTGTTATTGTATCTATCTCTGTATTTGGTCCTGGTGAGGACAGCCCTATCAATGCATTTATCAAAATGAGCATAATGGTCATTAGTAAAAGTGGTTGCATATCCTGATTCTATTTTGAGGTCAGCATGTGAGAATATTGTGATTTGTTTTTTTCATACAGTTATAAAAGTTTAGCTTTTATGATTTCTCCAGAGAGGGTGGTGTTGTCATCCATGGAGGAGGAAGCTCTGAGTGTAAAGGTAACCAGATGGTGATCGATCAGACTTAACAACTGAGGCACAAACCATAGGCAGGGAACAGGCCAGGCTTAAAATTCTTAGAACCTGGTCCAGGATATTTCTATTGCTGGTTGGATTACAGAAAATTTGATCCAGAGAATTTTCATTTGCCTAATACACGTCACATTCCCACTGTTAGAAGTAAAAGTACTCCAATCTATGGAGGACTAGTTGATACCACTGAGGATTAAATCTCCATCTCTAATAAGGATATTTTCTAGGAATGTTCAGAACTTATCACAGTCATATGAGGCCATGGAATATGACGTGTAATATGCTATAAGTTCAAGGTCTAACTTACCAAGTGTAAGTGAGAATTCAGTGAGCTTACTTTTAGGGTCATTAGGTATCATTTTGATACTGATGAAATTGTTGATGAAAATTGAGAAATCACTGAGAATTCCAGTGAGCTTGTAGGCATTATAGGCACAGAACCCAGGCACAGAGGAGATGGGGGTTGTGCTCTGATTGCATCTGAACCATGTCTAAGTCACTCTACTAACAAGGACTCACCCCAGATGCAGAAGTGCCTCCATACTAGGCAGTTTGTTATTAAGACTCCTGGTAATGAGAAGGGTAACCTTGATGTTGTCTCATTAATGACAATATTTTAATTTGTTAGGGATGTTCACTAGATGAACTCTGCCTAAGAAAGGCACAATAGGAGTAACAAAGGTTTTAGCCAATATGTGGAAAACTTGAACGACAGGTATAGGCAGAACATGTAGGATTGTCAATCATCTCCTCCAGAGACAGACCCATACTCTATCCTCATAAAATGACACTAGCTGCATAGCCAATAGTTAAAACCAATAATCTTTTCTTTGAATGAAGCTATCATTGTCATTGAGGGAAGGATACCATTCATGAGTACAGAATTAAGGTACTCTGTTTGACGACAGATAACTGAAATCCTGCCCTTGTTCAGCCTAGTGAGAATGGAATCAGTGCACCTAGCAACAGAGTCAGAAATTACTAGATGTTTCCAGAAGCTGATTTATTCTTGTTAGGCTGAAACCACTATACATTTACAACTGCTGTGGTGGTGTGCTCAGCAGAATCAAGCACAGCTGATCACAGTGTAAAGCAGACAGTAAAAATAAAGACCAATAAAAAAACAACTGTAATTCAAGCACTTTATGCTGGGGTACACAGAAATAGCAGCAAACATTGTACTGTTGTTACACAACGACCATTGATTCAAGATGGCCCCCACACAAGACCTAAATAAAGCCAGTTGCAAATAACTCAGTGACATTAAGTGGAAAAAAAGCAGAAAAAATTCAGCTGGATTAGGCAAACATATGTAAGTGCAGTACAAATAATGCAGAAAAATGCAAAAGCAGCTTTCTTTGGTTAATTAGGGGGTATCAGATGTTCAAAACATTACTTTCCATAATGATTCCAGCAGTAGCAGAGCAGTGCTGCGTCCTGAGGCATTTCTTAAAAGATAGCAGCAATGCTCAGCTGATCTCAGTATAAAGTTGACAGTAAAAACTCAAGACTAATAGAAAAAACTGGTATAATCTGATGAGATAGAGACAGTACAAAGTAAGGGCCAAAGAAAAAAGCATTTGTAATTTGACCACTTAATGCTAGGCTATTCAGAAATATCAGTAGTCTACAAACTATCACCCCTGCTTTAAAATGGCCCACAAAGAAGTCTTGAATCAAACCCAGATGCAAACAATAAAGACAGTAAAATTAAGAGGACAACTCAATTAAAACAATAGTCATTTGACAGGATTAGCTAAACAAATTTAAGTGTAGTATAAATTTAAGTGTAGTATAAATAATGCAGAAAAAAAATCAAAAAATCACTTCCCTGAATTAAATGTGGGGAACAAAATGCTCAATGCAGCTTCTGTAGTGCTTACATAGGATCATAGGATTATAGTATCATAGGAGGTTACTAGGCTAATGGCCCTGGGGCCCTTACAAGCCTAGCCAAGAGTTTATCCCAAAAAGAAACATCAGTCAGCACTTGTCACTCCTGTCAGTGAGGGACACAGTTGGAACCCATGGGACAAATTTGTGGTTTCCCATCCACTCATTAAGGATGAGCTTGAAGTGGGTCAGCGAGGAACTATGTTTGATGTGTATGGGAAGTCTATTCTAGAGATGGGGCAGCCTCTGGGAGACAAACTTGTCTCTCCAGCAGGTGTTGCTGATGTCACATATTAGATTCAGGCCTTTCAAGTAGGTAATGCACGAGGAGTTATTCTTATGGATATGGAGCATCTCTAGTAGGGCATGGTCTGAGATTGCCTTGTAGGCGAGACACAGATCAACTCTGAGCAATCTGTATGATACCGAATAGAGTGATACTGATTTGAGCCTGTCCATGCAGGACAGGTGTTGGAGGCCATGGATTCTCTTTGTCAGGTATTTCTGTGCCCTTTCCAATTGGTTCAGATGTTTGGAGAGGTACACACCAAATGGGGCGTTATACTCAATTATTGGTCTAATGAGGGAGGAGTATAGAGAGGTAATAACCTCCTTTTTTCTGGATGAAATACCTTTACTTATGAGCTAAACCAAGTAAAAATATTTTCTGACCACTGCCACTATATGATAGTTAAATGTGAGATTATTATCAACCACAGTACCCAGGTCTCTCACCACAGGTTGCATGGTTGGGGGGTTGCCATTGATGTGGTAATCAGTAGAGGATGTGCTTCTGTTGAATGGTATGATGATACTTTTTTTTGCATTTAGCTTGAGGTAATGGTTTTAGCACCAGTCAATAGTTACTGTGAGACCCTCTTGCAGCATGTTAACATCATTTTTGGAGTCAATGACAGCACCCAACTTACAGCTGTCCACAAACTTTGTCAGCCACATGCCTTTGTCTTTACCTGGACCTCTGAAAAGTAGATGCCAAACAATAAGGGTCCCAGGACAGATCCCTGGGGAACTACACTAGTGACAGGTCTGTTATCGGAAGTGGAGGTGCCTATTCTGACCTTGAGGGTTCTGTCGGTGAGCCAGTTGGCAACCCTCCTGATGATACAACGATTTACACCAAGTTGTGTTAGCTTTTTGATGATGCCTGAGCGGGGTATCATGTCAAAGGCTTTGGCCAAGTCAAGGTAAGCTCTATGTACTGACTTTCCCTCATCCAGGGCTTTAGCAACAGTCTCAAAGACGTCAACCAGGTTCAACAGGCAAGATTTGCCCTTTACAAATCCGAACTGGGTAAGGTCAAATGTTTGGAAATTGCCTATGTCCTTGGTTATGAAATCCATAATAATACGCTCCATGGCCTTACAGATCAGACTTGTCAAGCTAATGGGGTGATAGTTTCCAGGGTCAGTCATGACACCACTTTTGTGCAAGAGGATGACAATGGCAGTTCTCGACTCTGCTGGAATGAAGCCTGTACTTAAGCTTTGACTGAATAGGGTGCTCAATGGGGGAGCTAGTTCTTGCTGGAGGTGGTGCAGAATACAGCCTGGGATACTATCAGCTCCCATGGAAGTTGTGCTCTTTGCCTTGGATAGGGCCCTTAACACTTAATCTATGGAGATGTGTGGTGCAGGACAAGTATCAGGGATATCAAAAGGGTGTTTGAGGGGTCAGGGAGGTGAAGTTTGCACTGAACCTATCTGCTAGCAGGTTGGTTAAGTCAACAGAATCAGTGTAAGTAATACTGTAAAGTACTAATTAGGAACAAATCTAGGCTTTGCCATGGAGATTCCTGATGTAACTAAAGAAGGCTTTGTGGTTTCCCTTTCTTTTGGAGACTAGTTTCGATTCATAATTGGCATTTGGAGGTTTTCACTAGTGATCTAATTTGCTTGTTGAGGGTAAGGAGGGAGTTTGTTCCTTTTTACCCTTTGACAACAGTTTCTTCCTTTTGTTGTAAAGCCTGTTGATAGACGATGTCCACCAAACAGGTAAGTGTTTCCTTGAGGAGCAGGTTTTATTTCTGTTGGGTATGGTTGAGTCCATGCAGATGTACGGGTGCTTGTATAATGCATTGGCATACTGTTCACCATAATTGTCTGCATACTCTGAGGGGGGCAGTGGTGTGGAGCTACATATACCCTCCCTTAGGAGGTTGTAGTCAGCTTTTGAGAATTTTTTTAGCTTGACTACAGCTGGGATGGGAGGGGGGGTTGTGTTGGACAGAAACTTTGAACAAGACAGTCCAATGATCTGATCTCAGGGAAGAACAAACTATGGGAGTGGTGCAGTGGTCGCATGTTGGTGAGAACCAAGTCCAAAATGTTATATCCCCTTGTGGGGGATGAGATGAGCTGGTCTAGTGCGTTAGAACTGATGAAGTCAAGGAATCATCGAGTGACTGCATTAGTGCTGGAATAGTTACCCAGTATACAGTGGAGTAGTTGAAGTCACCAAGGATCAGTGTGTTAATGGGTGCCTTGATGGAGTCAAATAGATCCAGGTAAGAGGAGTGCATGTCCTGAGTCATGGGGGGTGGGGGGGTGGGGGGGCTATAACTGTCTATAACTTGGATGGGTGTCTTGCCAGCTGTTAGTTGCACCTGGAGTACATCCAGTGCGTCATGCTGGCAGACCAGGTCAGCAGCAAAGTAGTGCAACAACCTCCTGAAACCTTTGTTAATAGACATCGAGGAAGCTCATCACATCTCAGTATAAAGCAGAGAGTAAGAAGTAAAGAAGAATGGAAAGACAGGGATGTAATTTGACCAGTAAGTGCTAGGCTACCGAGAAACAGCATCAATCAATGTATTTTCACAATGCAACCACTATTGCAACTTCAAGATAGCCCCCAAACCAGGCATGAACCATGGTAGAGGCAAACAATGCAAACAGTGAAATTAAGTGGAAATACAGAAAAAAATATATAGAAATTCAGCAGGATTAGCTAAACAAATTTAAATGCTGTATTTGTAAGGCAGAAATAAAAAAAAGTAATATCCCTGAGTTAACTATATTGAATCAAACATTCAGAGCATTTTTTGTAATGTTTACAACAGGAAGAAACAGGTATGGCATGCAGAAGTCTCTTAAAAGATTTCAAGTAGACACTTCAAGCAATTTAAATTTGATCCTTTACAATGAATCTTCTAAATGCAGCCACTCTGAGTAAATCATTTAATGTAGAGTCCATCTTGTTTTCCTTTCATAAGCAGAAAGCAGTATTGCAGATTGTATCTGTTCATTATATATTTTAATCTATTATTTACACAAACCACACATGTGATATCCCACTTAAACACAGATGCTAGAAAACTTACTCTAGGCTTAACTATCTCCTTAGATAATGTTCACTTATCACCCTTACTGTCCCAGAACACTGCTTCAATTCCAGACCAGAACTCATTTAAGTCACCACAGGACAACAACATACACTCCCATGTCTCAGCTGTTGCTTTTTAGCAATGCCAGTGCAGTGAGGATAAAGAAAGAAACATGCACACTAGTCTTTGTGGAGTGTAAAAGAATACATGTGATGCCTTCCTTCCAGCTATGATTGGACTTTCTGATTCAATCCAGACTTTTCTTTGAAGAACTCCAACATTAAGTTTCTTTCTTCATCTCCCAATGTCCTCTGTAATTTCTTCTCTAACATATGCCAGAATAGTCTAGTCTGTGGCATGTTATTTGTCATAGACAACAAACCATCCTTGATGCCATGCATTACATAGTATTGCTCCCATCACATATTATATTAAAACTTTTAACATGAGATTCTAGGGAGACTTCCTCCAGTTATGGTCCCAAATTAAATGTGTAAGTTATGAAGAGTTATAAAAGTCCTTGTTATCTAACTGAAAATCAAGCACTGATTCCAGAAAGAATTTCACTCCAAAGGACGCAAACTATTAGAATTCTCTATTAAGATCTGACCCACTCTTATTTTCTCACAACCCTAATACCTAAGATAAATAACATTTAAAAAACTATTTAAATAACATAATTGACTTCCTAGGACGCAACTCTTGACTGTCTACCAACATTTTCTCCCCTTCCCTAAAGTTCTTCATCTATTCCCTAAAAGAGTGTCTCCCATATCTGACTCTTTTCCTGTCTATTCCTCTAGTTCCATGCACACCTTGGGGGAAAAAAGTTTTTTTTTGAATTTCCTTCCATGGCAGCTGATCTTCTTCTTGTTACTATAATAACCAAACAAGCAATTGCTCTGCCGAAGCAAGTCAGGTCAGGGAGCCCTAAAACCTAAGTAGATGACCAAAATGGTATTCCTACCTGGCATTCACATTCTATAGCTTCCATATAAACTTAAAGAACAACTTCTTTCATTTTGTCAGTATACGGCATTTTACATCCTAAACTCCACTGAATAACATGCATGTGGGAAATAAATTTACCCTATTAATCTTTGCTCAAGTCTGAGAGTTGATATCTGCCATGAAGCAAAAAATGTTTTACATAAATAAATAGTTCACATCCATCTTGGTCTTAATAATCTCAGAACCCAAATGCGTAATATAAGGCAGTGTGCAGTCTACTGTAAACATCGCCAAAACCTGATTAGAGATGTTAAAAGATCATTGCCTTTTCTCTGTGTATCGTGTCCTGCCAGCTGCTTCATTTTTTTTCTAATATTTCCCTCCTGTTTGTGCAAAAGTCACAGAACATCTTACAAATACTAAAAAAAAATCATACACAAAAGGCTTGTTATGTGCACTTCATATCCCATATGTATCCCGTTAACATATTCATTTAACCATGATATTACCACTACTCTCAGAAACTCAACGGTTGCAATAAAACGAAGAGATAACAAGTATCCCTTTCAGAGTCCTCTCTATCGACTTACCAAACCTGAGGAGAAACAGCCTAACTTTACCACATTTGATTACATCTGGGGTGCCTTCTGTGCAGAGTCTGCATGTCCTCCTTGTGGTCACATGGGTTTCCTCCGGGTACTCTGTTTTCCTCCCACATTCCAAAGACATGCAGTAGATGGACTGGACACTCTAAATTAGCTGTATGTGAGAGTGTGTGTGCGAGTGAGTGGTGTGAATGAACTACTACAGCATGGCTAGCTACCCAGTGGTGTAAACCTTGGCTTGAGATAATTCTTACTGCAGAAGTGATACCCCAACCTCAAGTGCAAAATGGGAAAATGGGTTGAGGATGGATATAGTATTTTAATTGCACATATAGTCTGCTGAAGAAATCTCCCATTAAATAATAATAATACCAAATTTAACTGCCATTAAATTGACCTTTCACAGCTGTTCTGCGCAGGTTTCCTTAAATAGCAAATGGTTATTGTTCCTTTCTTTGGCCGAGCAGAAACATGCTGTATCATATGTATGATTATTGTATCAACTGCTGTGAATGCATTGGCTGGGGGGGGGTGAGATGTGGGGAGGAGGGGCTGCTTATGGGCTAAATGCCATACCAGAAATCCTCATCCAGAATTTCTAAGGTTTTTATTCAAAATTCCTAATTCTGCAGTCTTTTTTCTTCAGGTCAAATATTTATCTACATGGTTATATACAAATTATGGTCTTGATGCTTATTTACAATGTATTTATCATTATATGTTTTATTTACAATGTATTTATCATTATATGTTTTATTTACAATGTATTTATCATTATATGTTTTATGCATTGGCCTCTTGTGAAAACAGAACATGTGTATTTTTATTGTGAACTAAGTATAATGCCCATGTTTATTGTGAACTAAATTTAATGGAATGTTTCGTACATTCCCTGTGAATTTATTTATTCATTCAGTGGCTTCTTTGTTTGTTTATTCTCTTTGTTTACCAGGGTAGTCTGACAAAGCTAAAAACATATTTTCAGTGGAGACCCAGGGCAAAAAGATAGACATTTAAAATGAAATTAATTCAAGTTCAACAACATGTACATAATGAAATCAAACTCCAAGTCCGATGACAGATTCGGCAGTCATATACACATCATAACAAGCAAAGATGTCAGCTTACTTACATGGCAGTGCCAGTTTTGAATAGCCTACTTGGTCAATGTAAACACATGATGAAGGAAAAAAAGGTACAAATAGACAGTGCCCCTGAATTATATTCATATAAACATATAGGACAACAGCAGTTAATCATACACCCGCATACCATTTGTTATGGGGAGTGACAATTCCTCGAGCAATATCACTACAGCACAGCTCTCTGAAGAAATCTTTCCTACATACAGTAAATGCAGCTCATACAGCAGTATTTTTCAATCACATTCAGTCTCATGCTTGCATACTTTTATAGGAGTGGCTCTTTTAGTGAACATGCTACAAAACAATCAAAATGTCAATGGTAGTAAATATAAACATTTTTTTTTCTATGCAATACTATGGCTGTCCTTTTTTGTCAAAATCTCATTAACATCTATTGTCCAGGACAGAACAGACTGCAGTGTTTTTTTTTTCAGTTTTCCTCACTGTTATGGACTATACAGGATACTGATGGTGAGGTTGGGAGTAAAGCCATCAATATAGGGATGCAGGAGGCTTGCCACCTTGCAAAACAATTTTGTTTCTTTTTTGTTTTTTATTCTACTTCTGAGTTATATTTCATGAATTAAAATAATAACATATAAGTAACTGTTTAGTGATTCAGTTTATTATAGGTAGTACAACAGTTAAACAGTTAAACCTCTTTTCTTTTTTTTTTTTTTTTGATGGGACAAATTTTTGAGCAATGCTTCCTCATCACAGAATCCTGAAAAGCAATTGTGTTAGTACAATGCTACTGAACACAATTCAGATGCCTGTGTAATATGACAATAGCTAATTTCACACAAGAATGTTGTCCATTTAGGTACCGTAGACATTTTTATAATTGTAAACTTCACATCATACCAATACAGACAGAATATGCAAATTTGCAGTGGTCATAAATATAAATAATATAATCAATGTTGTTGTTGTGTCTTTCGGCTTTCCCGGTTAGGGGTCGCCACAGCGGAACTCTGGTCCGCTAATGATTGGCAGTAGATTTTTATGTGCTTAGTTGCCGGCCCTGAAGCACAACCTTCAACGAAGGTACGCCCATTCACACATGTCAACACACGGAAGACGCTCTAGCTGAGAATCGAACAGGACAATGTCTTACTGTGAGGCGACAATGATACTGCAGCACCACCACCATAAATAATAAATAATATAATCAATGCAGTACAATAATACTTAATGCCACAGTTATATTCTGTCTGTTGACAGTGGTTCCACTTGAATGAGCCTTCTTATCATAGCACAACAGCCTGAAATGTAAAGGACAGTTGTACCAGTTAATGCACTCAGATAGTGCACTGAGTGTACAAAGAGTTGAATCTCTAGAGGATGTACAAAAACATTTTCCTAATTCAACACACAAAAACAGCAACTATGATTTAAAGTTAAAACCTCAAACATGCAGCTTCATGCCAAAATAATATTTATGACAGATAAACACTGTAGCTCTGATGTCTTGACCAAAATATATTCAAAGGAGTCACAGAACCATTAAGTAATTAATTTATTTTATTCTGATCTTTTCCCTAACTCTTGTAGTTCATCCTGCAACATACTCTGTTTAGGACTGAGACCATGGCATTGATGAAGACCAGGTAGACAAATAAATAAATAACGTCTAGCAATGTTTTCTGTAATTTAATTAAACATTTGATCAGGATCAATAGCTCTTTCTGGCATGTGTTTATCAGGTGAACAGAATAGTTGCTCCCCCCTATTTCATACTATGTCGTTTGTTCAATGATGCCATGCTTCATGTCACTCAATCTTCAAGCAGTTCTGGAGTGACCACTGATCTGTTACAGAGCTCATCACTGGATCATCCGGCAGTGGACAGTTTCCTAATGACAATAGGAAGCATGTCATTAGCTCCCTGTTCCTTACCCCTTCTTAAGGTAGCCATTCCCCTTTATATAACTGCCATTTCTATTTAGTGTTTGCACACTGCACTTTTCACTCTGCCTACCTCCCTCACAGCATGGCTCCCTGTTCTCCCTATCTCAGATTTTACACTGACTTATGTAATCTCCCACCAATCCTTACTTCCTTAGAATAATTTCCTCCTCCCTTCCTCTTTCTGTGAAGCTACGAATAGTTGATTCCCCTTCATGGCTATTTCTGCTAATTCTGGTGATAATTAGTGCAAATGATTTTGGTTAGAACTGCCATTGATCTTCATCTTGTCATCCTAGGTTGGATTCCTTCTTCATCCATTTGCCTACCCTGTGACTTTGAGCATGTCACTTAACCAGACACTGCTGAAAATACTCCATAGAAAATGGGCTTCATATCAGCTGGAAAATTCAGTTAAAAAGCATTTAAAAAAATCTGCCTTCAAATTATATCTTCTGACTTTACCTACTTAATTGGACTTTTACATGCATCCTTGTTCTGTACCCCTTCCACCTCATCTCCTCTATTATCAAAATAATTAAGGACTGGTATACAGTATCATTGTGTAGACTACAACAAGGTAGATCTCATGACGTCATGTGCCATTGGTAAAATATATAAACTTTGAGATAGCTTTAAGCAATATGAACTACCATCTGGAAAATGACATGGCTCACTGCCAAACATACAGGAAATGCAAAGGCACTAGACTATTCATGATGAAGGGCTACTGTTAGCTCAAAAGTTGGAGCAGTTGCAAAATCTATGTTGGTCCGATACAAGGTATTACATCACCTCTGTGTCCCTATGTCTTTGTCATTTCTGTTAGTGGACCAGTATGACATTTCTTGGAATTTGTTTTCTGCCAAACATAGCAATTACTTGAAAGAGGTTAAAATTTCATGTGAGAAGTGTATCAAAATAATACATTTCCAGATTTATGCTCCAGTGTATTATTTTTTCTTAATGGTGTAGTGGGTTTGCAGATAGGATGTACTCATATGGCAGAAGAATATGTTGAGAAAGTACCAGATGGATATGCTTGAGAGCACAGATTAAATCACAGTGGTGGAATATGTCAACACCAAGATCTTGGCTTGTCAAAAGTAGCAGATGATAGCTACTGCTTTCCTAAGAGAGTAACTGTTAAAGCTCGGATGTGAGACCTGATGGATTACAGAGCCGTGCTTCACTGGTATGCTCCTTCAGCCTTTCTTGCTTTATGCTTCTGATAAAAATATGACTTCCATTTTCCTTAAGCAGATCAATATGTTTAATAAACTCTGGACAAGTCTGAGGCTTTTATTAATTTGAGAAAAAATGTTTATTTTAATAAATGAAAAAAATGATGCAACAAAGTACAACATTCATGCAGCATTGTAATTAAATAAATGAAGTAGATTTGTGTAAACCCACCAGAGTACCCAGTTTACTGCAGCTGGTGTTCTGAAATTTGTGTTGGTTTGATGCCAAGGACTGACAATCAACACCTAGCTGAAGTAACTGCAGAGAAATATGAATTATAGCAATGTGGGCAATGAAGAATAATACCCAAAAGGAATTTAATGCACAGTTTTATATGTACTTTTCTATTAAATTTCAAACTATAGTCTGACAACATGAAGGTCTGACAAGAAACAGAATTGTGAAATAAATCAGAATGGACACAAATGTAAATTAAAGAAATATTTGGATTTTTTAGCATAAGATTCTTCATTTTTTTAATAGTAGCAGAATATAATTTACCTCACAGAAAGAATATATTCGGGGAGTTATGTTCTGCTAAGGGCACAAAATCAAAAAAAGTGGTATTATCTCACTGCTCGCATACATGGAATGGAAAATATCATGGCTGGGCAAGTGCTAAGATGACAAATACCATTTTAAGGCTGTAGTATAACAACAGATTAACTCATGGTTAATAATCTGTTTTTGGACAGAACGGGTACTAAAGCAGTCACTATCAACTTCAGTAGTAAACACAGGAATACTAAAACAAATCAAACTCAGAAAGAACAAACATTCTACATGCAAACAGTCTGAAATCTGAACTTTCCAGTAAAATTGCAGGTAGGATAAAAGATCATCATGAAACTCAGCATGCTGATAACAGTTTGTTTCATAAAAAAGTCAGTTCTTGACACAATATAGTCAGCATGTTAGTTGATGACTGGCATTTACATTTAGCAGAAAATGTATAATCTCTTTTCTGCTCAGAGGAGGAGCACTGTTTCTCTTTTATGACTCATTATGTATATTATCTTCACTATACTATAACTTTATGCAGTATGCAAGGGCAAATTGTAGGCAAAATTACAATACCATCCTGTATAACTGCTTTTCACTACATTGCCAACTACCAACATGCGTACACAGGCACACACACACACACACACACACACACACACACACACACACACACACACACACACACACACACACACACACACACACACACGATCACTTTCTGAAGCTGCCATGTACTGAAGGTAAATGGAATTTTCCTTGCAGATGAATTTGTCTCTGGCTATGCCTTTAAGTGGATACGTCTGAAAGGTTGGGGGTGGGGGGTTATGTAAAGTCACAGGATGGGTGAAGCAGGGGTAGAAGGTTATATATGATCGGGTGTTGGGGAGTGGAGTCTGCTTTGGATTTTGGCTCTACAGATTGTGTTTTTAGGATAGTCTGTGGTGTTCAGGTAGTCAGTTGTGAATTTTAGTAAGGCCCGTTGGGTTATGGTATGCAAGCTGGTCAAAGAAGAAATGTCTTTTTGGCTGGAGTTTCTCCATCATTTTAATGGAGTGTTTTATTTAGAAAGAGGATTGGAAGACAGCAACAAATACTGACTTGTTTACGGATGCAGCAGGGGAGATGAAGTATGGCTGTCTATGGTGAATTCAAGCTTGGCCAGGGAATTGTGACTATCAGTATAGAAGGGATATCACCTTCTTAGAACTGATGCCCATTTGGGAGTTACTGGTAGTGTGGGAGGAAGATTTCAGGAGTAAGAGGATGACTTTTCATTCAGATAACTTAGCAGTAGTGCAAGGTCTGACTAAGAAGATGGCAAAATCTAGATATATGCAGTTGTTACTCAGGAGGATTGTTTTGTTTTGCTTAACCATTAACCTTTCCTTTTCCTGCTCATTCAGCATGTTCCTGGCCATTATAATGTTTAGCTGATAGTCTATCCCATTTTCAGTTTTGTGTGTTCCAGCAGCTGGCATCTGAAGCTCAAGTATGCTGCCCTATTTTGCACAAAAAAGTGTGGGAAATGTGTTACGCATGGCAAATTGGTTGCTTGTGCAATTGTCGTTCAAAGTGACTAGAAAGGCTTCTGGTAAGGCTCTGATGGTTTATAAGCAACGTGTTTTTGGTTTGCCATCAGAGATAAGAAGTTGATCAGTAAATTTGGTGTTGAGTATTTTCGTGGAAAGGTGGATGACTGGCGATGCAGTTAGGATGGCAATGAAATATCTTGCAGCACTGAGTGCTGTGGTAAGACTGTGGACTTTATAGGAGATTATGAGGGACTGGAAGATAGTGATGTTATTGAAAGGCCGGGAGAAGGTTTGCCAAAGGAAAGGGGATAGAAGGCTACAATGAGGTAAGCATAAGATGTCAGTTTTGTTGATGGGTTTACACAAGGTGGTGTGTCCTCAGTTTGATTACATGTTGTGGGCGACATGGTTGGTTTTCATATACATTAGGGGGTTCTGTGTTCATAGAGTTGATGGGTCAGTTGAAGTAGGAAGAACTAACCATTAACCATTAACTTAATGGTTAAATCATTCAAAAACTGATTAAGAAGAGGTGGGCACGTAGGTGATGTTGCCATGGAGTACAGTACATTTGCTATGCCCAGTGGCTTAGGCTAGAGAGGGGTGAGATACATGTGCTAAGCAGTCAGGACACTTAGTATTCTGTGATTGTAAAGGAAAGAGTGTTGATGCTAGGAGGTTTGTGCCTTGGATGCAGATAGCACTGAGTATTTAAGGGGCGGTGGTGGATAATTAGACCCCACATTCGTTCAGACTAGGTAGGGTGTCTGATTTGGCTGAGGAGCACATGTCTGTGGAACTGATTAAGAGTGCAGGGAGAGAGCTCTCTAGAGTTTTTTCTCAGTTATATTTGACTTGAAAAAGGTAAAAGATATATGTGCATTGGAAGCTTGAACTAATGTGAGTGTATTACGTATACGTGTTTCTTTTACAGGCAGGGAGCTGTTAATCATTTTGGGTCACTTGTTTATCTAGTGGGTGGCTAGAAGAGTGCAGGTGCAGACCAGTGGTGTACATTTGGGCCTGCATTCATTGCAATAGCAAGTTCAGTGGCAAGGGTCGAGAGGTGTACTATGGTGTCAGTTGTTACAAGCATTGCATGAGGTTAGATAGAAGTTTGGTAGCCTAGGTAGTTATACATTTTGGTGGTAATTATGTAGGTAGTACTCCTAAAAAAAAGATTGCTTACCTGTTTGTCAAGGGACTTGTCATTTGCTGTACAGGGATTCCCAGGGCCTAATGTTATCTGGCCCACCATAATTCACTTAGCAGCTGCCTAGGGCCTGATGGCAGGCTTCTCTTTAAAAATAAAATATCCCAGAAACCTTGTAGCATCATGTATCTAAAATGATCAGTGTCCTGATGCTGTCACTGCTTCTGGAAATGTGAAAATGCAGAGAGAGAGATGATTGTGTGTAAACTGCCCTACTTAGGGGCACTGTCTAGTTAAGTGACTTTGCTCAGGTCAAAGAACCTTAACCCTTCCCACCAACTGCCTGGACTCTTTTAACTTTTTTTTGGTAAATTTACCATGGATTACAATCTGTCAGTGCCTGTCATAAAGTTTCATGGTTTTTATAGTTTGCAGTTTGTGTCAGTGATGCAAGAGATAGCACATTTGCCTTTGGAGTGCAAGGCTTTGGGTTCCATTTCCACACTAAGTCTAAAATTTACCAGTTCATAGATATCAACATTTGATGGTTGTCAATGCTAGGAGCAGTATTAATAAAGGTTTTTTTTTTTTTTAATTTGCTACATTCACGCAAGATGTTTGTGAAACATGGTTAAAGAACAATGACTGGAAACCAGTTCTGTCAGGATATAAATGTTTTTACTATAACAGACATTATAATAAACAATCAGGTGAAGATGTTATGATAGGGATTAAAGATATTTATGAGCCTGTGATTACTACATGTTCATTGATAACACCAATACTATAGACTGTATAGCTGAGAAACTAAAGACAACCCTGGAGCATATAGCAATTGCTGGAGTGTGTGTACAACACCAAAGTCAAGTGCTGATGACCTAAATTAATTCATGTTTCTTCCATGAAACACAGGAGAGGAAAATAATAGTCACTGGGGACTTAAATTTAGTAGAAACAGACTGGAATACAATTGATTCAGCAAGATCAGTAAGGAAATTATTCCCAGTGTTATGTCTAGGAATAATAATTGCTTCAGATTGTAAAAAAAAAACTACCAGGGAAAAGAACATACTAGACATCGTCTATGTTTCTAAAGAAATTAGTGTTACTTCAAGTCAAGTTTTAGCACCACTGATGTGCAGTGATCATGGCTTTATAAAGGTTTATTTGTTGCTATATAATTCTGCCAAACTAAAATCTAAACCAATGCACAGAAGATTAACTATAGATTAAGTGGAAGCAAAACAGTCACTATGTAAAACTAGGTCGAGGGATGCATTCATTGGAAAAACTACAGAAGGAATGTGGAAACTTTTGAAAGAGAAATTGAATGCAAAATATATAAAAAAATGTATTTAACATCAGGATCTAGGTACAAAATGTCAGGAGGATTTATTTTCATAAGAAGAAGATACTTATGAAAAGAGATCGAATTACAGCTTTGAAAACTGAAATAAACAAGCTGGACAAGAAAATTAAGCATACTGTGAGACAAGCTCAAGAATATTGTACAGGAAATAAGAAGTGCCACTGTTAAAAGACTATAGAAAAGGAAACAGATCAATAAAAATACTAAGAAAGATAGATGTGATAAAAGAAATGCGCAGTATTAGAACAGTCCAGGATCTATCATGCACTATCGCAAATAACAAATTAAAAATTCAGCATAGGTGGAATTTGGAAAAACTTAGAAGATACACATATAAATATAAAGGAAAAGTACAAAATAAGCAATTTACGGATGACACAAAAAAGTTTTATAGAAAACTGGGAAACGAGGTAAAAGGAATTGAAAGACCACCAAAAAAGAGAAAATAGATACATTTTGGAGAAGTATCTATGAAGATCCTGTGGAACATAACAAAGATGCTAAATGGATAGAAGAAGTAAAAGAAAGTGTAAGAAGTTCAAAGGTACAGGGTATGAAATAGGATGAAGTAACAGCCAGTGAGATTGAAACAAAGTTAAGAAAATAATCTAACTGGAAAACCTCAGGCTCAGATGCAGTACCTAACTTTTGGTTAAAAGAATTAACATCTTTGCATGAAGAGTTAGCCATGAGTAAGAACTATTTATATGCACACCCTGAGCAGACAACATTCTGGCTATAAACAGGCAAAACAATTCCCCTACTTAAGAGTGAACCTGCAAGCTACCCTAAAAATTATAGACCAGTAACTTGCCTTCCGATGACGTATAAACTATACATGGGAATTGATGCTGACAGAGTTTATAGTCATTTAGAAGAAAACTCAATTATGGCAGTAGAACAAAAGTGCAATAAAAGAAAGTCATATGGAACAAAGATCATTTGTTGTTAAATAAAGTTATCCTGGAGAACTGTAAAAAGGGGAAGAATTTATGTATGGCATGGATTGACTATAAAAAACATTTGATAGCATCCCACATTCATGGATAAAAGAGTGCTTAAAAATGTACAAGATACACCCTACATTGATCAACTACATTACGATGACCATGAAACAGTGGCAGACCACTTTGCAATTAAGCCATGATAAAGAACAGATTATTATCCCAGGGATAAAAATTCAAAGGGGAATATTCCAGGGTGACTCTTTGTCACAATTGCTATTCTGCCTTGCCATTAACCCATTAAGCTGTTTACTTAACAGCTTAGGCATGGTTATAATTTGGCTCCTAGAAAACAACAAAGTGTAAACACTTCTCATCTTCTCTTTGTTGATGATTTAAAACTTAACTCATCAGATGAACTGAAAGCACAACTGCAAGTTGTCAAAACTTTTTCAGATGATATTAGAATGTCATTTTGTCTTGATAAATGTGCAAAAGCAACCTTTAAAGCAGGAAAACTGCAGCATCAGGAAAACATCAGTTTGGGACAAAAGCATGATATAAAATAACGTGAGTAAGAGATAACGTATAAATATTTGGGAACTGATGAAGGATCAACAATAAAACATGAACAAATGTGAAGGAATACTTTAAAAGGCTTAAATTAATCCTGAAAACAGCATTGACATCTAGGAACAAAATCTAAGCTATAAACCAATTTGCTCTTCCTGTCCTAACTTACAGTTTTGGAGTGATTGACTGGCCCGAAAACATGTTGGGTAGTTTAGACAGGAAAAAAAGACAGATGCCTCATGCTCACCAAATCATTTATAAAAATCAGTGTATACCTAGATTATATATTCCCTGTTCCGGAGGAAGGATGGGCCTCCTTGAAATTGATTGCATGTATAGATCTGCAATCATGGGACTCCACACATATCTGCTAACCTCACAAGACCCAAATGAAGTGAAAGTTATGAAGATAATAAATTTAAGATGACTTCTCTGCTTATTCCAGCAGAAGCATATCAAGCAGGAATGGAAATAAAAACAGAAGTAGATAAAAATCAGGCAGCAACTGAATGTGCCAAAAGAATAAAAGAAAAAATATAATGTGAAAGACCAGATGAGAATGCAAAAATGTGGAAAATGCATAGAAATAGTTGGAAGTATAGGAAATTTCTGGAAGAACCTCATGTTGATCAGGAATGAATGCAGGGATGGTTAAAGAGAGGCAAATTCAAATCAAGAGCTAAATATTGGCAGCCCAAGATAGTGAGCTCCGTACATGCTGGTTTACAAAGTCCATTGAACATGTGGATGAAACAAACAAATTTAGGTTTTGTAAAACTGAATTGGAAATAGTTGCACACCTTGTTGCTGGCTGTGACATACTAATGGCAGAAGGACTGTATACTGAAAGGCATAATAATGTGGTTGAACTGGGGATTGTGCAAGCATTATGGTACTGAAGTGGCTGAAAAACACTGGAAACATGAGCCACAAAGCATCATAGAAAATGATGAAGTTTATATCACATGGGATCACCCATCACCAACAGTTCAAAAGATAGATGCTAGAAAACTGGATAAAGTGGTCCACGAAAAGAAGACAAAAGTAGCATTGATCATTGAAATTGTCACACCTAGTGGCTACAGTTTGTTGAGTACAGAGAAACACAAAGTCATAAAATATCAGGCTCTACAGGCAATGTGGAAGAAAGATACGCAGGCAGTTCCAATAGTAGTAGGAGCAATGGATCTTATAATAAAGAATCTACAATTGTATTTAAATATGTTACCAATCCATGTAACAATGTACAAATTGCAGGAGTCATTACTGAGCACATTGCTGGTGCTGTAAAGAGCACTTTTGGCTGACATCAAAGATGGAAACAATACTAATTTCATGAACTTTGGTCGTATGTTTTCTTAGAAATGGGGTCCATTCCCATCATGGTATTAGAAACCCCAAAAATTTGGAGAAATAAAAAAAAAATGGATTGGCCTAAACATGCTAGGTCACGTTTAGGTATTAGTGTGAGCAATGTGCTGTGAGGTGCCTGCTCTGAACAGAACAGAAGAAAAGGCATGGGGAATGCATGATGAAGCTCATAGTGACTTTGTCAGTAAACAACAACTTGTTGTTCTCCACTGCCATCCTTCAAAACGGTTCAGAAAATGTCAGAAGGCACTCAACCACGCCACCAAAAAGCAATGATTGAAGAAAAAATACCCATCTCTGAAGGTAGCTTTTGCTCCAAAAATAAAATATCCAGACCAGAAAGAGGAAGACTGTGAGAGAGACAGACAGTGAGTGAAAGTAGAGAAAATGAGAGAGGAAAGATCATTCAACAATTACGTGGAAGCCAAGGCAGAAATCAGCCTACAATATCTACATTATATTTGTACTAAGACTAGTGATACTAAAAATTCAAAATAGCAGGATATAAATTATGACTAAAGACAAAAATCAGAGGTCAACAAAAAGGAGGAATATATTTGTTCTTCTATTAACATACAAAAACATACATTTTAATGTTATGCTTAAGAGTGAGAATTTGTGTCAGTTATCAATTCAGCATTCAAACAGTGTGTATGCGGACAATGTGATAAAACAAATGTCAACAAAATATGTTTCAGTAATAGTTCCATCTGTTAATCTATTATGGTATATTGTTATCCATATATGACATATGACATATAAAAGTATATAAGACATAGCTGCGTGAATCTAAATCTGCTGTGGTAGGTAAGTTCTATCTGATTAACTCTATAACAATGTCTGAAACTTTTCTGTTGCCTTCTTCCCAAGCAAAGCTTTATTGGTTGTGTATAAGTGTAGGCCTTCCACCGAAACTTCTGCTAAACATTCTTATTCTTCTAGAAACCACAGAAAGCTAAATTTGATGTAGGAATATGTCCATAGTATCCCATTATAGGCATGCCTACCTCTTCTGTTAAACAATATTAGCAAGTCTGAATCTGCCACAACTCTGAGAAAATATAAACATCTTAGATCTGACAACTCCAGATTTCTAACATGAATAACTTAAAAGTTGTGTTTAAAAATCTGGTTATGTAAAAGGTATTACTGACTAATGTGATTTGCTGCTGATTCTGTCATGGAAAGATGACTAGTGAAAAAAAAGGAAAAGTTTTGATTCATCCTCATGATTTGACAGCAACGAAAAAGGATGAGAAAAATGGGAAGTTACACCATAAAGATGAATGACGAAAAAAACTTAAGTAAGCAATTCAGAAAAGAAAGAAAATCAGGCCGACACAAGGACAAAATAAGTGAGGAATAGAATAGGAGGAGTATTTACTTTATATAAACTGAGTGGAGCAATTGTTCCATCTCAAACAACATACACATGCATATGTCTGATTTAGTGATGCTACATCTCAACGACAGTGAGATTAAAACACTGACAGACTAGAAAAGCTGATTTTATTTACTGCAAAAATATGTGAAGCATGCTATGATATACTGCCATGCAATCTTCATTAACGTAGTCAGTGACAGTTGTGGAAACTGTTTCTGCTACTGGCCTTGAAGTAACATTATGGATAATCACTTCCACTGTACATTTAAACTTTGATTTCATTTTGTTAACCTAGTGGTCACTAATCTGCTGTTCTTTCTTCATACAACAGTTAAAAAGATTCAAAACTCATTAATATTAGCTACTGTAGAACAAAAAATAAACAAGAATCATTCTACAGGGAAAAAAAAAACTATTTTGTTGAGGGCATTATAAAAGATTTTGAACATTTTGAAAGCACAGGGAAAATTTAACCATCAAAGTTGTGCCACACTGCTCTCTAGTGCTCTGTTTTAGAAAATGTGAAGTGAGTGGTATTGCTATTAACTTTACATTTTCTAAGTCCTTGAAAATTACAGTTTAAAAATATACTAACACATACAGGGCAGAGCAACCTAAACTATTACATTTCTTCATCCAGAAATAATGTCTTTGTAAGTGTAACATAATACATGTATTGCCATATCCTGAAAAAAACTATCACAGAGGTGATTGTAATTGCAATTATGTGTGTGTTGCCTCACAATAAATGTGATTTATTACATAATAACTCATTTGTAAAACGCAGAATAAGGAAAGAAAATATATTACTTCATGCAAGGATGCTGGTGTTCTAGAAAATCCATGTCCTGCTAATGTCCAGGTATTTTAAACGGTGCTCTACTTCAATATTGTCATTAATTTCCTTTAATGTTAAGACATAAATATATTGCAAAAGACTGCGTATTTTAAACAGCTCTGTCTTCTGTCCTTAGTGTGTCATATGGAGTTTCTCTAAATCTGCCAGTCATGGTCTAATTAGGAAACTTGTTTTATTTTAAATGCACTAAAGTTTTTTTTCATGAGAACTATATCACAGATGCTGTGTCTCCTTGTGAGTAGCCGGAGATCTTGACAAATTGGCTTGTACCATTTGCAGTCTCCCAGTTCCCTAATAATTTCCCTTGTCTATGATTTAACCACCACATAGAAGTGGAGAGAAACAGAAATTCACCTGGAGGAAACAAAAACAAAGAAACACCAATACCTAGATTGTTGAGAAGTGTTGTTTGTTTGTGTTTCACATTTGTGAGTTGTCAAAATTTTGTCACCATGTATAAGGAATTCAAATGCAGATTTTAATGCATGTCAGCTTGGCCCAGTTTATCATAACTAGAAAATATTTCTGTAAACTATTTAATATTTTGCTGTTTCTTTCCAGTTCCTTTCTAATGTCAGACATATATTGGCATTGCCCTGCGAAGTACCGTGGACTTGACTATCTGCTTTATGGCAGTCCAAATTGCCAATCATCACACTGACCATGTTATTTTACATTTTGCTCTCAGTTTCCTATATCCATTTGCAATTAATTTAACAGCTGGTACTCAGCCTTCTAAAAGAAAAATCAGCATTATATATGTGTTAGATTACCACAGGATTTCTATACTTTCTTCTCTTATATTTAATAGCATGAACTAAACTGTATCAAGCTGTAAGTGTAAGTTTTTCAGAAACAGCAGTATTCATTAAATAAAGATGAATCAGCTGGAATACTATTCTTTCTGCTTTGATCATTATTATATCTTAAGCATTAACTTGTGTAGCTAAAATTGTCTAATAAATTCACTATCACTCATTTTTTTTAGTTTATCACTTTTAGATTACTTCAGCATTTCTGATTTTTAGTGAATGGATATATAATATTTTCATAGCTACTAAATAATGGTATATTAATTAGCACACATAATGAACCACTAATGAGGTCTTATTAACAAAGTGAGTCACTATGATTTGGTGTAAGAACAGAACAAAACTAGGTGTCTGAAAAGCTGACAGGTTATGACTAGGCTAGGAGAGCCCATAAACAATGAGAGATGGAGCTTAGTAGTAAGATGATGGTTATACCACCAGTGAGAGACAGAACCATAGAATATCATAAATATATGGAAGAGATTATTGCAAAGTTCCTTCACCAACATGTTGCTGAAGGTAGGATCCAAGTCCTAACAGGATGGATAGGCTTTAGACAGAGACAACACTTGATGTTAGCTTGGGAGATGTCAAAGCATTGTTCTCCCAGTGCAGTTGGGATTTGGGATGGAAATATATGTAATAAGGGACCCCTGCATTGATGGAAGAAGGTAAGGGTTGAGGGACTATGGTAATTGATATGCTATTTGGTGGCAGACATAGGATATCTTACCACTGACTGGATGGCTTAGAAAGCAGGAGGTTGTCTCTAATTACTGACTAGGAATGAAGAGAGAAACCAATGATAGTCATAAGAATTGCACTTTATTCAGCTGCTTTTACTGTATTTGTGCTTACTATTTTATTTAGCTTTTTGCAGCATTTTCTAAAAAGTGCTCAGTCACATTTAATCTGCTGCATTTATTACTGCTTGTTAGTAGCCTGGTTACATTTTAACTGCTATTGTAAGCCTCTTAGTTTTGATTTAAGGTCTTTGGCTCCAAACCAGTTATTTTACATGAGGAATGTTTGTGGTCTACACTCTTGTGGCAGGAGAAGATAGCCTGTGCTCTTGCTCATTGAAGGCTTATTGTGTTTGTTACTCTAAAAGTGTCTTAGTTTTGATTTATGTACTTTGGCTCTAAACCAGTTATTTTGCATTAAGAAGGTTTGTGGTCTACACTGTTGGAGGAATGAGTAGCCTCAACTCTTCTGAGCTGGGAAGTGCTGGTGAAGGCTTATTGTGCTTGTTATTCTAAGTGTCTTTGCTCTGATTTAAGCACTTGGGTTCCAAATCAGTTATTTTACATTAGGAAGGTTTGTGGTCTACACTCTGTGGTAAGACAAGCTAGCCTATACCCTTCTGAGCTGGAAATTGCTGGTTGAAGGCTTATTGTGTCTGTTACTTTAAAAGTATCTTAGTTCTTGTTTAAGCACTTGAGCTCCAAACCAGTTATTTTAAATTTGGAAGGTTTCTGGTCTATGCTTTTCTAGCAAGATACGATACGCTTTGCACTTCTGAGCTGGAAATTGCTGACTGAAGGCTTATTATGTCTGTTATTGTAAAAATATCTTAGGTCTTGTTTAAGCACTTGGGCTTCAAACCAGTTATTTTACATTAAGAAAGTTTGATGTGCCATGTGGGAGGAGAGGGTCGTCTCCACTATTCTGAGCTGGGAATTGTTGATGAAGGCTTATTGTGCCTGTTACTCTAAGTGCCTTTGTTCTGATTTAAGCACTTGGGCTCCAAACTAGTTATTTTATATTAGGAAGGTTTGAGGTCTACACTACCATGGCATTACTGTTTAGACAGATTTTTTTAACACTAGAGCATCTAGTTTGCACATAGCTTAGTATTGCTTATCGCATTTCTTGTTGTATTGATCAATTCAACATTTAAATTTCCCTCACTCCTCCCTAATAGATCAGTAGCCATGGATATGTAGTTCCTGCCTCTCCCTCTCTCTCTCTCTCTCTCTCTCTCTCTCTCTGCGGCCAGTCTGGTTTAGATGGGTATTCTAAGGCACTGAGGCATTGTAGAAATTGAATCATGTACACTGTCAACCCAGTTATTTTTATTAAGTACCTGTCACCCCTAGGCTTTCGAATACTGGCCAAGGCTCTTGCTGCCCCCATAGAGCCTTTTTTAGGCAAGGCTCAAAAGTCAAACCCACCTCCGTGAACAGCACAATAAACAAAAAACTGAGGGTTATTCTACTCAACACCAGAAGTTTAAATCTCAAAATGCATGTGCTCAAAGCACTCCTCAGTATGGAGAACATTGACATCTGCGCAGTAACTGAAATCTGGTTCAAGGCTCCAGAGAGCACTCCAGCACTACTGGGCTACAACTCATACCACACATTTTGTCCCCAGAACATGGACAAAAACACAAAAGGAGGGGGTGTATCCATATTCATCAAGGATACCTACACCTCCAGGTTATTGGCGCAGCATGACACCTCTAAGATAATCCATGTGCAACTAACTTCGGGAAAATCTGCAATGCAAATTGTGGCCTGCTACAGATCACCCTCCATGACCCAGGACCACCATTCCACCTTTCTGGAGACACTGGAAAACATGAAGGTCCTACCGAACACCCTGATATTGGGCAATTTCAATTACCCTACCATTCACTGGGAAAACTACTCGAGTACAAATTCCCAGGCCCAGCGCTTCCTGGAATTCATCAACTCAAAAGCCCTGAATCAGCTGGTAAACTCCCCTACCAGAGGTGAAAACATATTGGACCTGGTCATCACCAACATGGGCGACAGGTGTTCCACACCGGAGGACAACCCGTCACTGGTTAGATCAGACCATAAACTAATCACTCTGGATGTCCACACCCCACCACCAGCACCAACTAAGGAAACCACAGTAAAAAACTTTTCTAAAGCAAACTTCACCTTACTTAAGACAGAGGTGGTAAGATTCACAGCCCCCAAGCTAAAGGATAATGCTGCCCAAGATGCATAAACCTTTACAAATGCACTCTATTAGCACCTACAAGGATGCATGGATCGTGCCATCCCTAGCAAAACCAAGAATCACTCCTCTAAGAGAAGGAAACCAGTTTG
Source organism: Protopterus annectens (assembly GCF_019279795.1). NCBI lineage: Eukaryota > Metazoa > Chordata > Ceratodontiformes > Protopteridae > Protopterus > Protopterus annectens. The sequence continues at coordinate 80,394,992 of NC_056731.1, forward strand.
GTGGACCCCTGCCATAAACAGGCTATACAATAGAAGGAGGAAACTAGTTCAGAAAAAAAGCAAATCCCAAGAAGGAAAGACATCCCTGATCAGTATAAGTAAGAAACTAAGGTCCCTCATGAAATCATCCAAGGCTAACTTCGAAAGAAAAATAGTCAAGGATTCAAAAGATAACAACAAAGCCTTCTTAAGCTATGTTAAGAATCTAAATGGCAACTCGCAGATATGCACTGAACTAGTGCAAAATAGCACAAAATATACTGAACCTACTGATATTGCCAACATCCTGGCAGATAGATTCAGTGAAAACTTCACCCCCCTCTCACCTCCAAAAGAGCCCACAACAATACCAGAAAAGTGTAGTATCCCAAAAATCACAAATGCACAGTCCTTTCAAAAGCCGAAAACACAGCATCAGTGAGACCAGATGGTGTCCCAGACTGCATCTTGCACAAACTACAGAACGAACTAACCCCCCTGATAAACACACTGTTCAATCTCAGCCTCTCCACAGGCTACGTGCCCATAGAATGGTGCACGGCAACGGTTATTCCTCTCCACAAAGGAGGGGCCACAGCTGACCCTGGTAACTATCGCCCCATAAGCCTGACTAGCCTGGTCTGCAAGGTTATGGAGCGCATCATCATGGAATTCACTATCAAAGACATTGGGAACCTCCAAACACTTGACCCGACCCAGATCAGCTTTGTTAAGGGAAGATCATGCCTACTAAACCTGGTTGACTTCTTCAAAATAGTCACCAAGGCCGTAGACGAGGGAAAGGTGGTTCACAAAGCCTACCTTGACCTCGCCAAGGCTTTCAACACCATTCTCTACTCGGGTATTACAGAAAAACTCACCAGCCTGAACATAAACTCCTACGTCACGAGATGGGTTGCCAACTGGCTTACAGACAGAACTCACATGGTAAGAATAGCGGGCTCCAGGACCGACTCTAAACCAATCACAAGTGGTGTCCCACAAGGCTTGGTCCTGGGACCCCTACTGTTCGGCATATACATCTCAGACATGCAGGGAAACACAGGAGGACTATGGCTAACCAAGTTCGCCGATGATTACAAACTGGGAGCCATAATTGACTCTCTGGCTGACATGGACATCCTGCAAAAGGGCCTTACTGAGACGGACACCTGGTGTCAAAGTCATGGTCTCAAGCTAAATGCCAAAAAATGCATAGTCATCCCATCTGGGAAAAACAAAACACCCACGAAGTACCATATAGGTGGCAACCCCCTTAATACAGAAGAGGTAATAAGAGATCTGGGGAACCAGGTAGATGGTAATCTCTCCCTTGACAATCATATTGCCAAAGTAGTTAGGAAATCCTTCTATGTGGCCCTTCTAATTACTAAAGGGTTTGCATCTAGAAATAAAGAGGTTATAGTGCCCCTCTACTCGTCACTCATCAGACCCATCATAGAGTACAATGCCCCATTTGGGATGTACCTCACAAGACACTTCCAACAGCTGGAAAGACAACAAAAGTACCTCACCAAGAGGATTACTGGCCTCAAACATATGTCTTATGCAGCCCACCTGAAAAAACTCCGGCTGTACTCAGTGGCATATCGTTTACTCAGAGGTGATCTCTGCCTGACTTACAAAGCTATGTCCAACTCAGAATTGATGGACATGCTCCATCTAAAGAAATCCAAGTCACTGCAAGCCACTCATTCTAGTGAGCTAACTCTCACCACAACAATAAATAGAACATGCTGGAGGGATAGATTCCTGTCACAGAGACTCCTTATGCTTTGGAACAAAATTCCAAATTACATCAGGCAGAGCCCCTCACTAAAACTCTTCAAGAGAAACCTTGACGAGTGGATGGGTAACAAAAAATACACCCCTGGGATCACTTCATTTGCTCTGCTTGACAGAAGCTCAGTTAATTAATCAATGGGGTGGCAAAAGCTGATACACTCTGGCTAGGCTTATAAATGCCCTCAGGCAGATAGCCTAGTATCTACTTATGAACCTATGAACCTATTAAGCATGACCTCTCTGATCCACTTGAATTTCTTTTCAACTAGAGCCTTCAATCAGGTTTTGTACCCAAGGAATAGAGGATGGCTGCAGTCATTCCCCTGCACAAAGGAGGGCCAATCACTGATCTCGGTAACTATTGGCCCAAAAGTCTTACCAACTTCATATGTAACGTAACAGAAAGACTCATCATGGACATGATAAATGAGGACATAAATAACTTGAAAATGTTGGACCTATCACAGTTTGGCTTTGTTAAAGGAAGGTCATGAATATTAAATCTGGTGGACTTTTTTGAGAGTGTCACCAAAGCACTGGATGAAGATAAGACTGCGCAAACAGCTTACAATGACCTAGTCAATACTCCACTCAAGCATTATAGACAATCTCTCTAATTTAGGTATAAACCCTTTTATAACCAACTGGACAGCCAACTGTCTCAATGATAGGACCCTGGATGTCAAAATAGGTGAAGCCACCTCCACCAAGAGGCCAGTAACTAGTAGGGTCCCCCAGAGGTCGGTAGTGGGCGCACTCCTTTTTGGCATCTATTTCTCTGAAATTGATACAAATGCTGGAGGTTTATGGCTGACTAAGTTTGCAGATGACACTAACATTCCTTGAGAAGGTGTATCTCTTTCAAATAAATTGTGCAAAAGCCATGGTCTAAAACTCAGTGCTAACAAATGCATAATTGCACCCTTTGTGAAGCCAAACATTCAGGATAATTATGTTGATAATGCACCCGAAAGAGTTGACCCAGTGTTCAGGGATCTAGGTACGCATGTAGATAGTAATCTTACCTTTGATCACCAAATGGCCAAAGTGCTGAGGAAATCCTTTTATGTTGTGCAACTTATAAGTAAGAGCATGTTATCTAGGTTGAAATAGGTCATTATTCTACTGCATTTCACCCTTATCAGACCAATCATAGAGTACAATGATCCCTTTGGTATGTGCCTAACCAGGCATATGCAACAACTAGATCAACCTCAGAGGTTCCTTACAAAAAGAATACAAGACATAACAAACCTGCCTTATGCAGGATGCCTTAAAGCCCTTTCACTCTACTCAGTCTCCTACTGACTGCTGAGGGGTGATCTATGCCTGGCTTTCAAAGCATCTGTAAATCCCACACCTATGAATCTCCTAAATATTTGTAAGTCAAAGAATACCAGAAATGCAAAGTCTAGGAACCTGAATTTTGTCCGTGACTTAAATGGAACATGCAGGAGAGATAGATATGTGCCCCAGAGACTGCCCTCCTATGGAATAGGCTTCCCATCCATATGAAGCTGAGTTTGCCTGTTATTCAGT
>NC_056731.1:80403315-80530815 GCF_019279795.1 Protopterus annectens
ATGATCTGAAACACTTGCTAACCTATTATCTTTTTCTATTTCAATAAGTTCTTTTGATAAGATGAAAAAATGTATTTCAGTCTTAAATGCAGCTGTAAAATTTGTGAAAGATCTCTCCTGTTCTATACATAATTGTCATGTTTTCAGCAGCTCATGCATCTTTACAGCATTTTTCATAAATTCTTCTTCCCCTTCCTGATATCACAGTTAAAATCTTCCAGTACTATAAAAGCATATAATAGCATCTGCTCATTCACCATTTAAGAGACAACCAAATCACAGTTAAAAGCCTCATGTCCTATTCGACATCCAAAACTAACACTGCTACTGCTTTGACCACTACAAAATCCCCAAATTTTTATTTTTGGTCATTTCGTGTCTAATCCAACCTTTTATAAAAGTCTGTTTCTCAACAGCTTTTTATACTGGAAGTCTGCCTTTTTCATTTACAAAACATATGTTTAATAAAAGAAGAATGTTAAAATGCATTTGTAAACCAGTGGAAAAGACAAAAACTTCTAGCAGTACCTTTCATACCACTTACATTAATCAAAATAAATCTGACATTTCCCTTTTCCTATCTTTTTAAAGTCTGGGAAAAACTTCATTTTTTTTCACTCACCTTAACTCTCATAAGTAGAAGTGTTTTTATACTGCTGCTTTCTATCCTCCTATGCAGCTTCCATCTCTGATATTGCTTCATCTCCCAACAGATCAAATACATTTCCTTTCGTTACTTCACTTCTTTAATAGAAATTGCAAACTATTTATATTACCAGCAGCCACTTCTCCCACTTCTTTACTCATAGTCCATCACCTCCTTTTACTCCATTTATTATTCTTCTCTGTGCCTTTCCTATTCAAAAAACCAGGCTAATCATTATTAATATGCTCATGCACCTCTTCATCATGCCCACTTTGTGTTCTTTATTCAGAATGAACATCAAATTATTTATAAATAAACTAAAAATGTCAAGTGTTTATGCATTTCCTACATTCAGTTTTATAATAAGGTACATCATGACTCCTTACCCCTCACTGTTGACATCTTTCATCATTAAATCTTTGATTTTAATATGTGTAATTCTTGTAAAAGTATGACATGTTATATTGTCCCTGAGATATTAACATGCCTATAGCTTCTGTTGTATGCACAATGCTGGCCAAATGTAAAACATTTTCTTTTTAAACATATTAAACAACTTCACCCTCCCCTCATTCATTCCAAACACTTCTGCCATCTTTACTTTTAATAATCTTAACATCTTTGCATATAGACTTAGGAATGCAATTATGCTATTTTCAGTAATTTCATCAGTATTACATTGAATCATAATTTTCGTTAATACCCGCAGACTACATCCTCCCACACCTTCTTCTCTCTGTTGTTTTTTCCATGTGATCCTGTATATCCACTTGAGCTATGGCTCATGGCTCTGATGGAAAATCCAAATAAAACTGCAGTGGAGGCCTATAACATCTGTGACCCAGACCAGTATTGCCACTGAGAGGGTCTTTGGTCTCCTGAAGAGTCATTCTGGGTGCCTATACGAGAGTGGGGGTGCTTTTCAGAATGACTCAGCTACTGCATGCAGCATGTTTACTGATGCTGCATTCTGCATAACATTAACATGTACCAGTCTGGAGGTAAAATGACCCATGTTGCCATTTCAGCTCCCAGTTCCAGTTCCACTATGACTAATGATGACCACCCGGCATCAGTAATTGGACCCCATGAGGCATACACATGCACAACATGCAGCTGAGCAGGTCAAAAGGCAGCATATTGTTCAGAACTGTGGACCATGACATTTAGGATAATATTTAGGTTAGTAATTCCTCTCTTGTAAAAAAAAAACACTTGGACTATAATTGTCATATGCATTGATATCTGTGGCCTTTGCTGTTTGGTGCATGGTCTCTGTCACTGTTCACCTGACATTCTCTTTCATTTTAAAATATTTTTGTTATCTGCTAGAATAATAATCATGTTGTTGCCATGCCTGAGTGCTCACTGATTCCTGTTCAGTGATGTCAAAAGGCTTCACATAGAAAATAATTTGTATTTTTGTCTGTTTTCATGAATAAATTCTGCTTTAATGATTACTTAGTTATACAAAAGTAAAGAACATTTATAACTGTGAAATACTTCCTGGTTAACACATTGCAAATGTAAAGAAAATTATTTACAATTCTATCTTCATATATACCATTTCGTCTTAGTTTATTCTATTGTACTGCACATCAGATTAATTTTATGCTGTCATACACCATAAATTCTGACCTCAGAAACTATCATAATTTGTGCAGTGGGGAGGGTGAAGTGGCACCAGTGTAAGTTTACATGGTAGGGTCTTCATTTTAATGTGTCATTTACTTATAACATATATCTCCTAAAATTGCTGTCTAATATTTTGATACTTTAGGTAGCTGCCACCTGAAGGAATGGTAATCCATGCAGTGTTGTTTTTTCTCAAACTTTCCTTGATGGTGTATAGACTAATTTTACAGGGATGAAATGCCTACACTTGCAAACTTCCCTCATTCCAATTAAAAAGGCAGCTGTGTCTTTCAAGCTGATTCACAGTAGTTCAAGATCAAATGAGTCATACACATCTCCATTTCATAGGCTAGGTGATGGTGCAACTGATCTGGAGGAGGAGTTACCACGAGAACTCTAAGGTGAGTTAGTTAGATGTCATCATGTATTTGATGCAGGTGATTCTGATGTCACTGACCTGACACTGCTGCATGACTGTGATTGTGACACTGAATGCAAGGTTTTGGTAGGTGTAGATGAATATTGACATGACCTGTGTGAACTGTGCTGTTCTTGTTCAGTTTGAATACTGACACTACTGTCCTGAGAAGAAAAGGTAGTGTCATGTGATCCCTCCACATGTCCTGACAGTATCTTGCCCTCTGCCCCTTGCAAGACTGACTCCAGCTTGAATTTGGTATTTCCTAACTAGTCTATGAATGGAGGCAGACACTGATGCTTGTTGTGTCACCATACTAGGCATCAGTGTGAGTGATCATGGCATTATTCCAGCTCTCTGCCATTTTGAAGTAGTCCTGGAAATCATCACACATACCCTGAAGAACTCTGACCATTTCCAGCTGACTCTCTGTGACAATGTTCTGAGCCCTAACAATCTCATGGCACATTTCCTGTTGGACAACCAATGCCCTACAGGTTTCCTGGATAGCTGTAATAAATGTGTGCCCCTCGCTCCTCATTACAAAGGTGTCATTGTGGGCACCATTGCCTATGAATGCCTGCCATCATCCTCAAAGTTTTCCTATGGGTTTGGAGATACTGGTGTAGAGGTACAGGGGTGTTCTTTCTGTACAGCTCTGAATGGAAAATCAGCTTGTGCTTGACTTTGTGTTGCATTGTCAATTTCTGCAGAGTTATTAACATTCTATGGAGTGAGAGAACCTGCCATTAAAGTTTGGTATTGCCTGCCACTTCCATCAGACTGTCTCATAAATATAACTTTGTTATCAGCATCATCATCAGCAACATCCTCCAAATGCATTTGTCATTTGTATAGTTGAACTGTTTGCTTCTGATGCTGCCCCTGTAAAAATATTTCAAAACATTATTATTATTATTAATAATGATAATAATAATAATAATAATAATAATAATAATAATAATAATAATGCAACAGCATACAGTAATGTATGCTTAAAAGGAGGTGAGTGGGACACTTGCCGTGTACACTGCCTTCATTTCTATTCTTTGCTGCTGCACAAGGGTCCACTAATAATAATAATTAATTGTGATTTTATTTATTTATTTATTTTACATTTGTTGACTGGGAGAATCCGACTAGATAAATGTCCATTTTCAGTTGAGGCCCGGGGAGAAAAGCTCCAAAGTTTGTAAATATACAAAGGCATGCAAAGGCAAGTAAATACATACAGAGTCATTTCACATATACAGAGACAAAGTACCATTTATAACATTTTAGAAGTACAAAGAGAGAAAAACATGTTTTGGTGCACATTTTAGAGGTACTTGTTTGCATTCTATAAATATGTTCTATTGATTTTAAACCAGCCTTCATGAGCAGACATTGATAAGATAATTCTGATTGATTGATTGATTCAGATAATTCTGAAATTAGAAGAGGTTTACTGTCCAATTCCTTAGCAAAGCATGTATCTGAAAATGCCACCCATAGTTTTAAGTTCAGGGTTATGAAAGTTGTGATGAGATCTAGTAGAAGAGGAGATTTAAACACCAAACTAGAACATAAGGAATATCAGTGGATTTTAAGACTACAGGCTGAACACTCACCAGGTGTCAACCAGATGGTCTCGGTTAAACCTGTTTTAAAACTCAAACAGATGACTCTCTAGACTAAAACTGTTGTTTGTAAAATGTATGTAGTTTTAAAAATATATAACCTACCACTTAATTGCATTATTAATTTTTTGTTTTTATTGGCTGTGTGATTAACTGATATGTATAAGAACTGTGACTATTTTATGTGTGGTTATTAAGCACTGAAGAAGGGTACTGTATACCTGAAAGCTTTGTTACTTTATTTACTGTTCTTATTAAATACTTTGCTGGTCTACATTGGTGCCAGTCATTTTGTTCAAGTTTGCTGATTTTTTTACTAGTGCACCTTCATTCTAGGAAGTTTTTTGTTGTGGCTTGTTGTGTACTTTCTAAATCTACTAGAAATGAGAGACAGCTTTGCTTCCATACTTCTACACAGCCAAACTGATGTCTATCTCACTGTCACCTGCTATCTAATCAGCAGAATCCACTTTTAAATGGCCTGCAAGAAGCACCTGTAATACGACCAACTACATCAGATGTGCAAGGTTTGAACTTTCATTTGTTATTGTCACAAGTGGAACAAAAAGTTCAATGTTACAAATCACTTCAATGGCAAAGATATGGTTTTTCAGGATTTGTTGAACTTGGGATTGTACCCAGGGGACTTTGGATCTGAAAATGCTGTCTTACGGCAACACTTATCCTGTTCTCTTGAAAAAGTGGCAGGAATTAAACATACAAATAAGCCTGAAGTATATGCAACTTTTAAATGATCACTTAAATACTATTGAAGCAGAGTTGCAGGAGGAAATTTTGAAAACTGAAGGTGAGCTATCAATTGCACTTTGTTTTAATACCTATATATCAGACTACAACAAAATGTTGGATAAATTATAGTTACATGACAAACATCTTGAGGGGTTTAAATTAAAGAAGCTTAATAGAGACATTAAGGACTTTAATAGCGGCCACATTTTTTTGTGTCCCAAGGATGAAGTAAATCAAAATGTTTCTAGTAACACATCTATACATCATAAGACTGTGGTCAGTACGAGCACAGTTAGAGCACTGGATGATTTCAGTGCTCCATTGGCTAATACTACTGTCAATCCAGAGGTCTTAACTGATGTCATTGTTACTGATAGGCCTGCTGAGGTCAGAACAATCAAGGATACAAGTACTGCCACCTATAATGTACAAACCCCCCCCCCCCCCCAGCTTCTGGTCCTGGGTTGAGTTCAGCTCAGGGCCCATCAGCAATGGTGAATGAAAATAATACTGAATTGTCAACAGCGGTGGTTTTTCAGAGTTCCAAACAGGTAGTTCAGTTAAAACTACAAGAGGAAGTGAATGCATACAGACAGGCAACTTCAGGAGGCCGTTCGCAGGGGAGAAACAGGGACAGGAGCCACAGTGGACTGAGAACCAGAAACAGGAAGAAAGCAACAACATAAGTATCGACAATTGTTGTATTGTTAACCTTTCTAACATGAATATTAACTGTAAACATGTCTCTTTGCTTGAGAAGGGACTAAAATTTGTTCCTGCTAATGTGGAAGGTCTAGCAGATGCACTAACTGACTTGAAATTATTTGTGCGGAACTTAGACCTAAAGCTGTTATATGGCTCTTCAAGTTTGAATGCTTCTTTGCAGTATAAACGTAGTAGCACATTTATTCCAAATAGCCAACCCATTGTGCAGGCTTTCTATAACTCTTGTGAGACACAGATTAGGTATTTTTACCAGAATGAATAATTCAAACGTATATATAATTTAACTAAGGATGAGACACAAGCTTTGCATGAACTAGAAGTTAATGATGATATTATCATTAAGGAAGCCGACAAGGGAGGGGCTATTATTATAATGAACAAAACTGATTACCATTAAAGTATGTTAGAGATAGTAAAGGATAGAACAGCATTTAAAGAAATTAATTGTATTCAGGTTGATGAAATTATTAACAACAGCAATACATTACTGTAGGATTTACAAGTAATGAATGATATTCCATTAGATTTATTTATATATTTGACTGTTTCCCATTCAGTGCTTCCAATTCTTTGTGGCATACCCAAACTGCATAAATCTATCTACAAACCACCAATGAGGCCCATTGTTTCTGGGCGTGGCTGGGCTACAGAAGCTATCTCAGTATATTTACAGGGTGAGCTGAGCAAGTATTTAACATATATAAGGAGTTTTATTAAAGATACAGCAGATTTCCTTAAGCACCTTAATACATGGTTCAGAACCAAAACCCATGGCACCTTTATTATGGTAACTCTTGATATAAAGTCGCTCTTTACCATGATACCAAATGAGTATGGCATTCCAGCTATTATACAACTATTAAATAAGTGCAAATATGGAACTGGTAGACAGAAACAATTTGTCAACTACTGGACAGTATCTTAGAGAGTAACATATTTGTATATGATAATAAATATCATCAAATTTGGCACCCCCATCGCCAACAGTTATGCGACATTAGTTCTGAATGAATGGGAGGATCTTTACGTCAATTTAGACTCAAATCACTATGTTAGAAATGTAGCATTTTTAAAGAGATTTGTGGACGATATCTTTTTTATATGGGTGGGGAGTGAAAGTGAATTGATTGCTTATGTTTATCTTAACACTACTACGAATGTTTTACATTTTTCCATGCATTATTCATACCATAGCATGGAATTCTTGGATGTTAATGTTGTATATGATGGTACAGAAATACAAACCTCTGTTTTTAAAAAGGAAGTAAATAAAAACAAGTATCTGCACAGAAAAAGCATGCACCCCCATCATATATGTAAGGGTGTTTTCAAAAACCAAGTGATGCATATGAGTAGTTTAAACACTAGTGATTCCAAATGTGTTTCTCAGATTAATGAAACTTTGGCTTCATTTAGAGAGAGGGGCTATGAGGATGAAATGTTAGAAGATGTTAAAGGTCATGTTCTATCTGATAGAGATTTGCCCCCCCCCCCATTTTTGGTGAAATAGTGAGAAATCATGACAGGGAAAATAATAATGCTTACGCAAGTTGTTCGATATATGACTACATATAGTAGATGCAGTGAAGGTATTAGGAACATTGTGACCAATAATTGGGGCATCCTCAGGAGCCTACTTGAGCTCAACAACACCATTAGCCATAGACTTATGTTCACATATAGAAAATGCATGAACCTTAAGAACAGATTATGTTATAAGGACATGCAGACAGTGAAATCACAAAAATAGAAGGACTAAACAAGGCACGTTTGCTTGTCATAACTGCTGTTGCTGTGCTCTAATTGAGAAAAATAAGACATTTATACATCCTAACAGTACAATTTATTTCAACTTTAAATGTTTTGCTACTTGTAACACTAATAATATTGTTTACCTGGCTACTTGCACAAAATGTATGTGTTTTAATGTGGGCAAGTCAACCAGACATTTAAAGGACAGGATTATAGAACATAATTCTGAAATTAGAAGATGTATACTGTCCAATTCCTTAGCAAAGCATGTATCTGAAAATGCCACCCATAGTTTTAAGTTCAGGGTTATGGAAGTGTTGATGAGATCTATTAGAAGAGGAAATTTAAACACCAAACCAGAAAATAAGGAATATCAGTGGATTTTAAGATTACAGGCTGAACACCCACCAGGTGTCAACCAGATTGTCTCAGTTAAACCTGTTTTAAAACTCAAACAGATGACTCTCTAGACTAAAAGTGTTGTTTATAAAATGTATGTAGTTTTAAAAGTGTATTACCTAGCACTTAATTGCATTACTAATTGTTTGTTTTTATTGGCTGTGTGATTAATTGATATGTATAAGAACTGTGACTATTTTATGCGTGGTTATTAAGCACTGAAGAAGGGTACTGGATACCTGAAAGCTTTGCTGCTTTATTTACTGTTCTTATTAAATACTTTGCTGCTCTACGTTGGTGCCAGTCATTTTGTTGAAGTTTGCTTAAAATCAATTACCTTTCTTCTTTTAATTTCATTAACAACAGCCCTTCCTTCTCAAAAACCTCATCTCATTTATCATCCTACTTAACATAATAAACTGTCCTTTTAATAGGCCCTTCTTTAATTTTGGCTGTTGATAGCTGACAAAATGCATGTAAGAATTGCTAAAAGTAGACTTTTTTTTTATAAATATCGGATGAGAATCTACCATTATTCTTTAAATACTAGCATCTAAATAATTAACTTTATCTCTCAATATGGCATAGGTGAATGTAAAAAAAATAAAAAAGTGTAGTTTTCTTAAGGTGTTCTAAAAAACTGTTTTGGCATTTCTGTACTTCCTTTCCATAAAATAAAGATGTCATCTAAAAATTGTAAGAAAAGAGTACAACATCTAAGAAAAATCACTATTAAAATAACTTTTTTTCCCAGGTTAATATAACTAAATTTGTAAACGTTGGGACACAAGTGGCATCAATTGCCACACCTTTAATTCGCTTATAAAATTCAACTTCAAAAACAGAAAGTTGTTATATAAAAACTAGTTTAGCGCAAGTTGAAATAATCCAAATGTCATTATTGGTTAAAAAATCGAATTTTGTAAGTGCCATATTAAAATAATTGAGCCCTTCATTTTCTGGGATGCAAGCAAATAAATCAACTACATCAATGGTAATTAACTTGCTCTCATCATGATATAGGTGTTCTTTAATATACATAAAAAATTCCAAGAGTCCTTCAGTATCGCAATCTTCCACATGGATCAACTGTAGCTCTTACCCCTAAGTTGGCAGTCAGCAACTGTAGCTCATTTCCTACCTCCTCTATATCAGATCTTTCCAATCCGTGGGTCATTAGTTTGAACCTGAGTAATCCATAGCAAATTTCAAGGGTCATCCCTCTTTGTCACTGGTGCTTGTACTGTTTATCACTTTTGAAAAGTCTAATTTCATCTTTAATATATCATTTTGTGCATCATACCTATTACCTGTCTTTCTAACATCAGCAAAAATACAATGCATGTTTTTACTTCCAGATCTACTCAGTGACAGTTGTAAAGATATTGACAAGAGCAACCCTCAATAAGATCCTGTGCCAAACTGCTAGTAACCATTTTGTATGAGCAGTCTTATGATGCAAGAGACGAAAGCAGTGATTACAGTTTTATTACACTAAAGAATTTTTTAGCTTTGTTCTTTGTCCTTGGTTTACATCTTTCTGGTTTTCATGTGGTACTTGTTTATTTCATTTTGTATGAATATTCTCTATTAGCTATCAGAAACTATGCCTTACCACCTGCTCCCTGTTTTAACCACGAATCCACCCAAGTACACACTACAAGTGGATTAATGATACTTTTTCCTCTGCTATTGCAAATACATTGTCTGCATCTTCCTAGCTCATTACAGCTGCATTTCATGAGTCAGTTATTATGGTTACCTTGTAAAAGATTAAAACATTCTGTTAGATGTATTTGGTACTGCATTTATGCTGTGAAATCATGTTGTCTTGAACCCTGTGATCAAACACTTTAAAGATACACTACAATTAAAATTTTCATCAGTTTCTTCTCAATTTTTCTCTACAGCATTATAAACTAACAAGTTACTGTTTTTCATAATTTGACTTTCCTCCACTAAATCTCATCCACACTCCTCTGAGCCCCAGAAAACTTATATTCCTTAAATAAGTTTTAAGTGTTTATTTATTTATATTGCTGGGTCTTCCTCAGATTTCTAAGAATTCTAGAACAAATTCCAGCCATGTCTTTGGATTTTAGAATTATTTTAGGACAACTTATCTGTGATGGGGTTCCTATCAGACAATTTTAGACTAAGCACTTACAATGAACTAACTTAGAAAATGTCTGTCCTTTTCCTACATAGCCACTGAACAAAAGTATTAACTCATTCATAGCAGTTCTGCAATTTCACCATCATAGGTTCATAGGTTCAAAGGTTCATAGGTTCGTACTAGGCTATCTGCCCTAGGGCATTTATAAGCCTAGACAGAGTGTATGTGGCTTACACCACCCCTTAGGATGAGAATACTACGCCCTTTTAGGGTTTAGTTTACTATGTCGCTGTCTAGTAGTGACACAGAGATGACCCCCGGGGTAAACCTACGATCTCCCATCCACTCGTCGAGATTTCTCTTGAATAGAGTCAGTGAGGGGCTTTGCCTAACATGGACTGGGATTCTGTTCCAGAGTGTAGGGAGCCTCTGGGTTATGAATCTGTCCCTCCAGCACGTTCTATTTATTTCTGTGTTGAGGTTTAAGTCACTTGTTCTCGTGGCTCTGATGGATTTGGATTTTCTGAGGTGGAGCATGTCCATTAATTCAGGATTGGACATGGCCTTGTACGTCAGGCACAGATCACCTCTGAGTAGGCGGTATGCGACTGAATAGAGCTGGAGTTTTTTCAGTCAGGCAGCATATGACATATGTTTAAGACCCTTTATCCTCTTGGTGAAGAATTTTTGGGGTCTTTCCAACTGCTGCAGGTGTCGGGTGAGATACATCCCAAACGGGGCATTGTACTCAATCATTGGCCTGATAAGAGAAGAGTACAGGGGCACAATGACCTCTCTTGATCTAGATGTGAAACCCTTCATGATAAGGTGGGCAATATAGAAGGTCTTCCTAACCACTTTGGCAATGTGAGTGTCAAATGAGAGGTTACTGTCAACCTGGGTTCCTAGGTCCCTGATTACCTCTTCCGTACTTAATGGATTACCGCCTATGTGGTAATTTGTCGGTACCTTGTTTTTCCCAAAGGGTATGACTATACATTTTTTGGCGTTCAGCTTAAGGCCATGGCTTTGGCACCAATTATCCGTTTCTATGAGGCCTCTCTGAAGGATGTTTGTGTCCACTGGAGTATCAATTATGGCGCCCAGTTTGCAGCCATCTGCGAACTTTGTCAGCCACAATCCTCCTATGTTTGCCTGTACCTCGGAAAAATAAATGCCGAACAAGAGGGGTCCCAGGACTGAGCCCTGTGGGACACCACTTGTGACTGGCTTAGAGTCTGACATAGCTCCAGCAACTCTGACCCTGTGGGTTCTGTCCTTGAGCCAGTTTGCAACCCATCTTGTGACATATGGGTTTACATTTAAGCTGGTGAGTTTGTCTATGATGCCTGAGTGGGGTATTGTGTCAAAGGCTTTTGCAAGGTCAAGGTAGGCTGTGTGAACTGCCTTACCCTCATCAATGGCCTTAGTGACTGTTTCAAAAAAGTCGACCAAGTTCAAAAGGCAGGATCTGCCCTTGACAAAGCCAAATTGGGTAGGATCCAATGTCTGTAGGTCCCCGATGTCTTTGTTTATGAGTTCCATAATGATCCTCTCCATAGCTTTGCAGACCAGGCTCGTCAAGCTTATGGGGCGGTAATTTCCAGGGTCTGTAGAAGCACCGCCTTTGTGAAGTGGGACCACTGTTGCCGTACCCCACTCTTTGGGTATGTATCCTGTAGTAAGGCTAAGATTAAACAGCAGATCATATCATCATCTGCTCTTGCAAATCTTTGTTGATTATCTTTACTGTCCTGCCTTTTGCTTTTTTTTTCCTCATATGCATTGTAACACATTTTGTCACCATTCGTGACATTTTTCCCTTTCTCTCTGGCTGCCTTTCATAGTGTTTCTGCCATCAGCTTTTTATGATGCCATATTTTTCCTTTATGATTTGCATAATCTTTATGCACCACATATGAGTGCAGGTATTTTCTTTTAACTTTTATGCTGGCATTTTACAGAGTTCATGTTATTTGCCTACAGCCTTCTACAACCCAGTATGTAGTGCCATTTATGAAGATTTCTCTCATTCTAGCAACATTTACTTCTTAGATGTCCACATCTGCAATTTTTGATTGACTTGAGGTGGTCAGTGAGCAAAACAAACATCAGTGAAGTTTTGCTGGTGCAGCAGAGCAAGAAAGCAGTTTATTTGTTGTTGTAATGGGGAAGGGAGCATGGACAATGGGTAGCTGATGAAAACTACCCAGAGTGAGAGACAGAAGGGTCAGATGGTAGAGACAGACTCTGCCTCAGCCCTGAGGAAATGGTAGTTATAAAACACAGGCTAATTACTACTTTGAAATAACTATACTGTTGAGGTAAAACAAGAAGTATATCAATAAAGAACAAGGTAGATGGTGGAAACAGGCTAGAAGCAGGAGTGAAAAAGGCCCTGGAACAAACAGGAATGTAAGAATGACCTGGATGTTGGGAAGATAATGTATAATTCTTAGCAATAGAAATTGGAGAAAACTAGTATCTGTTAAAATAATTTGCAGTTACATAAAACCACACATGATTAATAAACAGGAATACTACTTGGTTATACACAGTGGCTATTAAGACCACCCAGACAGTGTACACCAAATGCTGTGCACTGTTCTGCTCTGGCTGACACACAAGTGTACTTCATTTTCCTATGTATTATTAAGTAAGAAAGCACATATCACCTTCTACCACCTTTGCATGCCAAGCCTCATAAAGCACAAGTTACATACCATAACATACATACCATAACAACGTCTGCCTTCATACCACAAACAGACAATACAGGAATGTGCACTGATATACACTTCCAAATGGATAGACAACTACATATTAATCTATACCTACCTAACAAATGTCTGGGCTTTATATTTTCACTGCTGTTACAGATAATCATCTATTGCAGGATAAAAGTAGACAGTAGTGTTCAGTGTGCCCAGTGGCCAAATTCCTTCACAAAAATTCTAACTCTCTGTAACATTCATTTATGCCTGGTGGCACTACATTTTACTCTGCCTCCATCTACTGATATTTCTCAGAAATGACATAAACATTGCAGCGCACCAAGCAATGCTAACTGTGCAAAGATAATTTGTGTGTTAGGATAATGGCAGGATCTTGTGATTGACACACTCTGATTTGTGCTTGACTAGTGCTAACACTTTGCTAACGTCGGGTACAGTTTGGTTGTATTAAAGTACTTTTGCACACTGTATGCATTTCTGGAATGGTGTGTGTCCACCACATTGTCAGAAAGGTTTATGTATATTGTTCCCTTTAAAGATAATGTATTGCTTAATTCTGTTATGTTTATGAATTGCCTAGGGTGTCAGTAAATAGTTTTACCATGTACCTACCTTGTGCCATCCAAGACAATGTTTATGAATACAGCTCATAGTAAACCAACTGCAGGCACAGGCAGGAGCAGGGGAAAAGAGATAATAGGATCAATGAAAACTTGGGGTGGAAAAATGTATTATGACATGGTATCACATGGGTACCAGGTGGTTTAAATGCAGGATCATAGGCCACTATATGAAAGTAAAGAGATTAAATGGAAAAGCAAAAAGTAGGGGTGGAGAGAGTGTGGAGGCTGTAAAGTGGCTTAACAGATTGTAGAGCCTAAAAAGTGGCTTAACAATCAAGGTGGAAAGAAGAGTGGATCGATGCTAGACCGATGCTTTAAGAATGGTGTAGAATAAGGAAGAATTGTGAGCTAGGGAAGGATAATAAAAGCCTGTGTGATTCTAAATTACTTGTAGGTGGTAAATGCAGATGAACATCTGTTTGTCAGCTTGAGAGACCAGAATTTGCTCCTGAGGACCTTGACTGATTTTAAAATCAGAAAGTACTTCCAAAAATGGACCAGCACAATGGTAATTCTGCTAAAAAACTTTTATTATAGAAATAACTTCCAAAAACTATTATGGTGTAAATAAAAGGCAAACCGGTTTCGGCTGTAATAAGCCTTCTTCAGTGCTAAACCAAAAATGATCAACTATTGAGCAGCTCCAACATACTGGTCTTATATTTAAAGGCATATTGCTGAAAAAATAAATTCCTTGAATGTATACACATATCATAAATCAATTCTGTTCCTGTGCTCAGGAACTTCAAAGCAGGCTGGCATGATAAACTTGACAACATGGAATCTATATGGATAACCAGGTTAGGTGCCTTGTTCAAACCTGGATTAAATGAAATGGAATAATATGTCAGCCTATCTTTCTATGCATATTGTTGATTTATTTATAAACTTACCTGTACACATGTCAATTTTTGATATTATTATTTACTATATAAAGAAATACAATAGAATTGATTTATGATATGTGTATACATTCAAGGAATTTATTTTTTCAGCAATATGCCTTTAAATATAAGACCAGTATGTTGGAGTTACTCAATAGTTGATCATTTTTGGTTTAGCACTGAAGAAGGCTTATTACAGCCGTAACCAGTTTGCCTTTTATTTATGCCATAATAGTTTTTTGGAAGTTATTTCTATAATAAAAGTTTTTTAGCCAAATTACCATTGTGCTGGTCCGATTTAGGAAGTACTTTCTGTTTTGGTTTGGACCGTGCACTCAGTCCCTCGTGCGTGTGTTTGGTTTGGTCTGATTTTAAAATCAAACATGATGCAGGGATCTCTAGATTCATTGACTTGGTCCCTCTTTGTTAGGGCAACTTTGTTTATGATGCAACGAAATGGACTGATAAACAAATCCACAGCAAAGGCTAAGATAAGAAATCTGTTTAAAATTGACATTTAATGGTTATAGTGTAGTAAAGCCCTAAAGGTGTCAAAGAGTTTTAAGCTTAAAACATTTATAAAGGTGTGCTAACTTAATTTTGTGGCATGTCAACAGTGAAAGTTAAATATTAATTACTCATGGAATCAGAAAGACTTCTAGCAACTTGTATATTGTTAGGATGATGGTAGGTAATCCAGCATAAGATACCAGCCCTCCTGAAGGATCTGGTAGCCATAGAATGAATGACATAATTTACGTTGACAAACAGAATCTGACTACTTCATGGTAATATGTCTCATGACATGGATACCATACGAATTTAGTGTCAACAAAGATAAGTCTGGATCGTAGGGTGTCTGTGAGGCAGAAAAAGATCCATTTACATTTTTATTTACTACTTTTATACAAACATGTTTAACATGTAGATTTTTTAAAATGTCCATGTTTTAAGTTGAACAACATTTTTTCTAGTTGTAAGTAACTGTGCTTTCAAACAAGCATAGGAGTAATGTTTTACTGTGACTTTAATTTACAAATTGCTGTTTGCTTGGGGTTGGTTGCTTAGAGGGGTGTGTCTGTAACTAATAGCTTTAAATGTAACAAAGATGAAGGACTCTTTTACTCTGATGATGCCTGACTATGTATGTGGGTGAAAGGGCTAAGTTATTTGTTTACATGTACAGGAATATTATGTGTGTTTTTTCATTCTCTTGGTCTATTAAAGTTTGCAGTGTCTGAGGAGCTGAGCCGGTTTATCATTTACATATACATAAATAGTTTTGTTGATCTTGGGGGAACATACAAAGTGACTATCTTAATGTTTTTTGAACAGTTCATAAGGTTGATGATGACTAACCTTCTGCCACAATCAGTAGGCAGCTGACATTGTTAGGGGAGCAGGACAGACTCTTATTAAATAAATGCATTGACAAAGTTCCATTTTAAAAATATAATTTCTAGAAATTTAGGATTCATATAATGTGGTTTCATTGTCTAAGATGTGAGGCTTAAGCTGAATCTCAGAAACTATGAATATGACAGGTAAATTACAGACTGAAACACTGGGAATGCTAGTTCTTAGGTTCCAATTTACTGGTGGTTGTATTCCAAAATTTGCAAGCTTAGACTGTTAAACACTACCTTAAGACAATAGAAGTACTGCATATATAATCATCTCCCATTTTTTAAGCCATTCAACATATCACAAGCTGGTTCCTAATCCAAATGCACTGTAGTAACAGTGTTGTAAGCTGTGCAGTATGCTTACATAAAATTATGTATTTATAGTGAAGTTCAAAATGTTTAAGCATTGATAATGGTTGAATTCTTCTAAATATTGTTTCATACCTTGCTTATTCAGCATCACATCTTGGCTATGTATTGCACATGTAGCCTTTGTCAAGTACCTAAATGGCACTGTTTAGGTTTTTTTTTTCTTGTATCTTTAATTGCATTCTTTTTTTGTTATTGTATTTTCCCTTGTGGTTCAAGTTGTGGCTGAAAAGGGTTCCTGGACCAGTTTACTTACCTTAGTTAACAAACTACAAATAGATAAATAAAATAAATAAAATTAGTGCATGAACCTACTGCAGTTTATTACAAATAAGCCTGATGTTAGTGCGAAGGAGTATAAGCTGGATGAATTGCCTGAGCATTATGTGGGAAAGTAGGGACCATACTAGATGCAACAACCATGGTCAGGTTGGAATTTATGTCCCCCAGACAATATGACTTCACCAAGGTGGAAGGGCCCATATATAAAATTACTTGCCTGGAAAGAGGATTTGCAATGGGTTCAGTAACAGGATGTACTTTTTTCTATTAAGATGAAGTGTTTGGGTTCAGAGTGAGTTTGTAACCTTAGTGAGAATTAAGAATAACAGGGACTTGAAACTTGCTAATATTCCTAACTATCAAGAGGGAATAATGAGTGAGATGAGAACTTACTTCTTGGCGATGAGAAAGGGAAGGATTGGCATGCAACGTACAGGAGTAATAAGAGAATTCAGCCTACTGGTGGATAGACAATTGTCACTTGGGCACTGCACAGGGGATGAGGTAATTGTAACATTATGTATTAAGTAGCAAAACTTTGAGGGTTAACAGACCAGTAGTAAAAGGCGAGGAAAGGAAAGTACTCTCATAGCACAAAGAACCTGGAACAGGTCCTAAGTACAAGGACTGTGGAATAAAGCAGGAGTAAGGGAAGGACAGCTAAAGAAACAGAAGGTAATGTGTACCTATTGGAGTTAAGGGTAAGCCTTAATAGGATGGAAACAGGCATGCAAAAAAAGGAAATAAGTAAGTGAACGGGTAAAACTGGATAGAAGTAGAGTTAGTAAATGTTAATGATGAGAGAAAAATATTTTTCTTGTGAGCCCTACTTGTAGCACTCACTGTCTCTGGAGGCTGGGGAGAGAAATACAGGAAGAAAGATAATGGGAAAAGAAGATGGAAACAGATTTAGTCAAGGATGGAAGAGGAGAATGAGAGGACTGAGACATAGATGAGAGAGTTACATAATATGAGGGCAGATGCTGAATCTATAAGGAAGTAATGAAGGAAGATAAATATATAAATAAATGTCACTGCGCTGTCAATCAGTCCTGTATGCAAACATTCCCTAGTAGAAAGAGGGTCTTCTATGTAAAAGGGGATAGAGGAAAGTGAGATAAATTGTAAGGAATGATTAATTAAAAACAATTGACTGTTAGTCTCTCTCATAGTCCACCAAAGTGGATGAAAATATGCAAGAAAGTTACAACAGTAGATTGAAATGGGAAATAACTAATCTTTTAGTATAGTCACGGTCAAAGCGTCACAATCCAGAAGCTGCAAAATGGAGTGGAATGACAAAACAGGGTATTAGGATGCAAGGCCTAGGAACACATATATAAGATTAGGAAGGTAATAAGATGTGTTTCACGAGAACACGACTCTGGTTAGACAGAGGATTCAGAATGGAAGCTAAGTAAAAAGGAGATAATATGGAAAAGATGCTGGGGCAAGTGACACTATGATACAGAGACAGTAAGTAAAATAACACAATTGGCAATCCATGGAGAAAAAAAACAACTCTCCTTTCCAACAAAATTAAGAAAACTCCACCAATCAAAATCAAGATCTAATTAGATATTGTCATTAAATAAATAATAACAAGTTAATTAATTAATTATTTTAAATATCGCCTTTACAATAAATATTTCATAAATAATTCATTATGACACCCTCCTGGGTGAAACACTTTATGCATATAAATCTGCTATGCCTCTTTTAATAATAAGGTATCTGAAACACTTAAAAACAAATCTGGATTTTGGCAAACATAAAATAGATTCTGTCAAACTGATACATTCTTCATGTTTTTCAGTCATTTGGTTTCATCAACATAGGGATCAGCATTTCAAAGGATTTCAAGATGGAGGCATTAAGCAAAGTGCAAAGCATGGTAAGTATGGAGATAAATTCAAAACATTTGTGTTCAGCATGATGCTTTTGAAAAAGTTGGCTCAGATGTTGCAGCAACCCTGAAACCTACTTCGACATCTTCTTCTGTAATACTGATGCTTCACTGACAGTTGCGAAAACTGTTAAAACTGACAATATATCATTGGTGATATGGATGTACCAAATGAAGAGACTTATGTCATCTGATTCTCTTACTGAGCAAGAAAGACAATCTGTTATTATCCTTAGGAATATTAAGTTACCTGACACTGTCTTAACAGTTTTTTCTTCTTGTGGTCTGAAGTTTATTCTTACCTCACATATGAATCTGTTAGATTTTTTTTTGCATGTATGGCATCTGATAAGAAAGGTTCAATTAAAACATTATTTTTATGACTCTAGGGATGGCAGGGGGTTAGTTAATTTATCGATTTATGCCCAAACAAATGTAGCCCCATATCCAAGGGATTTAAGGGACAATAAAGTGAACTAAATAATCAAAAGGTAAAGAAGGTAGGAAAACCTTAGATCATCATGAGACAGGTTAGTTTTACCTTACAGCTGATGTGTTGTTGCGATAGTAATCCTGCTCAGTAAGAGAGGAACCGCAGGTTCAGACATTTGATGTATGTGCTTGGCTGAAGTGCCAACGGTGTGAAGCTACCATCTGTGGGATTATGACTGAATGCCTCTAAATCAGAATCCAGCCTAAACTTAATGATACCGCAACACTGCGGATCTATGGTTGGCCAGGGATAGCCGGCCTCAAGGTCAGTAAGAAGTGTCACTCATCACTGGGTCAGAGCATGGATGGAAGGGGGTCACCTCTCTCCAGCAGTGCATCACACGTTCATGGGGAACTGGGTGCTAAATCATTCATAGATGACTTGAGTCCCATTAAAATTCAGAAGGGACAAAAGTGCTTAGTGTATTAGTATGTGGTGCTTTGCTTGGTTTTATTAAATGTTTGGAGCATTTACCTGTCTGGTTTTCCTACCTTCTTTGGTTACTTAGTTAATAATCAGGTTTTTGATGATGGTACAAACATCAAATTTTAAGAGCCAAGCTAAATTTGTTACAGCCTTTAATAATAAAATTCCAATGGTATTGTCAGAGAAGAAATATGTAATTATGTTAAGAAGAGTGGAAAAGTTTTTGTTAATTGCAATTTATCTTGAAAATAATGTGGGGTTCTTAAATCAATTACTGTGAATTTCTAATTAATCATTAAGCCCACTGATAAAAGTAGAAATGCTGTAGTAATGTCAAGAAGAAATATGTTGAAATGTGTTTAGATTTCTGAAATAATTCTGAAGCATATTTAGGATTGCACTATAATCCATTGAAACAGATACAACAATGTGTTATTGGACAGACTGAAGGCTTGAATGAAAAGCATTTGGTTTCTGAGAAACTCAGTAATAAATTAATAGCTACAAACACTAAATTAGCTACATTTTATGTATGGCCAAAGGTACATAATTTATGTAATCCACCATGCAGACCAGTAGTTTCACAGGTTGGGAGGGGGTGGGATTTAGAGATATTAAGTAAACACTGGGATTCATTAACAGTCATGTAGGCTCCTTGCGAAGCCTACATGATTTAAGCATGTCAGTGCAATGCACTGCAGCGATCATTCAATATGCATGCTGCTGATCCCACTTACACATTTACAAGTACATGTTCAAGGCCAGCTGCAGTGTTGTGTTAGCAGCCATGAAAACGTGCAGGGAATCATGAGCGCACAATGTAAACAGAATGCCTTGTCTGTAAGCAAACCTATTATGCAAGCATGTGCAGAGAGCTTATATGAAGTAAGGACAAGCAGATTATAAGAATTAAGATGCAGGCAGAAAAACAATGGTAATAGTGCAGACTTATGTAGGAGGGGATGGAAAATAGAAAATGTTCTCATATAATGTAGTCAAATGTGATGCTATCACAAAGAAACATTTTAAGCATAAACAATCTCCATATTGATATAATAATAATTAATCCTGTTTACAAATCTTGACCAATGGACATAACTAAAAACAGACTAACTAACAAAGGGATGTGAGAGAGACACAATGAAAATTGTAACTAGGGATTAAATAAGACATTAATACTGACTACATACAGAGATGAAATAACATTTAGCAAAGACAGTAGATACAGTAGGGGCTATTGCACAGACTGCATGCATCAATTACAACATGTATGTATAGTGTATGTATATGTAATAACAGATAGTACTGCTGTATTCTCCACTCCATCGTGTATAGACAGGAAGAAATGAGCCCCACAGCTTTTCTGTCATGCACACTAGAAAGGGACATGTTTTGCCATTTGTTGTCATTTGGCAACCATAGCCAGGGGATATGTTACCTTGAAACCTGCATTAGACATGTGTATGTTGTATATTCATGTACATCCTAAACAGTATTATAATAACACTTAAAATATACAAGGAACAAATGACAACACTAATCTGATGACATTTCAGTAGTTTAATGTTTCTCTGTTTAATACGCTGATGTTCAGAAAGACAGTAGTGGAAGAGCACTGTCACAACACACAGCCACACATACTACATGCATTAGAAGTCTTCTCTACACAGCAGGACAGACAAACACACAGTCACAGTAGTTAGTCATTGCAGGATTCAAACCTCCTACATATTTAGATATGGAGTCTATAAAACTCAGTATCAACAGCCAGCACCACAGGATAAGTCATACCACAACTCTGATGTACTTTATTTCCAAAAGCATGATATAACCATTGTGTTTCAAAACAGGGTATTGCCTGAGAGAAATTGAAATTTATATCGTAGCCCTCTATCAGTGAAAATATGCCTTCAAAATGGAACTTAAATATTGGGTGTTGCCACTGAGCCAGTTGTACATGAGAGTATACAGAGCCACACTAGTTAACCAATGTTGCATGTGAAATCTCTTTCTATTTAGTTTCACAATCAAGAGAATACAGTATTAGCTGCAAATAACACAGAAGTTTGACTTTTATAGTGAGAAACTGCACTTTTGAAAGGATGACCATGGCAGTGTGTTTCAGACAACATATGCTTGGTAAAAGTGGGATAAGGGGATGTGTAGTCCTTTCCCAGTTTAAATTTTTACCCTGATTTGAAGTAGATATGACATGTCTGTTCTGGAAGCTGTAAGTACCTGACATTGAAGTCTCACACACATACACACACACACACACACACACACACACACACACACACACACACACACACACACACACACACACACACACACACACACACGTTTGTCACTGTGATATTTGATATTTGAACATAGTGCCTATCTAGTTGCACAATTTGGAGAACACAATATTTTCTGTAAGAACCACAGAAAAAGTCTGACATTTAAAGTGAGAAAGTGCACTTATAGACTCATAGGTTCATAGGCTCATAAGAAATTACTAGGCTAATGGTTTTAGAGCCCTTGCAAGCCTAGCCAATATAACACAATTGTATTCAAGATATGGTCGCTAGGGCAAGAGGATGGTATGGCTTTGTGTATATGCCTTGAGTATTTTACTGATTGCCTCATCCATTAAAGACATAGGTGATACCCTGGGTATGAATTTGTGTTTCCCCAGTCATTGATCCAAATTGTACTTGAAGAAGTCAAGGGGAAAGGCTCTGCTTAATGTGAATAGGAATCCTGTTCCAAAGAAGCCACAATCTCGGAGACACATATCAATCTCTCCAGCATGTTTTGTTTTGAGTCACTGACTAAGTTTAGATCCTTAGATTGGGTGACTCTCATTGTGTTTGACTTGCAGATGTGTAGCAGCTCCAACAGGGCTGGATTTGTGAGTGCCTTGTAAGTCAGGCATAGGTCACCCCTTAATAGTCAGTAGGAGACAGATTAAAGGGATAGGACTCTTAGTCTATCCACATAGAAAATGTTGTTTACACCTCATATTTTCTTTGTGAGGAGCATCTGAAGTTGCTCCAGCTGCTGTAACTGCCTAGTTAACTACATGCCAGATGGCAATTGTACTCTATTATTGGTCTAATGATGACAGAGTACAGTGAGACTATAATTTCCTTGGATTTGGATGTCATACCTTTACTTATAAGTTGTGCCATACAGAAGGACTTCCTTACCACTGTGTACAAATGGCAGTCAAAGTTCAGGATATTATGTAACTGTGTACCTGTATGTTTAACATCTGAATCTACTCATAGAAATGTGCTATTGATATTGTAATTTTCAAGGGTATTTGACTTTGCAAAGGGTACAATAATGTATATTTGCAGTTAATTTTAGGTCACAATTCTGGCAACAGTCATTTATCTAATCTAGACTCTCTTGAAGGATATCTATATAGTTGGGGGATTCAGTGATTTTTTCCAGCTTGCAGTCATCAGCAAACTGTCCTCTAGAGGCCTTCCATATTAGCCTTGACTTTTGAGAAGTATTTTCCAAACAGGAGTGGTAAAAAACACGAGGAATCCAAACCAGAAAATCACATAGACAGTGCAGCAACACTGAAACACCAGAAACCTTTAATATTGGCAATAAAATTCAACTGTACACAGTATTATCCTTTGATATACACAAAATAAGATTTCTTCCCACCCAAATTGCCAGAACTTCATCAGATAACATAGCAAGCTACGAATGTATGTTAAAATTACATAGTTAACCAATCACATTTAAAAGAATCAAACATACCTCTAAAATGAGCCAATCATATCATCCCAATACAGACACACCTTCCACAGTCTTCTTACCCATAACGTAAAAGCCATTAAAATTACTTAATCAAATTATTTTAAATAAATAACACATTCACATATTATCTAGAATTAGCTTTAAGTTTAAGCAAGCATGTGAGAGATACTGCATCATTTAAACCAGGCCAATGCTGTGCTCCTAGCTGCAGTTGCCATGAAAGTTTGGCTTTTTCAAGCAGCAGAAGCCAAGCTTCCCCTCTTCCAGATAACTCAATGGTTTCTAACACAACAAATTTAAAAGTATGGTCACCAACAGAATTAATGTGCCTTGCAAGAGCATTAGTAATTTTACTTGCACGAACATCCAGTAAATGTTCTCTGATTCTACTTTTAATCTTTTTTCAGTCTTGCCCATGTAAAAACATCAGCAAGCTGTGCATATTGTATAGTAAACTACTCACATAGAATTACAACTAGGTTTACCAAAAGTAGTAATAGTCTGTTTGTCAATTTTAATTCTGCTAACTTCCAGAATATGTTTACAATGCACACAAGCACCACATTTCTTCATGGAACCCATTGTTTTACTAGCTTTAGTGGGCTCAAGCATCTGTTTAAAATTCCAAGCTTTTCTAAAAACAAGTACAGGACTTTCACCAACCTTCTCTCTCTCACATTGCTGTCATTCATTAAAACTTGTCAATTTTTAACCAGGACTTCTTTAATAGAATAACTATCCTGACAAAAGGTGGTAACAAATGCATTAATGAATCATTTAGATTTATTATTGTGATCTGGTCCAGAAGTACATGAACCTTGAACATTACCATTGTCCACAGTCCTAACATTCACATCATTAAAGGTTGAGGGCATACAAACCCGAGAAGTATTACCCAGAAGGGGTTTAAAATGCCCCATGGCTCTTTTCTCTTTTAGTTCTAATAGGAGTTCATCAACAAACCGTGTAGGGTACCCTCTATTAACAAACATATTTTTCAACAATTCACATTCATCAATAAAATTGTTCCAATTAGTAACCATATGGGCTTCCCTCACAAATTGTCCTTTAACAATTGCACGTTTCTGAGAAAATGGGTGGTTGCTCTGAAAGTACAAATAGGAGTTAGAATAGAGTTTCGAAAAATCTCAGCTGTAAACCTTCCTTCAACAGCATCCATTTTAACCAACACATCCAAATATGACATTTGTTTAACATCACACATATAAGTGCATTTTAAAAAACTTGTAGTATTGTTAATGAACTCCATAAACTGCTTATTTGCATCCACTCCCTGACCACAAAACAAAACTATCATCCTGGTAACTGATATACAGTTCACAACAAGAAAAGAAAGGGGACGAAAAAAGAAACTTTTGTTCCCAAACCACACAACAATGTTGGCATATAATCTACCACAGGACAAACCCATAGCAATACCTTCTTTTTGAAGGTATAATTCCTTTTCAAACCAACTGCGGTGGTGGTGCTGTGGTAGCATTGTCACCTCAAAGTATGACGTTGTCCTGTTAGATTCTCGGCTACAGCGTCTTCTGTGTGGAGACATGCATGTATGGGCGTACCTTCATTGAAGGTTGTGCATCAGGGCTCGCAACTCTGCATGTAAAAATCTACTGCCAATCATTAGCGGACTGGAGTTCTGCTGTGGCGACCCCTAACCAGGAAAAGCTGAAAGACACCACAATTCCTTTTCAAACCAAATGAAATTAGACTTGAGCACTAAATCCAGGAGTAATTCATAAGTATTGATCAAATTTTGTTGGCTACCCTTATTAACTAGGAATTCACAAAACCATTCCTCACCAATAGTGTGAGGAATGACAGTATATAAATCCTTAATATCAATAGTAAGGAACACTAAATTTTCATTTCAGGTAATCAAATTCAGATGCTTCAAAAATCGCATGAATCAATACAAATGTGGGGTTCCCCAAAAACAAACTTTTTCAATTCAATATCTAAATACTTAGTTAAGGATGTGTGATCGAAACTCTGCCATCCACAATAAGAGCACAGGAGGTTGACACATATCCTTATGAATTTTAGGGAGCCCAAAAATTGTAGGAGTCACGGGATAATCAACTTTCAAAAAGTTATACTGATGAATGTCTATAAAACCTTCAATGAATAAATCATACAAATAAATTCTGATTTTCCCATAAATTATGTTCATTTCATTGACTGAACTTTTTTCATATGTGGATCTACTCAAAAGACATTTCATTTTCATAGAATAGTCATTTGCATCCATCAAAACCAACCCCCCACCCTTGTCTGGTTTAATAAACCTGACACCAGAAATAGTACTTAAATATTCCTGTTCCACTCTCTCACTCGACGATAAATTCTCTAAGATCAAATTCACACATATTTTGAAAAAGCATGAGGGAGGGGTGTAGGGGTGGGTTGTAAACACTTGCTATTCTTAATGGATTGTCCATATATATTTAATTAAAAAACAATAATTGTAAATTCAGTTTTCGAATGTATAACTTAAAGTCCATTAAGGTCTACACCAGGTTCATCCTTCTGGAGGGCACAACAGTAATTTCCTTCGAAAAAAAGATTGCACATTTCCATAGAAACATTCAAGGGAGAAAAACTGTAGACTTTGAAATCACCAACTGAATTTGTTACTATACACAATGGGGGTAACTCAGGAGTGCATACATGATATTCAGATGTAGAAACAGCTAGTTACTGCCCCTCCAGGCATTGCGCCTCTTCCCCTGAGAGTTCTTCCAAGTCCCTCTGGTAGATGGTCGTATTGAACTCTGGTGGACTAGTCTCGGATTCTTATTGTCATTTTGGTTCTTCAACCACTCGGAGTGCCTGGGGAGTGGAGTGTTGTTGGGACCTAAAAATCCTTTCTCTCTTCCACCACTTGGTCAGACCAGGATTCAGTGACATAACCAGTCCCAGTATCACCAGTTGCCATTCTATTATTCCATACTGAGGAATGCAGAGGTGGGTGATAAGCAGTATTGTTTTTATAGGCTTCCATGTCTCTATTTAAATTTTTTTAACTTCCTAGTTTTAATAACACTCATTTGCTCCTCTATGGAGCATAGAATGCGAGTGTACTCAAACTGATTCTCAGAAAAAGCAACATCCTTAGTAATATCCTTGTCCAATGCTGAAATATCCTTAATCAAAGCCTCAATAGTACAATTGTTATATTTAAAAACTAAGTCCATGTACTCCATCCCATGTTTGTCAATGAGTTGCAACAACTCATTGCGGAGACTGGAGTTAGAAACAAGTCCGATAGGGAAGTGCCATAAGCGCAAACCTTTAGGAACAATGCATCTGTTAATGCATTCCCTGAAATAATCGGTGTCCATCTGTAATTTTTTAATGTTAAGCAGACACCTATCAAATTCGGATAGTTTATCACAAAATCCACTGTTATTAACCAATATATTATGATTAAAGTCAATTCACTAATGGACTGCTCCAAAGATTGTGAAGCAGCTTGTGTTACTAATGCTCTTGCAAGACACATTAATTTTTTGGTGACCATACTTTTAATTTTGTTGTGTTAGAAACCATTGAGTTATCTGAAAGAGGGGGAGCCTGGCTGCTGCTACTTGAGAAAGCCGAGCTTTCATGGCAACTGCGGCTAAGAGCTCAGCATTGGCCTGGTTTAAATGAGGCAGCATCTCTCACATGCTTGCTTAAACTTAAAGGTAATTCTAGATAATATGTGAATGTATTATTTGTTTAAAAGAATTTGATTAAGTGATTTTAATGGCTTTTACGTTATGGGTAAGAAGATTGTGGAAGGTGTGTCTGTATTGGGATGCTATGATTGGCTCATTTTGGAGGTGTGTTTGATTCTTTTAAATGTGATCGGTTAACTGTGTAATTTTAACATACATTCGTAGCTTGCTATGTCATCTTATGAAGTTCTGGCGATTTGGGTGGGATGAAATCCTATTTTGTATATATCAAAGGATAATATTGTGTGCAGTTGAATTTTATTGCCAATATTAATAGTTTCTGGTGTTTCAGTGTCGCTGCACTGTCTATGTGATTTTCTGGTTTGGATTCCTTGTGTTTTTTACTTGGTTTGTGAAGGGCAGTGATAGATGAAGGAATACCAGCTACTTCTCAATCATTGAAGCAGTCCATTGGTGAATTGACTGTGTTGATTCAGCAATTGAATCAAAGGATGGAAAGAATTGAACAGTTACCATTTCTATCTCAGACTTTCCAACCATCTCAAGCCTCTGTTTACAATATTCCCAATACCTCTTCTCAGAAAATGTGGAATGTGGCTTCTATTGAATTTGGTGCTACTGGTGAACTTTCTCAATTGCTGTCCACTGATATAAATGTAGTTACGGGTGAGAGTTCTGTATCTGTTCATTCTCACCCCTGCAATGCGAGTACGTACAATGCTTCTGATTCTCCAAACATTGGTTGTTTAAATAACTTGCTAAGATCTTGCAATACATTTGACCATAATATATCAGTTAATAACAGTGGATTTTGTGATAAACTATCCAAATTTGAAAGATGTCTGCTTAAAATTAAAAAATTACAGATGGACACTGATTATTTTAGGGAATGCATTAACCGACACATTGTTCCTAAAGGTTTGTGCAAGAGGAAACATGATCAGAACTTGCACAACAGTACACACACAGTAAAGAAGATGTGGTCAGGCAAAATGAACTTTTAGTTTGGAATATTTTTTCAAGTGTACTAAGTGAGAATGAACATCGTGTACTTGAAAGGGGTCTATCATCTATTCCATCACAATCTGCTGACATAACAGACTATATATTAGATTTAAAATGTTTCATGAGAACAACTATGTTGAAAATCATGTACAATGATAAAGGCCTGAGTGATATGAATCCTGATGTGCAGAATGAGCGAAGTCTACATAAACCTTGTACCTTTATTCCCATGAACCATCCTGTATTAAATGTATATGAAAAGCTATGTACTGAAGCCTTATATAACACATTTTACAATGTAACATCTGATCGGGGGGCTAGCAGACATAATAAGTATTTTGTAATTTAAATAATGAAGAGAGAGCCGCGCTTAAGTCACTGCAAGATAATAAGGCTATATGTATGTGCCCTGCAGATAAGGGTGGACCAATTGTACTGATGGATGAAAGGTTCTATAAGAATAGTATGTAAGATATGATTTGTAAAGATAAATCATATAAAAGAATATCAGAAATAGATATAGTAGGTATAAAAAACAGAGTTAGAAACACACTACAAGACTGTTTAGCATTGAAAGATTTAGATTATGAGCTATATTAGTATCTTGTCGTGGACAAAGCATTGGTTCTGGTCATGCAAGGTATGCCGAAAGTACATAAGGATCCTTAGAATCCACCGATGAGACCCATCGTCTCAAGCAAGGGATGGTGTACCGAACCCATATTTATATATCTGGAAAAGGTCATGAGACCTCTGGTTGACCAAAACCAATACATCTTAAAAGATTCTAAGAATTTCCTAGTAGATCTATTTGAATTTTGTACCACTAATGGAAGCTTTACAGGCTACACTATGGTAAGTCTTGATGTTCAATCACTATTCACAGTGATTCCTAATCAGCAGGGCATATATATGTTAAGGCAGTTTTTGGACAACCATTGGGAAGGGAACACGGCACAGAAAGAGTTGGTAACACTGCTAATGGAGCTTGTTCCTGAAAATAATGCCTTCATTTTTTATGACCATATATATCTTCAATTAGATGGCGTAGCTATGGGCACACCCAGTGCCAATAGCTACTCCAACATTGTTATGGCCATATGGGAAGATGAACATATATTAAAAGGTAGATTCAACAGCCACATTAAGTTCTATAGGAGATTTGTGGATGATCTTTTCTTCATATGGGGAGATACTGAAGATGAATTAGCCGAATGCTTTAGTTTTTTGGATAACATGTCTAGCTTTCTAAAATTCACTGTGAAGAGTTCTGTCATGCTACTAGACTTTCTTGACATCAAAATCAGTGTCACTGAGGAAGGTAAACTCACCACTGGTGTACACAGGAAAGACTGTTATAGAAATGCATATCTCCATAGAACAAGCATGCACCCACAACATGTGTTTGATAACATTATAAGGGGGCAAGGGATGAGGTTATCTAGGTTGTTTGTGGATTCTGAAGATTTTGAAACTGAAATGTCCAGCCTACAAGACAAGTTTGTACAGAGAGGTTATCAACAGAGGAAAGTGAAGAACATAATAGAAAAAGTTAAAGATGATAGAGGTGAACAAGGGAAACCTTATCTCTCTGAGAGAGTGGTAGGAGGGTTGACTAAGAGAAAGGGTAATAAAAACCATAGGATGTCTTTGAAATATGCTAACAATGTATGAATAGCCACTGATATATTCAAGAGATATTGGTCTATTTTAACAGCGGACCCAGAAATTGAAGCAGTTGTAGGTACTAGGCCTAATTTTGTGTATAGGAATATGACTAACATTAAAAGGCAGTTATGCTACCCCAGATTTAACAACATGAACCAAGATAGAGAGGTTAAGGCATGTGGTAAATGTAATTTTTGCCAATTTATTGATACGTCAAAACAATATCAGCATCCGGATTTAAACAGAACCTTTTGGTTCAAAGCAAATGGGACATGTGACACAGAGCACATAGTGTATCTGGCCTCCTGTCAAATCTGTCAAGCCTTCCATGCAGGCAAAACTGGTAGAAAATGTAAGCATAGAATTAAGGAGCACCTGTATGACATTCACAAGCAGGTCATGACGAATGCGTTAGCCAAGCATGTGAAGAATACCAAAGAACAACATAACTTTAAGTTTTTTATGATTGAAAATACTAAGATAGACGGTAGACAAGGTGACATGAGAAATAGAACAGAAACCAATGAAACCAAATGGATAGATAGGCTTAGGGCTGACTCTTGGAAGGGTCTGAATGATAAGGTCCCTATTAAGCCTATATTAAAGAGTAGACCCTAAAACACTTAATATGTATTCAGTACATTTCTGGGACTGTTATGTTTTACATATGTAAAAAGGGGGGGTGAGATACACTCCTTTCTATATGTATTATAGCTTTTTAGAGTTGTAACATATATATATGGGGCAGCCACGGTGGTGCAGCGGTTAGCGTTGCCGCCTCACAGCAAGAGGTTTTCCAGTTCAATTCTCGGCTGGGGTGCCTTCTGTGCGGAGTCAGCATGTCCTCCCTGTGGTCTCATGGGTTTCCTCTGGGTGCTCTGGTTTCCTTCCACATCTCAAAGACATGCAGTAGGTGGATTGGACACTCTAAATTGGCCCTAGGTGTGAGTGTGTTTGCGTGTGTGTGCCTTCTGTGGAAGGTTGGGTGCCGGGCTGGCAACTCGACACAGTAAAAGTCCACTGCCAATCATGAGCAGACAGATGATCCACTGTGGCGACCCCTAACCGGTAAAAGCTGGAAGAAGAAGAAGAGTTATAACAAATATATATTTTCTATGTACATTATATATATTTTATGTGGATATATATATATTGTTTTGTGTTGTATATTTTTAGAATACTGAGGTGCTTTAAGTACATTAGATGTATTTTTATAAGAATACATGGGATCCAACATGCTGTTTTTGATCATGCAGCATATGACTTTAAGAAGAGAATGCATGGAGCAGGTGCTTTCAATTAGTGACTGACAGTAACAGTATGTAAGTGGAAGCTCCATTTCAAATATGTATATGTTTGAGGAAGCAGTGGGACACACTGCGAAAGCGCTTACGTTTTATTCTCTGTTCTTTGTCGAATAAATAGTATCTCTGTTGAAGCCATTGGTTGGACTTGCATCCCACTTCTTTGTTGTTGATATACTTTTAATTTTGTTGTGTTAGAAACCATTGAATTATCTGGAAGATAGGGAGCCTGGTTGCTGCTGCTTGAGAAAGCTGAGCTTTCATGGCAACTGCGGCTAGGAGCACAGCATTGGCCTGGTTTAAATGAGGCAGTATCTCTCACATGCTTGCTTAAACTTCAAGGTAATTCTAGATAATATGTGAATGTGTTATTTGTTTAAAAGAATTTGATTAAGTGATTTTAATGGCTTTTACGTTATGGGTAAAAAGATTGTGGAACCTGTGTCTGTATTGGGATGCTATGATTGGCTCATTTTGGAGGTGTATTTGATTCTTTTAAATGTGATTGGTTAACTGTGTAATTTTAACATACATTCGTAGCTTGCTATGTCATCTTATGAAGTTCCGGCAATTTGGGTGGGATGAAATCCTATTTTGTGTATATCAAATGATAATATTGTGTACAGTTGAATTTTATTGCCTGTATTAATAGTTTCTGGTGTTTCAGTGTCGCTGCACTGTCTATGTGATTTTCTGGTTTGGATTCCTTGTGTTTTTTACTTGGTTTGTGAGGGGCAGTGATGGATGAAGGAACACCAGCTGCTTCTCAATCACTGAAGCAGTCCATTGGCGGATTGACTGTGTTGATTCAGCAAGTGAATCAAAGGATGGAAAGAACTGAACAGTTACCATTTCTATCTCAGACTTTCCAACCATCTCAGGCCTCCATTTACAATATTCCCAGTACCTCTTCTCAGAAAATGTGGAATGTGGCTTCTACTGAATTTGGTACTACTGGTGAACTTTCTCAATTGCTGTCCACTGATATAAATGTAGTTATGGGTGAGAGTTCTGTTTCTGTTCATTCTCATGCCAACAATGCGAGTACGTCCAGTGCTTCTGATTCTCCAAACATTGGTTGTTTAAATGACTTGCTAAGACCTCGCAATGCATTTGATCATAATATATCAGTTAATAATAGTGGCTTTTGTGATAAACTATCCGAATTTGAAAGGTGTCTGCTTAAAATTAAAAAATTACAGATGGACACCGATTATTTTAGGGAATGCATTAACAGATGCATTGTTCCTAAAGGTTTGCGCTTATGGCACTTCCCTGTCAGACTTGTTTCTAACTCCAGTCTCCACAGAGAGTTGTTGCAACTCTTTGACAAACATGGGATGGAATACATGGACTTAGTTATTAAAAATAAGAATTGTACTATTGAGGCTTTGATTAAGGACATTTCAGCATTGGACAAGGATATTACTCAGGATGTTGTTTTCTCTGAGAATCAATTTGAGTACACTCACATTCAATGCTCCATAGAGGAGCAAATTAGTGTTATTAAAACTAGGAAGTTAAAAAAATTAACTGGAGACATGGACGCCTATAAAACCAACACTGCTTATCCCACACCTCTTCATTCCTAAGTATGGACTAATAGAATGGCAACTGGTGACACTGGGACTAGTTATGTCACTGAATCCTGGTCTAACCAAGTACTGGAAGAGAGGGAGGATTTTTTAGGTCCCAACAACACTCCACTCCCCAGGTGCTCTGAGCCGTTGAAGAACCAAAACGACAATATGAATCCGAGACTAGTCCACCAAGGTTCAATACTACCATCTACCATCTACCAGAAGGACTTGGAAGAACTCTCAGGAGAATGGGCGCAATGCCTGGAGGGGGAGGTACTAGCTGATTCTACATCTGAATATCATGTATGCACTCTTGATTTACCCCTATTGTGTATAGTAACAAATTCAGTTGGTGATTTTAAAGTCTACAATTTT
This sequence comes from Protopterus annectens, assembly GCF_019279795.1. Classification (NCBI taxonomy): domain Eukaryota; kingdom Metazoa; phylum Chordata; order Ceratodontiformes; family Protopteridae; genus Protopterus; species Protopterus annectens. Next base: position 80,435,902 of record NC_056731.1, read on the forward strand.
TCTTCCTTGAATGTTTCTATGGAAATGCGTGATCTTTTTTCGAAGGAAATGACTTTTGTGCCCTCCAGAAGGATGAACCTGGTGCAGACCTTAATGGACTATAAGTTGTACATTTGAAAACTGAATTTACAATTATTGTTTTTAAATGAAATATATGTAGACAATCCATTAAGAATAGCAAGTGTTTACAAACCACCCCTACACCCCTCCCTCATGCTTTTTCAAAATATGTGTGATTTTGATCTTAGAGCTATTTTCACTAATAATCAGAAAGGAAATCAATACAAGTATTTGCAGGAGAGTGAGAGAGTGGAACTGGAATATTTAAGCACTATTTCTGGTGTCCGGTTTATTAAACCAGACAAGGGGGGAGGGTTGGTTTTGATGGATGCAAGTGACTATTCTAAGAAAATGAAATCTCTTTTCAGTACATCCACATGTGAAAAAAGTTAAGTCAACGAAATGAACATAATTTATTGGAAAATCAGGAGTTATTTGTATGATTTATTCATTGAAGGTTCTATTGACATTCATCAGTATAACTTTTTGAAGGTTGATTATCCTGTGACTCCTACTATTTTTTGGCTTCCCAAAATTCATAAGGATTATTGGATGGGAGATAGGAAATTCACCCCGGGATCACTTCTGTGGCTCTGCTCGACAGTGGCACAGGAAAATAATTTTCTTGGGTGGCGAAAGCCAGGGTACCTTTGGCTAGGCTTATATAGGCCCTAGGGCCAATAGCCTAGTACCTACCTATGAACCTATGAACCTATGTGTGTCAACCTCCTATGCATTCTGTTGTGGATGTTCGGGGTTCAATCACACATCCTTTAGCTAAGTATATAGATATTGAATTGAAAAAGTTTGTTTTGGGGAACCCCCACATTTGTATTGATTCATGGGATTTTTTGAAGCGGCTGAATCTGATTACCTAAAATAAAAATTTAGTGTTCCTTACTATTGATATTAAAGATTTATATACTGTCATCCCTTACTCTATTGGTGAGGAATGGATTTGTGAATTCCTGGTTAATAAGGGTACCCAACAAAATTTGATCAATACTTACAAATTACTCCTGGATTTAGTGCTCAAGTCTAATTTAATTTGGTTTGAAAATGAATTATACCTTCAAAAAGGAGGTATTGCTATGGGTTTGTCCTGTGGGAGATTATATGCCAACATTGTCATGTTGGTTTGGGAACAAAAATTTATTTTCTCGTCCCGTTGTTTTTCTTGTTGTGAGCTATATATCAGGTACCAGGATGATATTTTTATTTTGTGGTCAGGGACTATGGATGCAATTAAGCAGTTTATGGAGTTTATTAACAATACTACAAGTTCTTTTTAAAATTTACCTATATGTGTGATGTTAAAAAAAAAAAAAGAAACAGCAAAACAAACTAAATAAATAAAAATGCTGGCAGGCAGAGTTTTACTGGCACAAATCACTCAGGTGATGATAAACCAAAGGTGTATTTAATGATAAAAATCCACAAGAAAAAGCAATTAAAACGTAAGCGCTTTCATTAGACAAGTGTTAACTTCATCAGAGACCATTAAAATGTAAGACAACCATTTATATACATGTAAAAAACACTCTGATTGGGTAAGCAAAGCGAGGCAGCTAGCTAAGCAACATTAAGATAGAACATTAATTAACCCCTTGATGACTGTTACAGTTGAAACTGTTACATCTTAAATACGGGTCTATATCACTTCATCGAAATGGCAGAAGTTTGAACACTGTATGTTCGAACTTCTAACCTCGAAGTGCAAAACCATTGAAGGCTTAGAACAGTGTTTTTTTTCCAAGGGAAAAAAAATCGCTGTTCCAAGAAACACACACACAACGCAAGCACACCAAAAAAACAGCAATCCACATACTTACATGTAAAATCCTACATCTAACCTTACACTAAACTGTACATACACTACTATCCATCCACTTACCTTAACCCAAACCCTAACCATAAGGTCTGTCACTACTGCACACATACCTGACCCTCACCCTAACCCTAACTCACATATCCCGCCCTAACCCTAAAGTCTGTCACTATTGCACACCCACCTCACCCGCACCCTCACCCTAACTCACCTTAACTGTGCCCTAACCCTAACATCCACACAATCGTACACTTACCTGAACCCGACCCATAACTTTCCACCACAGTGCTGAAAATCGCAAAGCCACAAAAACGGCCCATGGAATTCTTTCCATGGGAAAGAATTCAGTGCTCAACGGCTTCGCGATAATCAGTTTTCGAACTTCACAGTTTGAACATATGGTGTTCTAACTGCTGTAGTTTCGACGAACTGATAGGAACCCCTTAAATACAACTAAAACTTGTAATTAAAAGATAAATTATTAGTCTCATACTTGTGTCATGAATGGTAATAAATAGAAAAAAAACTAAAACCAAAGTCATTTTTAAAATCTCATGTTAAATATTCACATAATGCTAAAATATTTCCCAAAGCAAAATACATACAAAAGTGCTTGTGCTTAAGAAATGTTTTAAGATATTTTGTTCCTTTCTAAGGCTTTTAATTTCAATACAGGAGAGATGGATGTCCTGTCATTTATCCCTGGCCATCTATCCACCTGTAGTAAGATTTGCCACCTGAACTCCTTTAACTCTAAATTCCCCAAGGCTTTTTGTCACTGATTTCTACATGGTCTATTTGCCATAAATGTGAAATTGTGGCCAGTGCAGTCTTGAATATGCCTCGCTAATGCATTGTTAATATTATTCTTTCTTATGGCATAGTTGTGTTCATAAATTCTGGCATTAAATTTACTTTCTGTTTTGCCTACATAAAATGCTAGGCATTGGTCACATGTGGTCATGTAGACCACTGCCTTGGAGTGACAGTTATATTTACCTTTTACATAATGGCATACACCATTCACTGTAAATTTGCTGCCCGATTTTACTTTGTGGCACCAAATACAAGACTAACATTTGTACATCTCAACACATCCAGTTCTAGTACCGTTAGAACCTTTCCTAAGAAGGTATTTTAAGTTTGAGTCCCTTCTGTATGTAACTATAGGTCTTTCTCCTATTTGTGCCCTGATGACCAAGTCATGCATTAAAAAGCCCCAGTTCTTATAAAAAAAGTCAGAGTTGAATGTAAGCACCATAGATCTACAAAACATATGTTTTTCCAACTCAGGTCTTCCATCTTCAACTTCAGAGGGGCTGTTGTCTAGTGTGTTTTCCCCAACCATGGGCTTAAAATGCCCTACTCTTCTTTTACCTATCACTTCCTACATAAGCTCATTGAGCAAGTCTGCTGGATACTCCCTTCTCAAGAACATAGTTTTTAAGTTGTTGCATTCTAAAAGAAAATCTTCTCTGGAGTGGCAATGGGTTCAGCATGTGGTGGGGCATTCGCGAACATGGTAATGGCATATTGGGAAAGAAATTATGTATTTCAGTCTCAGTACTATTCTAAGGTCAAACTGTATTATAGATACCAAGATGATATCAGCTTGATATGGAATGGATCACTGGTTGATTTGGAAGAGTTTTTGAGATACCTTAGCACCACCATTACATTCCTGCATTTCACTTGGGTGAGTAACATGGATCATATGAATTACCTTGGATGAATTACCTCGATGTCCACTTATATAAAGACACACATAATGAAAAGTATGCTACTAGGATCCATAGAAAAGAGACCTACTCAAACTTGTTCCTGCATTACACTAGCTCCCACCCCAAGCATCAAAAGAGGTCAATAGTTAAAGGGCAATTAGCTCGAGCAGCCCGTATGATCTCCAAATAAGAAGTTTTTCTTTTAGAGTCTGACAACTTAAAAACTATGTTCTTGAGGAGGGAGTACCTCTCAGACTTGCTTAATGAATTTATGCAGGAAGTGATAGGTAAAACAAGAGTAGGGCATTTTAAGCCCATAGCTGGGGAAAACACACTAGAAAACAGCCCCTCTGAAGTTGAAGAGGGGAGACCTGAGTTGGAAACAAGTACTTTTTGTAGATCTATGGTGCTTACATTCACCTCCGACTCATACCACTTGATGTCCATTTTTTATAAGAACTGGGACATTTTAATGGATGACTTGGACATCAGGGCACAAATAGGAGAAAGACCTATAGTTACATACAGAAGGGGCTCATACTTAAAAGACCTTCTTAGGAAAGGTTCTAACTACACTAGAACTGGACATGTAGAGATATACAAATGTGAGTCTTGTAACTGGTGCCACAAGGTGAAATCAGGCAGCAAATTTACAGTTAATGGTATAGACCATTATGTAAAAGGTAAATATAACTGTCATTCCAAGGCAGTGGTCTACATAGCCACATGTGACCAATGCCTAGCATTTTATGTAGGCAAAGCAGAAAGGAAACTTAACACCAGAATTTATGAACACAACTATACCATAAGAAGGAATAATATTAACAATGCATTAGTGAGGCATATTCAAGACAACACTGGCCACAATTTCACATTTATGTTAATAGACCATGTAGACATCAGTGACAAAAAGCCTTGGGGACTTCAGTTAGAGTTAAAGGAGTTAAGGTGGCAAATCTTACTACAGGCGGATAGATGGCCAGGGATAAATGACAGGATGTCCATCTCTCCAGTATTGAAATTAAAAGCCCTAGAAAGGAACAAAATATCTTAAAACATTTGTTCAGCACAAGCACTTTTGTATGTATTTTGCTTTGGGAAATATTTTAGCATTATGTGAATATTTAACATGAGATTTTAAAAATGACTTTGGTTTTAGTTTTATTCTATTTATAACTATTCATGACACAAGTATGAGACTAATAATTTATCTTTTAATTACAAGTTTTAGTTGTATTTAAGATGTAACAGTTTCAACTGTAACACAGTCATCAAGGGGTTAATTAATGTTCTATCTCGGTGTTTCTTAGCTAGCTGCCTCTCTTTGTTTACCCAATCAGAGTGTCAGTTTAATGGTGTCTGATGAAGTTAACACTTGTTTAAAGAAAGCGCTTACATTTTATTTGTTTTTCTTGTGGATTTTTATCATTAAATACACCTTTGTTTATCATCACCTAAGTGATTTGTGCCTATGAAACTCTACCTGCCAGCATTTTTATTTATATGCGTGATGTTAAACAAATGTCATATTTGGATGTGTTGGTTAAAAAGGGTATTGTTGAGGGAAGGTTTACATCTGAGATTTTTCGAAAATCTACTTATTCTAACTACTTTTTGCACTTTCAGAGCAACCACTCATTGTCTCAGAAACGTGCAACTGTTAAAGAACAATTGGTGAGGGCAGCCCGTATGGTTACTAATTGGAACAATTTTATTGATGAATATGAATTGTTGAAAAATATGTTTGTTAATAGAAGGTACCCTACATGTTTTTTTGATGAACTACTATTAGAAGTAAAAAAGAGCCATAGGGTATTTTAAAACCCTTCTGGGTGATACTTCTAGTGTTTGTATGCTCTTGACTTTTAATGATGTGAATGTTAGGACTGTGGACACTGGTAATGTTCAAGGTTCATGTACTTCTGGTCCGGATCACAATAATGAACCTAAACGATTCATTAATGCATTTGTTACTACCTTTTGTCTGGATAGTTATTGTATTAAAGAAATCCTGGTTAAAAATTGTCAAGTTTTAATGAATGACAGTGATGTGAGAGAGTGGGTTGGTGAAAGTCCCGTGCTTGTTTTGGAAAAGGTTGGAATTTTAAACAGATGCTTGAGCACACTAAAGCTAGTAAAACAATGGGCTCCATAAAGAAATGTGGTGCTTGTGTGCATTGTTAACTTATTCTGGAAGTTAGCAGAATTAAAATGAACAAACAGACTATTACTATTTTTGGTAAACCCAGTTGTAATTCTATGCAAGTAGTTTACTGTGCAATATGCACAGCTTGCCCATGTTTTTACATGGGCAAGACTGAACAAAAGCTTAAAAGCAGAATAGGGGAACATTTATCAGATGTTCGTGGATGTAAAATTACTAATGCTCTTGCAAGACACATTAATTCTTTTGTTGACCGTACTTTTAAATTTGTTGTGTTAGAAACCATTGAGTTATCTGGAAGAGGGGGAGCCTGGCCGCTGTTGCATGAGAAAGCCGAGCTTTCATGGCAACTGCAGCTAGGAGCATAGCATTGGCCTGGTTTAAATGAGAAAGTATCTCTCACATGCTTGCTTAAAATTAAAGCTAATTCTAGATAATATGTGAATGTGTTATTTGTTTAAAAGAATTGATTAAGTTATTTTAATGGCATTTACATTATGGGTAAGAAGATTGTGGAAGGTGTGTCTGTATTGGGATGCTATGATTGCCTCATTTTGGAGGTGTGTTTGATTCTTTTAAATGTGATCGGTTAACTATGTAATTTTAACTTACACTCGTAGCTTGCTATTTTATCTGATGAAGTTCCGGCGATTTGGGCGGGACAAAATCCTATTTTGTGTATAACAAAGGATAATATTGTGCACAGTCGAATTTTATTGCCAATATTAAAAGTTTCTGGTGTTTCAGTGTTGCTCCACTGTCTATGTGATTTCCAAACAGGAGTGGTGCCAGCACTGAACCCTGTGGCACATCTCTAGTAACTGGATTCTTGCTCCATCTGGATTCACCCACTTTAACTACGTGTCCTGTCCATGAGCCAATTGGCTATCCATCTGGTGATGTAGGGATTTATGCCCAGTTTTGTGAGTTTATTTTAATAGATGAATGGGGAAATTGTGGCAAATACCTTGGTCGGGTCAGGTAGATGGTATGTGCTGTTTTGCACTCATCCATGGCCTTTGTGACATTCCCAAATCTATCAGATTCAGTAAAGTTTTCTTTATGGTACATTTAGGACTGTCTTTATGGAGTGATACTCTGAGATGTTTTCTCATTGTTACTCTGTCATGATCTATGCAATAAAGTGCTTGTTGTAGGGACCAAGAAGGAGATGGAAATTAGAAACAACATTAAGACATCAGCAGGATAAGGGAGGTTTACAATGTCTCCCTTTTGGAAATGGAATGTTTTTGCAAATATTTTCCTGCTGCACTATACAAATGCTGTTAATGAAATATGGTAACTGGATATAAATACAGACATTTGAAGTTAAAAATATGGTAAGACTCTAAACTGTCAAGAAATAATAATTTGTCATAAAGATTTAATCTAACCCATGACACTATGCAAAAACATCAGTATACAGAAAGGGGAATTATCTCAGCACACCATATAACAAATTGTATTTCTTACATCCAGCAGACTAACAAGAGTAACTGTTTCAAAATGGTGTCTTTACTTTGTCTTTATTCTGTATTCATATAGCAGAGCAGATTTAAGCCCATTTGTGTGAAGTGAACATTGCTAGTATGGCTGAAACTAAAATCTGTAGCTTTAGTCATAGGATGTTAAACACCATTTATCATTACTCAGCTTTGGTCCAAGATTTCCAACCTCTTTGCAAATGCTGTGAACAAAAAGTGAAGGCTTTTTAATGGGCTATTTCTCTCATGTGTATTGCATGTGATTTGCTTTTTGACCAAATTAAACATGTGAAAAAGGGGTTGGCAAGACAGTGGTAAAATGGAGGGGGGTACAAGCAGGGGTAGGACAAAGAAGAAAATATACAAGTATTTGCAGGAAGGTAATGGGAGAGCACCATAGCTATGCACTTCTTCAGAACATAAACAGAGCATTGTGCATGCATTTTCATGACTTTGGGGAGTTACCACACCAGGGATGGTTGACAACAACAGAATAATGCTGTATAGCCCTTTAGACCAAATCAGGTATATCAAGATGACACATAGGCGAAGTGGACAGCTACACATTAAGTGTAATTTTACTGGGATAGGTCCCTATTTTTGGAGAGAGAAGAATGTTGGGGAAGGTGCTTAGGAAAGAGATGGTCAAGTAGGTAGGGGAGGTTAGGTAGCAGGTGCAGACATACAGGACATACAAGACTGAGAGGGATGGTAATGGACACAAAAACTGTTAGAGTACACCATAACTGGGGATAGGTAGTGGTCCCCAGACATGCATCAATGTCCATCTTGAAAACAGTAAGAATCTAGTTCTTACCCTCAGAACTGTCATCATTGTCACCTGTGTGAGTTGCCTGGGTCAGTACCCAATGTGACATCATTTTGGCAATATGATGCAGGAGCTTTTCAACCCTGCTGATTCAACTACCAATGACCTACTCCATTATGCCCTTCACCAGTCCTATCAGGATTTGAATGGTAACAAAATCACCACGTCCTCTACTACTGCTTCTAGAGGGTACCAGTGCATTAGAAGCTGGAGCATCTGTTGCAGGTAGGGCAGGTAAGGCAGGAGTTGTATAGCCAATGCTAACAGGTTGCAATCCAGATGTGTTGGGTGTCTGTGCAGCCTGTGGTGGTACTGCTGCAGCTTCCATGTGCTGATGGCCATTTAGTTTTCAACAGCAATGTATTTAAAATATGCATGTGAATATATATATATATATATATATATATATATTTATATATACAAAAGAGAAAGAGATAGGGAGGGGGGAGACTAAAACAGAGAATTAGGTGAATGTCATATCACATTAGTTTATTATTGCAATACATGAACCAATATGCAAAATAAATAAGTAGACCTTGGCCACATCTAGACATGATGGGAAGGCATTACTGTGTCATAAAATCAATAAATCACAATAGTATGATTTGACTAATAGAATCATGTATTTTATTATGCCATATCAGATATTTGCTTTTAAAGTTAATAACTTCCTTTGCCAAAATATAATTGTTAATGTCATGCAGTATAACAGTTAATATTTTATAAATACTCTCCTGTAAAAAAAATCTAACTTGTGTTTTTTGGGTATGAACCCACACACTGTTATCCTGATGGACTCATTGCTTAAAGCAATAAACAAGAGCTATCAGAGCAGGCATGTATGCTTGATATCAGAGTTAAGATATGCCTGCTCAAGATGATATACAGTGATAGACTGAGAATCCTTTTGTGCCTTGCAGTCAGAACAGATGCATACCTACCCCGTGCCTCTCTGAGGTAAACTAGTCTCTCTTGATGTCTCTCATGACTTTCTGCTATTTCTGCTGCAGCTGTACAATAGAGAAAAAAATAGATATTTGGAAGCATTATGAATAAGTGAGTAATTAATACCATACTGTAGACAGGTGCAGATGACAGGTCAGTATATTTATACAACTGAGGGATGTTTGCAGTATTAAATTCATCCTCTCATTGGCTCAGGAGGTCACACTTACACCTCCTTTTTTCACTGTAGTGATGAGAATATTACTTCCCAGTACATGGAATGGCAGATGAACTGGATATGATCTTGGCCAAACAATTCTAAGCCTCTGCCTTATACTGAGACTTGGTATACACCTGCTGCAGCAGACTCTGGCTGTAGCACTACATGAGGAGTGTCACAAAAATCTTGAACTTCTCAACATCTAATCTTTATGCTCTACACAGAATACCATCCCCTGGATGAAGGAATTGCATTATACAGATCATCCTCATTCTATCATTAGGAAAAATAACTTAACTAAGGAGGAATGGCAGGCTAGGAAAGATTTGTCTTCCAATAAACAAGTTGTTATTAATAAGGCGGATAAAGGGGGTACTGTAGTTGTATGGGACTAGGCCACATACTATGCAGAAGCCCAAAAAACGTTATCAGACCATTGATATTATCGAAGAATGTACCTGGATCCCACTTCAACATTTAAGATGGAAATTGACAGTTTTTTAGGTTAGCAGTAGATGAGGCCATTATCTCCTGAGAAATATTTTGTCAGTTGACAGTACAGGATCCTATGAGACAATATCTGTATCTTTTAAGATTCACAAGAATCCAAATTGTCCACCTGGTAGGCCCATTGTTTCTGGTAAGGGGTCTTTGAACCATTATCTGAATTCCTTACACATTATATAAAACCTTTGTTGAAAATGGTATGATCTAGGATTCAAGATACAACTGAATTTTTGAATATTATCGAACGTATGCAATTAGATCACGGATGGTTATCGTGCACATTGGATGTAAAAGCTCTGTACACCAACATTCTTCACTGGGCAAACTTGTTGGCCTTAGAATATTGGTTGAATAGAGCCTAGATATATAGCCTGGATTTTAACACATTTTTACTATATTTGGCTGAACATGTTTTAACAAAAAATGTGTTTTATTTCAGAGAGGGGTGTTATTTACAACTTAGGGGTACATCTATGGGTGCATCATTTGTGCCCATTTATGCTGACCTCTTTATGGGCTTTATTGACGAACAGATTATTTATGATGAGTTCCAAAATATTTATTTACAATCTATGAACATCTGGAGATGTTATTTGGATGATTGTTGGTTGGCCTGGAGATCTAATGTTACATATTTGTTGGAGTCTGTGGAATATCTTAATGATAATAAATGGGGTATCCAATTCAGTATACATCATGACCCTGGACAGATTACATTCCTGGATGTCCTAGTTACTGTGGAGGATGATGGGACTTTGAGTAGTGATATATTTAGGAAGTTTCCTCAGGTAAATACTCTTTTGCAATTGAGTAGTTGTCAACCCCCACATGTTATAAGAAATATACCAAAATCTCAGTTTATGAGATTAAAAAGAATATGTTCTTCTGAATTGGTATATAATACTGAAATGCAGGACAAGATGAGGAGGCTTTGTGACAGGGGATTTAAGCAATCTGATATACAAAAAATGTCTGTGATTCAGTAAGGAAAGTTGGTAGGGAGCAATTACTACTATACCAACCAAGAAAAGATTTGATTGGATTCCCTTGGCTTATCACAAATTTTGGTTGCAACACTAGTTTTTTTTATGGATCTGGTTCAAAAATATTGGTACATTCTATTGATGGATGGTCATTTAAAAAAGTTATTATCTGGCATGTTTCTTTTTTTTCTTTTAGAATGGGCAAGACTTTGGGTGAATGGTTTAATCACTACAAGAAGGGGTGATTTAGCTAAAAAATCTTTGGAACAATTGACATTAAGGGGTGCATTTGTGAAAGGTTGTCATCCATGTGGTCATTGCAGTTTTTGTAAATATGTTCCTAAGTCTGTGTGCTTTTCATCTTCTAACACATCAAAGGTGTATCAAATTAATATTTTTGGGAATTGTGATACAGATTTGGTCATATATTTGGCCACATGCAGTTGTTCAGTATTTTATGTTGGACAAACTTCACATTCATTGAAACTCAGGATTTCTGAACACCTTAGTGACATTAGATGTGCCCGGGGATCCAATGCTTTATATAAACATACTTTACAGCACAAAACTGCAATGTTTCATTTTGTTATTATTGATAAGATTGTGTTAAACAGGGATAATAAAGGAGGCTGGCAAACCATGTTAAACAATAAAGAAAAAGGCTATATTATTAAGCTGGAAGCTTTGTTTCCTCCCGGACTTAATGAGAATTTATAAGAGACCAATAATTTGTAAGAGGTGTATATTTAAGTCTTGTAACATTGTTTGTTGGTACTGAAGCACTGATGGAGGTGAATTAAGCTGAAACAGGTATGCTGTTATTGTAGAATAAAGTTATGTTTGCTTAGTAAGGAATTGTGCTACTTATTAATTATCTATTCACCATAGTGTGAAGAGTGCTGTCTCATGTGTTGGTGTATATCATTTTTTTTTTTTTTGCTGTGCACCTGCCCTTACTTGCATGAATTGGTGGTAGTACATTGCTACCCCTTCCATTGAGGTGTTTGTCTGAGCCTCACTGAGGAGATCAGTCACCAGAACCCTCTCAGAGTCATCCTGCCATCCATTGCAAATACTCAGCACAAGGGCCTCTCTATCATGGTAAGGTTTCATCATGTTATCATGGTATAATTTGTGCCCCTGCCTACTGCCTAGCAGTTCTAACATGTAGTTAACATCACTGACCTTCCTTACCACTTTGAAGGATCCCTCCCAAGCTGCCTGCAGCTTATGTCTGACAGGAATGAGAACCATAACGTACTGCCCCACAGCATACTCTCTAGCTCAAGCATTCCTGTCATACCAGACCTTGCTGTTGGGCTTCTGCCAGGTTCTCCTGCACCAAGCCCATGAGTTCCCTGTGCTTTGTCCTGAGATTTAGAACATATTTCACAACAGACTCCTTGTGAGATTCACACTCAGCCTCCCATTCATCACAAATTAAATCTAGAGGTCCCGTCACTCTGTGCCCATACAGCAACTCAAAGGGTGAAAAACCTGTGGATTCCTGGGACACCTCCCTGTAAGCAAACAATGGATGGGGCAAATATTTGTAGCAGTCCCTCTTAAAGTCATCTGCAAATGCCAGTAGCATGGTCTTTAGTGTAGAGTTTAACTTCTCCATAAGATCATTAGTCTGGGGGTTCTTAGGTTCATAGGTTCATAGATAAGTACTAGGCTATTGGCCCTAGGGCATATATAAGCCTAGCCAAAAGGTACCCTGGCTTTTGCCACCCAACAAAATTATTTTCCTGTGCCATTTTCGAGTAGAGCCACAGAAGTGGCTATCTCCCATCCAATCGTCAAGATTTTTCTTGAAGAGTGCTAATGAGGAGCTTTGTTTGATATAGATAGGTAGTTTGTTCAAGAGTATGGGAAGTCTCTGTGACAGGAATCTATCCCTCCAGCATGTTCTGTTTATTGTGGTGACAAGGTTTAGGTCCCTAGAGCGTGTAGCTCGTAGGGACTGGGATTTTTTTAAGTGGAGCATGTCCAAAAGCTCTGGGTTTGACATAGCTTTGTGTGTTAGGCAGAGATCGTCTCTGAGTAGGCGATATGCGACGGAGTAAAGCTGCAGTTTTTTGAGATTGTCTGTGTATGGCATCTGTTTGAGGTCAGTAATCCTCTTTGTGAGGTATTTCTGTGGCCTTTCCAGCTGTTGTAGATGTCTTGTGAGGTACATACCAAAAGGGGCGCTGTACTTTATAATGGGTCTAATGAGTGATGAGTAGAGGGAAACAATGACCTCTCTTTTCCTGGATGAGAAACCTTTTGTGATGAGGTGTGCCACACAGAAGGATTTCCTGACTACTGTGGCGATGTGATTATCAATGGAGAGACTACTGTCCACCTGTCTCCCAAGGTCTCTTATCACACTTTCGGTGTTAAGTAGACTACCGCCTATGTGGTAGTTCATGGGTGCAGAGTTTTTACCAAAAGGGATGACAATGCACTTTTTGGCATTGAGGTTGAGGCCATGGCTTTGACACCAGGCATCTGTCTCAGCAAGGCGCTTTTGTAGGATGGCCACATCTTTTGGAGTTTTGATTATGGCTTCTAGTTTGCAGTCATCTGTGAACTTCGTTAGCCAAAGACCTTCTGTGTTAGCCTGTACTTCAGAGAAATAGATACCAAACAGGAGATGACCCAGGACTGAACCCTGTGGTACTCCACTTGTCACTGGTCTGAAGTTGGATTTGGAGTCTGCTACTTTCACAGTGTGGGATCTGTCAGTGAGCCAGTTGGCAACCCATCTTGTGACGTAGGGATTTATGCCTAGTTTAGTGAGTTTATCTATAACTCCAAAGTGGGGGATGGTGTTGAAAGCCTTGGCGAGATCTAGATAGCCTGTGTGAACCACCTTACCCTCATCTACGGCTTTGGTGACTGCTTCAAAGTCTATCAGGTTTAGGAGACATGATCTGCCTTTTACAAACCCGAACTGGGTCAGGTCCTGAGTTTGCCGATTACCAATGTCATTGTTTATAAGTTCCGTGATGATACATTCCATAGCCTTGCAGACCAGGCTCATCAGGCTAATGAGGCTGTAGTTTCTGGGGTTTGTGGTGGCTCCCCCTTTGTTGAGTGGGATAACCGTCGCTGTGCACCATTCAGTGGGCACATAGGCTGAGGTGAGGCTATGACTGAACATGGTATTTAGGTGGGGTGCCAGTTCATTCTGTAGTTCATGTAGAACACAGCCTGGGATATTGTCAGGTCCCATGGATGCTGTGTTCTTGGCTTTGGAGATTGTGTTTTTTACCTGTGCAGCCGTGATTACAGGAACTTTGCATTCTTCCGGTATAGAGATGGGCCCTTTAGGGGATGAGAGGGTGGTAAAGTTAGCACTGAACCTCTGCCAGGATATTGGCAATATCAGTTGGTTCTGTATATTTAATGCCATTGTGCTGTAACTCAGAGCAGATCTGAGTGTTGCCATTGAAATTCTTGACATAGCTATAGAAGGGTTTGCGGTTGTCTTTAGAGTCTGTGGCAATTTTGTTTTCATAACTAGCTTTGGAGGATATTATGAGGGATCTCAGCTTCTTACTGAGGCTGACCAGGGAGTTTCTCCAATCATCTGATTTTACTCTTTTTTGCAACAGTTTCTTTCTTCTGTTGTAGAGTTTGTTTATGGCAGGGGACCACCAGATTGGCTTCCTTTTTTTAGAGGATAGCATCTTGGTTCTGTTAGGGATTGCATGATCCATGCACTCATGTAAGTGCTTATAAAGTGCATCTGTGTAGGATTCAGCAGTTATACCTCTATTGTCCGTCAGCATGGGTGTCATGAAGTTTTCCGCTTCTGTCTTAAGAAGCATGAAGTTGGCTTTGGAGAAATTTTTTACAGTGGTTTCCCTAATGGGGGTGGGGGAGGGATGTGGATGTCTAGGGTGATTAGATTGTAGTCGGATCTGACCAACAAGGGATTGACGTCTGGTGTGGATGCCCATGTTGGTAATAAACAGGTCTAGGATATTGCTTCCCCTGGTGGGGGTGTGGATAAGTTGATCCAAGGCATTGGAATTTATGAATGCCATTAAAATTTGAGCACAAGAGTTGGTACATGAATAGTTTTCCCAGTTAATGGTGGGGTAGTTGAAATCTCCCATTATTAGGGTGTTAGGTTGTACCCTAATATTTTCCAGTGTATCTAGAAATGAGAAGTGGGAATCCTGGGGCATGGTGGGGGATCTGTAGCAACCTACAATTTCAATTGCGGTCTTGCCCAGAGTTAGTTGCATTTGGATAATCTCGGATGCATTATGCTGAGCAACTAGCCTGGAGGTGTGGATATCCTTAATGAATATGGACATGCCTCTGCCTTTAGTGTTTTGGTCCAGGTTAGGTGGCCGAAAGTTGTGGTATGAATTATAGCCTGGTAATGCAGGGGTACTCTCTGGAGGCTTGAACCAGGTCTCTGTCACTGCACAGATGTCGATGTTCTCCATTTTAAGGAGTTCCTCGAGTGAGTGCATTTTGAGGTTTAGACTTCTAGCATTGAGTAGCAATACCCTCAGATTCTGCTTGCTTGTACCTGTTACGTTGGTGAATTTCTCATTTGAACCTTGCCTCAGAAAGGCACTATTGGGGAGGCTAGAGCCTTAGCCAGTATCCAGAATCCCAGGGGCTACAGGTGCAGGCCATCTCTGGCAAAGCATCGTGGTTTGTCGATCATGTCATCCCAGGCAGACAGATACTGGATCCCCTTAGAATGACACCAGAAGCTTAGCCAATTGCTGGAGTCAATCATTTTGTCCTTGTACTGTGGTATCATTCTGGGTGATGGCAGGATGCTAATCAGGGCTAGGGTCATACCTGCCTGGGCTACAAGATCGGGCAGCTCCTCCATGTCCCTTTTCATGTAGTCCATGCAGGTATGTCTCAGGTCATTCACACCAACATGGACAATGACAGAGTCATATTTGTACTTGTTGTGGAGTGACCTGAGTACATGCGTTATGTGGCGGATCCTAGAACCTGATAGGCAGCTGACAGTAACTTTCTCCTTGTTTAGCCTGGTGAGTGAAACCATCAGTCTGCCTGACTATAGAGTCACCTATGACTAGAGTGTTGGGTACATTGTTATGACTTATGGGCTATGGTTGAGTGGCACACTGAGTTTGTGGGCTATGTGTCATTTGGGTTGTGTTGTGGGGTGGAGGTTGCTTGTGTTTCTGCTTTGGAGGTCCCTGTTGCTTGGGCAGGTTTTTACTGAGAGCCTATGAATGTAGGTGTGTGTTTTGTGTTTCTATGTGTGTGTTTTGGTGGTGTAGGTTTTGAGGGACTATGTGCTGAGTGTGGTGTGGTGCAAGTGTTTACCTTCTCCTCTTGACTGTCTAGTCCAGTCTTGGGAGAAGAGAGCTTTGCTTCCAGTTTGCTTATATAAGTGCATCTCTCACAGGTTGTAGTGTTGGGTGGTAGGAGAGGGTTGTCTGTGTACATGAGGCAATTGCTGCATTGCCCCAAGATGCCTAGATTCATCAGGTAGACAGGAGAAAACACCTGGAGCTGACCCTTAGACATGCCTGCATAGGTACCTATTTGTTAGATACTAGAAACTGTTTTCCTCTAGACAAGTGAGGAAAGTTGAGTGCTAGGGTGGTAGGGGTGATCTTTAGGTGCTTTACCCCACAGTGCTCCCACAGACAAGCCAGCAGTTCTGAGGTGAAATTATCACCTCTGTCAGTTGTATTTCTTTTGGGATACCTACCCTGTTGAAAATCTCTAACAAAGCATTTGCCACCTTCTCTGCCTTGATGCCTCATGGTATCCCTCAGGGTATCTAGTAATATAGTCTACTACCACTAGGATATACTTCCTCCTTGTGGAACATGAGGGTACTCAGAGGTCCAAAAATATCTATAGCTACCCTCTGAAAGGGCTCCTGAATCACAGGCAAGGGCATCAAAGGAGTTGTCAACTTGTCTCCTGCCTTGCCTACCTTTTTACACTGCTCACAGGTCCTGCAGTACCTTGTTATATCCCTGGAAATCCCAGGCCAAAAAAGTTCTGAATAATGTGCCTCTTGGTATTCTTTAGGCCCATATGACCTGTAAAGACAATGTCAAGTGCCTGATGGTAGGCTCTGAGCACTACCAGCTGCTGTATTTTCTCCCCTTCTAGTCCTCTCTCTATAACAGCAACCGTTTGTCCCAGTATACAGATTCCCCCATCCATTGATAATCAGGTGCCTCCCTGGCTACCTCTCTCAGGCCTTGCAATGTAGGGTCTGAGAGCTGAGCCTGTCTCAACTCTCTCTTTGTAACCCTCCCAGCTCTCCTTCCAAAGGAAGTCTGGTATTCTCTGACAGCAGTGCGTCACTGTCAGTCTGGGTACTACTTCTCACCTCAGCCCTTGCAGTCACTCTGTCCAAGGGAACATCAGTACCCACAAGCAGCTGTGGTTCACCTTCAGTGTCACTGCTACAGGGTAGCTCCTGCCATGAAGTAACCATCATATCAGTCCTGGCTTTAAGCCCGTGGTCTGTCCGGGTCCCTCTCAGACTACCAGATCCATATGCTTGAATGCATGTCACTGCATGCCCACAAGGTACTGCATTTTCGAAATCATTCCTTATCAAGACATCTGCAGGGATATCCTCAAACACACCTACTTGCTTGCTTCCTTTTCCACTCTTCCAGTCAGGGTGAACCCTAGGCAAAGGTATTTGGAATGGGGTCCCCCCTAAAGCTCTGACTGGAGTAGACTGCCCAAGCAAGTAGTGCTCCTCTTTAACCATTGCAGACTTCACAATGATTAGGTCAGAGGCTGTGTCTCTCTTAGCAGTGGCCTGTTTCCCATCTACTAACATAGAATATAACCTCTTGTGGTAGTTTGGTACCCTTGCTGTCTCCAGACAGCATATTGCTGGCATTATGTCATTCCCACTTACTAGCTCTCCCACCTTTGGTTCCCCACCTTGCCTCTGTGAACATCTATATGGTACCTGGCCCCACTGGTTGCATTTAAAACATTTAACCCTTGTCCTGGGCATGTACCTGGACTAGTGCCTTCCCTTGCTATTGGCAGACTCTGTTGGGGCAGTCTAGGCTGCCAACCATGAGTTCCCTTACAGCACTGGGTATCCCTTTCCTGTGCAGTGGATGCCCTGCTTGCTAGGTGTAGGTCTCCCTTTTTCCCCATCTCATCTGTGATATTACATTCCCTGGCTGCTAACCAGATTCCCATGCCTCAGGCAAAGTGCTAAGATCTTCTTCCCTCACAAAAAGGTCTGCCAGCCCTTCAAAAGTCGTGAAGTGACACCCACTCACCCATCTATGAAAATAACTACTTAACTCAGCAATATATTCACACACACTTTCATCTGCCTTGCGTATTTGCTCATGAAACATTTTCCTATAAACTTTAGATGCTAACTTAAAAGTATTATAATTTAAGCAATCAGTATCAGCCAGTTTAGAAATAGCAGTTACAGTTTTACCATGGTGTAAGGGGATCAGGAACTGTACCCAGAGCCCTTGGTCAACATACCCTTCAAAGATATGAATAAAACTGTCAAATTATCACCCTCTGTAAATTGTGGAAGAAATTGACTGACCTTTGTTGCTTCTGGGGTTCTGTTACTCCCTTTCCCATTACCTCCATGACCCTGGCAAAGAGTCAGCATATCCTTTTCATGTTGGTGCTACCTCTCATTCTCTTCAGCCTCCAGGCATCTCAGCTTCTCATTCTCTTTGACCTCCAGGCATCTCATCTCTCTGCTGATTCTATTTCCAGTTGTTTGGCCTCCAGTTCAAGTCTCTTTAACTATAGATGGATTTTTAAGTCCTCTGTGGAAAGGCTGAAATGTCCATTTTCTGAGAGTTGTACATCCCCAAGGCCAGTCTGATTGTTCTCCTGGTCCCCTGGTTGCTAGTCTGTGATGCATTTGTGACTAAGGCTGCAACCATTTCTGCTTTAGGCAGGTTGGCATGGCCCAGTCCTTTGGCTTGGCACATCTCAGCCATCTGGCTCCTTTTCAACTTGCCATACTCCTCTGCTGACATCATTCCTGCTCTCCCTGACTAATTAAGTTAACAAAAAAATAAATAAATAAAACAATTTTGATATCAAACTCTGAATTTTCACTGTGTGGATGATTGAGAGTACAAACACATTCCTTAGTGACCACTGTTTAAAGGCTACAGGAATTTAATATCCACACCACTGAATCCTAATGTGTGGATATCCCACCATTGCCACCAATGTATGTGATGCCCCACCACTGGCCCTGTAATCAAGGATCCTCAATCCTCACCACTAGCACCAGTGGGGGACATACAGTGGTAGGATGAAAAGTGCACACACAGTAATCCAGATCCACCTGTCTGCATCAAGTGCAATTTCCCATAAGAACACACAAAGACCACAATCAGTATGGGGCTGTTTTTTCACTCTTTCTCCAGACTCCTCACTGGCACAGCTATAGATATGAGATCTCAGCTGAGTCACCAAGCTAAGACCTCCAGCACACCAGTTTTTCGTGTCCCTGCCCAAGTAGCTCACACACACACACACACACACACACACACACACACACACACACGCACGCACGCACACACCCACACACACACCTGGGAAAGGCTAGCACAGGTTTACTACCTATGCCCCTTTCTTCCCAGATTATAAGGTAGTTATCACTGCCACCTGCCACATCCTTGTCAGTTACTTTAAGGCCCTTAACAAAGGGTGTCCAATTGTACTGTGTAATGTTGATATTAATACAAATGGTAGTTTGGCCAAAAGCAAGGTTATTAGGAGTGGCCCCACAGTGTCACCAAATAAATATGCAAGTACTCTCAGAACTTAAATATGTCTCATAAATATCAGCCACAATGAAAGGTTTAAATATATTTAATAATAAATAATAAAAGAGCAAGAAAATACTCAGTGTATAATCACAGTTACATCAGAGTTCAAAATCACAGGAAATATTTAAAACAACATTGCAGGACAGTCTCAAATAAATAAAGAAAACATCTAAACTATGCTTCAGTATATTCCTGACTGTATCTAAGAAAAATTACTGTACCCTAGTTTACTTACTTACAGACCAAGCAGGCAGATGTGGTGACTGGATGTACTTGTCAGGCCAAAGACAAAATACAAAATGCTCAGTCTGTCTCTCAGAGAGTTCTTAAATTAATATCCCAAATATTACTGCTGGGATATCTTGCACCATGAAATCACTTCTTGTCATCTGACTCTATCCCAGGTGCACCTGGTGGCATTCAGCATCTACCTGTGAAAATATATAGACCTCATATATTTTGGCAAATGCAAAACTAAGAAAATACAAAGCGAACTGGACGACCAGGAAAAGAAAAATAACATTTTATTGAGCGCTTTCGTCAATTTTTAACTATGACTTCTTCAGAATAAAATCAAGTTACACACTGAGTCTTATATAACCAGTGCAATAAATCAATTTAAAAAAAAACTGTAAAAAGTACATCCACTTTAAAGGTATAGGCTCCCTTAATGCATTTTACTAGTACGTCATGTAAATGTTGACCATATGTGTTATATCTCTTTATAACTATATTTTCATAACCAAGAACAAATAAAATCAATAACATTCTTGTCATGGTTATAAAAAACATTAAATATTTAAATGCAGAAATCTGCTTTTAATTAAAAAAAAAAACTGCTAACTGAAAACATATCATTAAGCCCTGGGCTAGTGGTGGCATTGACCCTCAATTACCATAATAGTTCTTTATACTCCAGTAAATGGTAAATAGGGCCACCCCTTTCGTCTATGATGATCTGTTCAAGAACTATAGACTTGAAATAGTGACCTGGGTGAAGGTTGATATGTTTGGCTAATGCATTTGTATTGTTATATTTATCTATATCATAAATATGTTGATAAATGCGGGTTCTAAAAGCATTTTTGTTTTTTCCGATACAGAAGCACATACAAGTCTGACAAGTGCTGGCATAAATGAATTTTTTACTACCACAATTGTATTTGTGAAATAATCTAACCTATCCATAACCTTTGAGTAAAACCCTGTCTCCCTCTAATATGTATATATGTATGGATCTTTTGGCAAATGGTAGAAGTCATAAAATAATTTACTTTCCTCCACATTTAAAGACAATACAAAAGAACTTCTAGTTCTAGATATTATGTCTCCTGTTGCACTGAAACTGAAAGATCACATTTCTTTTTTATGGCCCAGCCATAAAGTAATTCAATCTTAACTATTCTTCTGAAGTTAACTTCTTGTGTTGCAGTTTCCATTGTTAAAATATATACATCTAAACAGTTACAATAATGTATATACATTTGTGTTCAGTACTTTACAAATTATCTCTTCAGCACGTCTGTACAATATGACATCCAGTTCTAATACATCTGTAACACAAGCATCTTACATGAATCATGTTGACATTCACAAATGACACATAACCATTTACAAAATTTCAGACAATTGTGCAGGCAGTATCTCCCTTTTCTTACACTTCTATGCAAATCATGTTAATATTCACAAATGACATATAATTATTTACAAAGTTCCAGCTAACTGGGCTGGCAGTATCTCCTTTTGTGACATTAGGCACAACTCATTCTTTTCTTGAATGAGCACCCGGACATGGTAAGCACACCTACTGTAAACTTATTAATATACAAATGGTAGATGTATATGCAACTGAAAGTTATTTGTTTTCATTGCATTAGCATCTCTTAATTTTTAATATATGTTTTCATAATGTGGTCTGATCATTGCTTATTATATTTCTTTCTCTGTTATGTTGATTACTTGTTATCATAGGTGATCCTGCCACCTGATGTCAGAGTCAGTTGCCTCTGATGATGATGGCAACAATAAAGAAGCACTGTCTGGGGGTGCAGCAGGTCAGTCTGACACTGGGATTGTGCCTCCAGCATTTCCTGCCCTTAGTTCCTATGCATGCCCATGACACAGAGACCTCAGACAGAGGGCAGTTAGAAGGTGACACAGTTGTTAAGGGTAGTGTGGTTACTCCAGCTGCAGAAATGGTTGATTCTCCCCATAGCTAGCACACAGGTGGATTGTTAGAGGTGCTTAGAACAGGCCTGCTGTCCATCCTCCTCCTCCTGGTGTTGGTGTGTCTGTAGGTGTCACATAACGTATGTGTACAGCTTTCATGGAGGCATAAGCACATTCTGCAAGGGTCTCTGAAGAGATAGCGAGTGTAGAAAACATTGTGCATTCCAATGGGTGGACTGATTGAACTGTGTGGTTGACTCCTCAGACAGGATGAATGACTCACCAGATTGGGCAGTGTGTATAATGGAATGCCTGCTGGGGGAGAATCAGCATCCATTTGGCCATAGATATGCTAGATTATCTGGTGTTAGTTGATGTGGCCATGCAAGATGCTGGTCCCCATAGCGGCACTACTTCCAATGCTCCATCAGCAATTGTACTGTCCTCACCCAAACATGGCAGGACAGGTGTTCATGGTCTGGGAAGTAGTCATAATCAGAGATCATCCAGCAAACATCAGTCACATTCAGGCAGCACCCCAAATTCTAGCCAGGGCCATGGAACTAGCAGTGCACTCCTGGCAGTGGTAGTTCTTATGATCAGGGGAAAGTTGAGAACTGACTAGTTTACCATGCATGGCTCACACCTATCTGAGATGCAAGGATGTCGTGTTAGCACATTTCTTGATTGTGTTCATGCAAACACACACACACACACACACACACACACACACACACACACACACACAGTCAACAAATACTTGCTCATACCACCACACACACACACACACACACACACACACACACACACACACACACACACATTTCTTATCTAAGCAATACTGTTGACTGCCATATGCATTGTGTTCCTGTCCCTGCAAATTGAATACATAAGAAATCAACAAATACTTGCTCATACCACACACACACGCACACACACACACACACACACACACACACACACACACACACACACACACACACACACACACACACACACACACACACACACACACACACACACACACACACACACACACACATATTTCTTATCTAAGCAATATTGTTGACTGTTATATGTATTGTGTTCCTGTCCCTGCAAATTGAATACATAAGAAATGCATTTTTGTTTTACTTTCACACACTTTCTTCTTTGGTATCAGCTTTGCCCTGCTGCCCCCCCCCCCCCAACCTGTGCAAGTGATGATGACTGAGCCCTGCCCTTTGTTCTTTTGTTTGTGACTTCAGGTTGTTTATATGTCTGACAAAGTGGATCAGAGGAGTAGCTAGGCCATTTGGAGTCCAGGGCAAGACTCTCATTTGCTACCAAGGGTGTCAACAGGCATACCCTTTGTACTCTAGAGGGTCCATTTTTTTCTTTGCATCACTCACAAACATTTCTATGCATAATATAGCTTGAAAAAAAATACACTCATAAGTAATGTCTGTAACAAGTAAATAACTTGCTTGCAGATATGACTGGCAATCCAAAACAATATTTTTAGTACTTTTAGAGGGAACCAGTGAAAATGTTATGTACATTCATTAACTGCTGGGGAGGCAGCATTTTGAAAGATGTGTTTTCTTTTAAATGTGTTCATGCAGATACATACACATTCATTCAATAAATACTTGCCCATTTGTTTACCGGGAAAGTCTGACTGGGCCAGTGATGACCAATTTTCAGTGACGGCCCAGGCAGAAAAGCTCCACAGTTTTATAAACATCAACTAACATCATTGATTAATGTAGGTTTGCTTAATGTAAGTATTTAATGTGCGCACACACACTCACACAGGCACACACACACACACACACACACACACACACACACACACACACACACGTCTTATCTAAGCAATACTGTTGACTGCTGTACATAAAAATATAAGGTGGGGTTGGGGCCAGTAAAAAGCACTTGATTACAAAATATAGGTTCATAGGTTCATAGGTAGGTATTAGTCTATTGGCCCTAGGGCCTATACAAGCCCAACCAAAAGGTACCCTGGCTTTCACCACCCAAGAAAATTATTTTCCTGTGCCCCTGTCAAGCAGAACCACAGAAGTGATCCCCGGGGTGAATTTCCTATTACCCATCCAATCATCAAGATTTTTCTTGAAGAGTGTTAATGAGGAGCTCTGTTTGACATAGATAGGTAGTCTGTTCCAGAGTATGGGAAGTCTCTGGGACAGGAATCTATCCCTCCAGCATGTTCTGTTTATTGTGGTGACAAGGTTTAGGTCCCTAGAGCGTGTAGCTCAGAGGGATTGGGATTTCTTTAAGTGGAGCATGTCCAACAGCTCTGGGTTTGACATAGCTTTGTATGTTAGGCAGAGATCGCCTCTGAGTAAGCGATATGTGACAGAGTAAAGCTGTCGTTTTTTGAGATGGTCTGCATAAGGCATCTGTTTGAGGCCAGTAATCTTCTTTGTGAGGTATTTTACGGCCTTTCTAGTTGTTGTAGATGTCTTGTGAGGTACATACCAAAAGGGGAGTTGTACTCTATAATGGGTCTAATGAGTGATGAGTAGAGGGGAACAATGACCTCTTTTTCAGGATGAGAACCCTTTTGTGATGAGGTTTGCCACGTGAAGGATTTCCTGACCACTGTGGCAGTGTGATTATCAAAGGAGAGACTACTGTCCACCTGTGTTCCAAGGTCTCTTATCACACTTTCGGTGTTAAGTAGACTACCGCCTATGTGGTAGTTCATGGATACAGAGTTTTTTGCCAAAATGGATGACAATGCACTTTTTGGCATTGAGCTTGAGACCATGTCTTTGTCACCAGGCATCTGTCTCAGTGAGGCCATTTTGTAGGATGTCCACATCGTTAGGAATTTCGATTATGGCTCCTAGTTTGCAGTCATCTGTGAATTTAGTTAGCCAAAGACCTTCTGTGTTAGCCTGTAATTCAGAGAAGTAGATACCAAACAGGAGAGGACCCAGGACTGAACCCTGTGGTACTCCACTTTTCACTGGTCTGAAGTCTGATTTGGAGTCTGCTACTTTCACGGTGTGGGTTCTGTCAGTAAGCTAGTTGGCAACCCATCTTGTGACATAAGGATTTATACCTAGTTTAGTGAGTTTATCTATAATTCCAGAATGGAGGATAGTGTTGAATGCCTTGGCGAGATCTAGATAGGCTGTGTGAACCACCTTACCCTCATTAGGAGAATTTTTTTTAACTGAATATGCCATGGTGTCTTTATATATGGTAATTGAATTAGTGGTTTAGCAATTATTCAATTATGTTTTAACTGATGGTATATATATATATATATATATATATATATATATATATATATATATATATATATATATATACATATATATATACATATATATATATATATATATATATATATATATATATATATATATATGTATATATATCTATAGGAGGTTTTATTTTGTATAATTTGTCTGAAGAAGTTGGGGTACTTGCCCTTGAAAGCGCTTACAATAAACGTTTGGTTCATAAGTGGCTCGTGTAAGTGTCGGTATTTCTGCTATCGCTCTGTTTGTTGTTTTTTGAGTTTTAAGTTGTTGAATTCTACAGTTTGTCATGTCGGGCTTAAATGGAGTTGCTACACTACATAATGGAGTTGCTTCACAGCCATTATATACACAGGATGATGATCCCGGTATTGGTGCCACCCCAATTCCCTCCGAGGCGAATGCCCTAGGGAATATAACGATGTTAGTCAATTTATTGCTTGGGCGTGTGGAAGCCCTATCACAAAAAGTGGACTTGGATGTTAGGCTGAATTCCGGTCAGCCCCAGGCTAATACAGGAAGAGATGCCAATAACCTCCGAGCTTCTACCGGAACGACTAGGTCGCAACAAGTGACGCGTAATGGGAATGGCGTGCACATGGACATGGTGCGTGGAGATGTTATCAGAGAGGGGTCAGGGACTAGACCGAGTAATAATTTGCATCAAGGACTATTAAACATCGGTCCTTCTATTCCCCCTATGGCAAATTATTTAAACAACAGGGATTTTTTTACTAATTCGAGTCCGGAGCAGACTGACTCGAATTCAGATGGTAGGGTGAGTACTCTTACAGAAATGCTTAATGATTTT
This sequence comes from Protopterus annectens, assembly GCF_019279795.1. Taxonomy (NCBI): domain Eukaryota; kingdom Metazoa; phylum Chordata; order Ceratodontiformes; family Protopteridae; genus Protopterus; species Protopterus annectens. The sequence goes on from NC_056731.1 coordinate 80,461,714, forward strand.
GATCATAAGCTTTTTAAGTTGAGAAAGCTACAACCTGAGGTCGCTTATCTCCAGGAGTGTATTTCTAGGAAGATTATACCCAAAGGGTTACGCCAGTGGCGTTACCCTGTAGGACTTGTTGAAAATTCAACATTTCATCAAGAACTTTTAGCCTTATTTGATCGGCAAGTCTCTGAATTTTTGCTTTCCCTTATTAATTTTTATAATGTTGAAATTGGTAATTTGAAAGGGGAATTAGAACTTTTAGAACACTCTATATGTGCTGACATTGATTTCCCTAGATATAAGTATGATTATATCAGAATTTTCACTAGCATTGAGGCTACTCTAAGTAAACTGTTGGCAAATAAAAAAAGAAAGATGGACAGAGACTTGAAAGAATACGCTAACAAAAAAGCTTACCCCCCCCTCCCCCATTGGTTTCCCAGGTTCAATTGAACAATGAAGTATATAATAACAGGGTTGCTCAAATGGATGCCACTGTGGATATTAATGAACCTTAAACCCCACCGGTTAGGCGAAGCGAGCGAATTAGGAATAATAACAATAACAGCAACGGTCAAGCTTATATTCAACAACAAACTGAGGGGGTAGAATAATACCGCTGATGATAATCAGGGTTTTCGCAGGATGGGCAACAGGAGAAACAACAACCAGAGCAACAACAGGAAGCAGGGGCAGAGGAGAAACCAGAGGAATCAGCGGAGGAGATGACAGAACATTTAGTAGAAGGACCACAAATCCTTCTTAGTTTACAAGGGGACTTTAAAGTATACAATTATACAGTTCTGTCAATAGAACAATCTTTGATTGAGTTTTTTGCTAAGGGTTTGCCCTTTGTGCCCGACAAAAGGGCTGACCTAGTTAGAACTATTATAGATCTTAAGCTTTTTGTACGTAAGTTAAATCTAACTTACACCACGGGCACTAATACTACACTTTTGAACACACTGAGGGTATCCAGCGTGTTTAATCCCCCTTTGTATGGTGTTTTAAATGTTTTTGAGAAAATGTGCGAAACTGACTTGAGATCAAGTTTGGATTCTATGACACATACACAAGTCACAAACCTAAATATATCTAAAAATGAGATTGAATTCATCCATTTCCTTAACCAATGTAAAGTTAGAGTAACGAAACCTGATAAGGGAGGGGGGTTAGTGTTTATGGATGAATACCAGTATGAGATAAGAATGTTTGATTATCTGTATTCTGGAGCATATACACAAGCTAGCTTAAATGTGGTTAATTCTGCATATAAAAGAATTAGGGGAGCCTTGGATGACTTGTTCTTAGAGGGCAGCATTGATATTGATACATACCAATATTTATCAATGCCAGCCCCAAGAATTCCCACTATTTTTGGTTCTCCTAAGTTACATAAAAATTTGTGGATCCACCCTTTAGGCCGATTGTAGATGGAAGAGGTTCCATCATGTATGCTTGTGCTAAGTATGTTGACAACATTCTGAAACCGCTAATCCAGGAGGAACCACAGATTTGTAGGGACTCGTGGAGCTTTTTGGAGAATATTAATCAACTTGATTATTGTGAACATCATATATTTTTAGTCATCGACATCAAATATTTATATACAGTCATCCCTCAGCATTTAGGGATAGAATGGACTAGAAATTTTATGTTATATAAAAAGGCTGCTAATGCAAGTATTAATTTAGTTGAAACTTTATTAAACATTGTATTATCAAACAATTATTTGGTATTTAAGGATCAGTTTTTCTCCAAAATACAGGAATAGCTATGGGGTCCCCATGTGGTGGTAGTTTTGCCAATAGCATAATGGCTTATTGGGAACATACTTTGCTGTTTAAGAATAGTATGTTTCAAGAACATGTAGTATGGTATACTAGATACCAAGATGATATGTGTCCTTTTTGGAAAGGGCACATTGATCAGATAGCAAATTTCGTCTCTAGTATTACTGCCATGACAGAGTTCCTTGAATTTACATACACCATTGGAGTGGATGAAATTAATTATCTTGATGTCAGAATTTTTAAAGACAGAATTAATAATAAATATAAATCCACAATATACAGGAAACCTACACATTCAAACACATTTTTACATTTTACAAGTTGTCATCCCTATCGTCAGAAAAAAGCTGTGGTTAAGGGTCAATTTGTAAGGGCAGCAAGGATGGTGTCGGATTATTATGATTATATGAGCGAATGTGAAACAATGAAAATATTGTTTCTTAAAAGAAGGTACCAGGAAACATTAGTTAATGACATTATCCATGAAGTAAGCTCTAAAAGGAATTTGGGATTCTTTAAGCCTCTTCTAACTAGTGAAACCACAAATAAGGGAGATACAAGTGCTAAAGTAGGTATTAGTGATATACGTGGTAGAGATAAGCATTTAAGCCTTAATTTTTTGTTTACATATAGTATAGATTAAAAAAAAATCAAAGATATCATTACCAAAAATTGGGCTATAATTTTAGAAGACCACACATTAAGTAAGGCGATTGGTTTACAACCAGATTTTACCTATAGAAGAGGTTCTAATTTGAAGAACCTTTTGGAAATGAGTAAGAAACATAATAAAGTTGCAGGTATGAGTAAAAGTGGCATGTGTCAGCAATGTAAACACGTCACAGTTAAGAATAAAGTAAGGATTAATGGTAAAGATTATTATTTAAAAGATAGATATAACTGTGAATCAAAAGGCGTGGTCTATGCCACCATGTGTAATGTATGCCACTCTTTCTACATAGGAAAAACCGAAAGAAAATTAAGACAAAGAATTTATGAGCATCAATATGCTGTGAGTAAAGGAGATAATACTAACGCAATAGCAAAACACATTTTAGAATACCCAGACCATAGGTTTACATTTATAATTTTACAACAAGTTACAAATGATGTGGGGTCATAGCAGCTTCATTTAGAAGAGCAAGAAATTTTATGACAAATAAGAACATCAGCCCATATTCCTCCAGGGTTGAACAAATACGCTTCTATCAAATGTATACTTAAATTAAAAGCATTGCGTAGATGACTAGTATATGATAATAAAATAAAAGATTTTTTATTCAGGACTGCATATAAGGTTAGTTTTGAATGAAAAACTCATATGTATTGTTTTTTTATGCATGGTGAAATCCTTGAGATATAGTTTTGTAGTTTTCTGCATAATAAAATAAATGTTAGATACATTAAAAAGCAATACAAAGTATTTATGTAAGTTTAGCGTTAGCCATATGAATGGTTATTAGGTATTGCATAACACTAATGTTTTACATCAAATGAATATATATTTATATTTTGTTATACTTAGTTACAAGTGTTATAAAGTTATATATCATGTGACATTAAGCATTTGCTCATATATAATACATTTTTAATATGTAAAATAAGTTTTATTATATATATGAATGCTTGTTGAAAACATTTTAAAAGTGATTAGGAGAATTTTTTTAACTGAATATGCCATGGTGTCTTTATATATGGTAATTGAATAAGTGGTTTAGCAATTATTCAATTATGTTTAAACTGATGGTATATATATATATATATATATATATATATATATATATATATATATATATATATATATATATATATATATAGATATCTATAGGAGGTTTTCTTTTGTATAATTTGTCTGAAGAAGTTGGGGTACTTGCCCCTTCGAAAGCGCTTACAATAAAAGTTTGGTTCATAAGTGGCTCGTGTAAGTGTCGATATTTCCGCTACCGCTCTGTTTGTTGTTTTTTGAGTTTTAAGTTGTTGAATTCTACAATGAGGAGCTGAACTCTGGTGTGGAACACCGGTCACCCATGTTGGTGATGACCAGGTCTAGGATATTGCTGCCCCTGGTGGGGATGTGGATAAGTTGATCCAAGGCATTGGAATTGATGATTTCCAGAAAACGTTGAGCAAAAGAGTTGGTACATGAGTAGTTTTCCCAGTTAATGGTAGGGTAGTTGAAATCACCCATTATTAGAGTGTTGGGTTGTACCTTAATATTTTCCAGTGTATCAAAAAAAGAGGAGTGGGAATCCTGGGGCATGGTGGGGGGTCTGTAGCAAGCTACAATCTGGATTGCGGTTTTGCCCAGAGTTAGTTGAACTTGGATAATCTCGGATGAATTATGCTGAGCAACTAGCTTGGAGGTGTTGATATCCTTAATGAATATAGACACGCCTCCACCTTTAGTGTTTCGGTCCGGGTTTGGTTGCGAAAGATGTGGTATGAATTATAGCCTGGTAATGCAGGGGTGCTCTCTGGAGCTTTGAACCAGGTCTCTGTCACAGCACAGATGTCAATGTTCTCCATTTTAACGAGGGCCTCAAGTGAGTGCATTTTGAGGTTTAGACTTCTAGCATTGAGTAGCATTACCCTCAGAATTTGCTTGCTTGTACCTGTTACGCTGGTGAATTTGTCATTTGAACCTTGCCTACAAAAGGCACTATAGGCATGGCAAGACCCTCTGCCAGTATCCAGAATCCCAAGGGCAACAGGTGCAGGCCATCTCTGGCAAAGAAGAGTGGTCTGTCGATCATGTCATCCCAGGCAGACAGATACTGGATTCTCTTAGAATGACACCAGAAGCTTAGCCAATTGTTAAAGTCAATCATTTTGTCCTTGTACTGTGGTGTCATTCTGGGTGATGGCAGGATGTTACTAAGGGCTAGGGTCATACCTGCCTGGGCTACAAGATCGGAGAGCTCCTCCATGTCTCTTTCATGTAGCCCAGGGAGGTACATCTCAGGTCATTCACATCAACATGGACAATGACAGAGTCATATTTGTACTTGTTGTGGAGTGACCTGAGTGCGTGCGTTATGTGGCGGATCCTGGCACCTGACAGGCAGCTGACAGTAACTTTTCCTTGTTTAGCCTGGTGAGTGGAACATCAGTGTGCCTGACTACAGAGTCACCTATGACTAGAGTGTTGGGTACATTTTGCCTTATGGGCTGTAGTTGAGTGCCACACTGATTATGTGGGCTATGTGTCATTTGGGTTGTGTTGGGTGGTGAAAGTTGCTTGCATTTCTGCTTTGGAGGTCTCTGTTGTTTGGGCAGATTTGTACTGAGAGCCTCCGTGAATGTAGGTATGTGTTTTGTGCTTCTGTGTGTGTGTTTTGGTGGTGTAGGTTTTGAGGGACTATGTGATGAGTGTGGTGCAGTGCAAGTGTTTACCTTCTCCTCTTAACTGTCTAGGCCAGTCTTTGGTGAAGAGAGCTTTGCTTCCAGTTTGGCTATATAAGTGCATCTCTCACAGGTCATAGTGTTGGGTGGTAGGAGGAGAGGGTTGTCTGTGTACATGAGACAATTGCTGCATTGTCCTAAGATGCCCAGATTCATCAGGTAGACAGGAGAAAACACCGAGCTGACCTTTAGACATGCCTGAATAGGTGCTTATTTATTAAGTACTAAAAACTGTTTTCCTCTAGACAAGTGAGGAAAGTTGAGTGCTGTAGTAACTTATTTAGTGATTACAATGAGTTCTGAACAAGTGCTGAGATCAAAGAAACAGATGAGTGCTAAAACTAAAAAGATGGCTAGTTGCAAGGGATGGTTTTCTGGCTGAGAAAATGCCTTCACAATAACTTTTCACAAAACATAAGAGACATAAATGCTAAAAGCATGTTCAAATAGGAAGTTTTATTGAAAGATTAATGAATTTTCAGAGTTAATTATTTAACTGCCATGCGATGCATAACCAAATAAAACACAACTTTAGCAATTTAAAGAAAGAATGGATATTAAAAATAAAGCAGAATTCAGCATAATCCACATCTTTGCAGGTACAGTTCAAAGCCAACAGCAGAATAACAAATTATACTATTAATAGCTTGGTAAACATGAATTGTAGCACAGAAAAACATGAATTAACTGTGGCTGAGGCACAGACAGAAAAATCATGACCAATGGAAACACAGCTAAAATATACATCCTGACCTTTATATTCGCACAGATATATCTGTCTATCTATCGATATATATATATATATATATATATAGGGCTACTTTATTTCATTGAATCCATAGAATGTCATATCACAGTTCATCGAGATGAATGCATGGAAACTCCAGAAGACCAAAACACCATATCATCAAGTCACACTTCTGCGAACTGAATAGACTTCCTATTCCACCGTAGCAACAGTAGTGAAGGAAACAGAGATACTGTAAATGTATAGGTCACTGGGCAGTTCTGTGGGAGATATGGGTGTGCCATAGGTAGGTACCCTTTTCTACAATGTGGTGCAATCTCGGAGTTGGTATATTTAAGGCGCAGGCGGTGTGGAGTATGCAACCCCCCATGTGTGTGTAGGGGGGTGTGGAATGTGGGATGTAGGATGGGGTAGTGTAGGATTCTGTTTTTTTGGGGGAGGGGTATGTTGTGGGTAAAGCTTGTGTCATTTTTTTATTTAGTCCAGGAGTGTGTTCACGGAAGTGTGGTTTGATGATATAGCGTTTTGGTCTTCTGCAATTTTGATACATTCGTCTCGATTAACTGTGATTTCACATTCTGTGGATTCCAGGTTATCAGGCAGACCCATATATATATATATATATATATATATATATATATATATATGTGTGTATATATATATGTGTGTGTGTGTGTGTGTGTGTGTGTGTGTGTGTGTGTGTGTGTGTGTATATGTATACATACATATATATATATATATATATATATATATATATATATAGACAGATACTATATATATATATATATATATATATATATATATATATATATATATATACATGTATAATTTAAACTGCGCAAAAAAGTTTAGCGTGCATTGCAACATCGTTTGTACCTGAAGTTTACCTCATAGTGACAGCTCCTTGTAACACAATGTTTTAGTAGTCAGTACTAGTTCAGTGAACACTGGATCATTTACACAGCATTGGGTGGTTTATTGTATGGTAACAGCATGCCCCAGTGTCTTAAGGTACTAGACACACTGAGTGTTTACTGTTTAGCAACAGGGTTTGCTCTAGTAGACAATATAGGCTGTACCTCTGAGTGCCTTATTTCAGTTATAAAATTATCCCTAATAATTAGAAATAAAGATAAATGCAGCAAACTGTAAGCAAGGAAGCAAGCAATGGAAGAAATTAAAAAGTATTGGTTAACAAAAAGAAAAAAATAGTCCTTTGTATTAATTTACTTCTGATGGTAAGAATCATACTGGGTTTATTTTATATGCACAAGGTAAAGGGTTTGATTCTGACCTTTGTTTTTTGTGTGTTTTTGTAATGTGAACTACCTCTTGCATGTCATATGTGTTGTTCTTTTCTTTCATATGTTATTCTCTGATACCGCTGTATCTGTGTTATTTGCACTGCATTCCTCTTGTGAGCTGACATTTGTAATTTCATTTAGGCTGCACTTATGTGGTCCTAAATGACAATAAAGTTTCTTTGAATCGTTTGAATCTTTGAAAATTTGGGTAGGCTTAAATGGCCCACAAGGGCAGATAGCTTATGAACTTATACACATGCACACACACACACACACGTGCGCGCGCACACACACGCACACACGCATGCACACACACACACACACACACACACACACACACACACACACACACACACACACACACACACACACACATATTTCTTATCTAAGCAATATTGTTGACTGTTATATGTATTGTGTTCCTGTCCCTGCAAATTGAATACATAAGAAATGCATTTTTGTTTTACTTTCACACACTTTCTTCTTTGGTATCAGCTTTGCCCTGCTGCCCCCCCCCCCCCCAACCTGTGCAAGTGATGATGACTGCGCCCTGCCCTTTGTTCTTTTGTTTGTGACTTCAGGTTGTTTATATGTCTGACAAAGTGGATCAGAGGAGTAGCTAGGCCATTTGGAGTCCAGGGCAAGACTCTCATTTGCTACCAAGGGTGTCAACAGGCATACCCTTTGTACTCTAGAGGGTCCATTTTTTTCTTTGCATCACTCACAAACATTTCTATGCATAATATAGCTTGAAAAAAAATACACTCATAAGTAATGTCTGTAACAAGTAAATAACTTGCTTGCAGATATGACTGGCAATCAAAACAATATTTTTAGTACTTTTAGAGGGAACCAGTGAAAATGTTATGTACATTCATTAACTGCTGGGGAGGCAGCATTTTGAAAGATGTGTTTTCTTTTAAATGTGTTCATGCAGATACATACACATTCATTCAATAAATACTTGCCCATTTGTTTACCGGGAAAGTCTGACTGGGCCAGTGATGACCAATTTTCAGTGACGGCCCAGGCAGAAAAGCTCCACAGTTTTATAAACATCAACTAACATCATTGATTAATGTAGGTTTGCTTAATGTAAGTATTTAATGTGCGCACACACACTCACACAGGCACACACACACACACACACACACACACACACACACACACACACACACACACACACACACACACACACACACACACACACACGTCTTATCTAAGCAATACTGTTGACTGCTGTACATAAAAATATAAGGTGGGGTTGGGGCCAGTAAAAAGCACTTGATTACAAAATATAGGTTCATAGGTTCATAGGTAGGTATTAGTCTATTGGCCCTAGGGCCTATACAAGCCCAACCAAAAAGGTACCCTGGCTTTCACCACCCAAGAAAATTATTTTCCTGTGCCCCTGTCAAGCAGAACCACAGAAGTGATCCCCGGGGTGAATTTCCTATTACCCATCCAATCATCAAGATTTTTCTTGAAGAGTGTTAATGAGGAGCTCTGTTTGACATAGATAGGTAGTCTGTTCCAGAGTATGGGAAGTCTCTGGGACAGGAATCTATCCCTCCAGCATGTTCTGTTTATTGTGGTGACAAGGTTTAGGTCCCTAGAGCGTGTAGCTCAGAGGGATTGGGATTTCTTTAAGTGGAGCATGTCCAACAGCTCTGGGTTTGACATAGCTTTGTATGTTAGGCAGAGATCGCCTCTGAGTAAGCGATATGTGACAGAGTAAAGCTGTCGTTTTTTGAGATGGTCTGCATAAGGCATCTGTTTGAGGCCAGTAATCTTCTTTGTGAGGTATTTTTACGGCCTTTCTAGTTGTTGTAGATGTCTTGTGAGGTACATACCAAAAGGGGAGTTGTACTCTATAATGGGTCTAATGAGTGATGAGTAGAGGGGAACAATGACCTCTTTTTTTCAGGATGAGAACCCTTTTGTGATGAGGTTTGCCACGTAGAAGGATTTCCTGACCACTGTGGCAGTGTGATTATCAAAGGAGAGACTACTGTCCACCTGTGTTCCAAGGTCTCTTATCACACTTTCGGTGTTAAGTAGACTACCGCCTATGTGGTAGTTCATGGATACAGAGTTTTTTGCCAAAATGGATGACAATGCACTTTTTGGCATTGAGCTTGAGACCATGTCTTTGTCACCAGGCATCTGTCTCAGTGAGGCCATTTTGTAGGATGTCCACATCGTTAGGAATTTCGATTATGGCTCCTAGTTTGCAGTCATCTGTGAATTTAGTTAGCCAAAGACCTTCTGTGTTAGCCTGTAATTCAGAGAAGTAGATACCAAACAGGAGAGGACCCAGGACTGAACCCTGTGGTACTCCACTTTTCACTGGTCTGAAGTCTGATTTGGAGTCTGCTACTTTCACGGTGTGGGTTCTGTCAGTAAGCTAGTTGGCAACCCATCTTGTGACATAAGGATTTATACCTAGTTTAGTGAGTTTATCTATAATTCCAGAATGGAGGATAGTGTTGAATGCCTTGGCGAGATCTAGATAGGCTGTGTGAACCACCTTACCCTCATTAGGAGAATTTTTTTTAACTGAATATGCCATGGTGTCTTTATATATGGTAATTGAATTAGTGGTTTAGCAATTATTCAATTATGTTTTAACTGATGGTATATATATATATATATATATATATATATATATATATATATATATATATATATATATATATACATATATATATATATATATATATATATATATATATATATGTATATGTATATATATCTATAGGAGGTTTTATTTTGTATAATTTGTCTGAAGAAGTTGGGGTACTTGCCCCTTCGAAAGCGCTTACAATAAACGTTTGGTTCATAAGTGGCTCGTGTAAGTGTCGGTATTTCTGCTATCGCTCTGTTTGTTGTTTTTTGAGTTTTAAGTTGTTGAATTCTACAGTTTGTCATGTCGGGCTTAAATGGAGTTGCTACACTACATAATGGAGTTGCTTCACAGCCATTATATACACAGGATGATGATCCCGGTATTGGTGCCACCCCAATTCCCTCCGAGGCGAATGCCCTAGGGAATATAACGATGTTAGTCAATTTATTGCTTGGGCGTGTGGAAGCCCTATCACAAAAAGTGGACTTGGATGTTAGGCTGAATTCCGGTCAGCCCCAGGCTAATACAGGAAGAGATGCCAATAACCTCCGAGCTTCTACCGGAACGACTAGGTCGCAACAAGTGACGCGTAATGGGAATGGCGTGCACATGGACATGGTGCGTGGAGATGTTATCAGAGAGGGGTCAGGGACTAGACCGAGTAATAATTTGCATCAAGGACTATTAAACATCGGTCCTTCTATTCCCCCTATGGCAAATTATTTAAACAACAGGGATTTTTTTACTAATTCGAGTCCGGAGCAGACTGACTCGAATTCAGATGGTAGGGTGAGTACTCTTACAGAAATGCTTAATGATTTTGATCATAAGCTTTTTAAGTTGAGAAAGCTACAACCTGAGGTCGCTTATCTCCAGGAGTGTATTTCTAGGAAGATTATACCCAAAGGGTTACGCCAGTGGCGTTACCCTGTAGGACTTGTTGAAAATTCAACATTTCATCAAGAACTTTTAGCCTTATTTGATCGGCAAGTCTCTGAATTTTTGCTTTCCCTTATTAATTTTTATAATGTTGAAATTGGTAATTTGAAAGGGGAATTAGAACTTTTAGAACACTCTATATGTGCTGACATTGATTTCCCTAGATATAAGTATGATTATATCAGAATTTTCACTAGCATTGAGGCTACTCTAAGTAAACTGTTGGCAAATAAAAAAAGAAAGATGGACAGAGACTTGAAAGAATACGCTAACAAAAAAGCTTACCCTCCCTCCCCCATTGGTTTCCCAGGTTCAATTGAACAATGAAGTATATAATAACAGGGTTGCTCAAATGGATGCCACTGTGGATATTAATGAACCTTAAACCCCACCGGTTAGGCGAAGCGAGCGAATTAGGAATAATAACAATAACAGCAACGGTCAAGCTTATATTCAACAACAAACTGAGGGGGTAGAATAATACCGCTGATGATAATCAGGGTTTTCGCAGGATGGGCAACAGGAGAAACAACAACCAGAGCAACAACAGGAAGCAGGGGCAGAGGAGAAACCCGAGGAATCAGCGGAGGAGATGACAGAACATTTAGTAGAAGGACCACAAATCCTTCTTAGTTTACAAGGGGACTTTAAAGTATACAATTATACAGTTCTGTCAATAGAACAATCTTTGATTGAGTTTTTTGCTAAGGGTTTGCCCTTTGTGCCCGACAAAAGGGCTGACCTAGTTAGAACTATTATAGATCTTAAGCTTTTTGTACGTAAGTTAAATCTAACTTACACCACGGGCACTAATACTACACTTTTGAACACACTGAGGGTATCCAGCGTGTTTAATCCCCCTTTGTATGGTGTTTTAAATGTTTTTGAGAAAATGTGCGAAACTGACTTGAGATCAAGTTTGGATTCTATGACACATACACAAGTCACAAACCTAAATATATCTAAAAATGAGATTGAATTCATCCATTTCCTTAACCAATGTAAAGTTAGAGTAACGAAACCTGATAAGGGAGGGGGGTTAGTGTTTATGGATGAATACCAGTATGAGATAAGAATGTTTGATTATCTGTATTCTGGAGCATATACACAAGCTAGCTTAAATGTGGTTAATTCTGCATATAAAAGAATTAGGGGAGCCTTGGATGACTTGTTCTTAGAGGGCAGCATTGATATTGATACATACCAATATTTATCAATGCCAGCCCCAAGAATTCCCACTATTTTTGGTTCTCCTAAGTTACATAAAAATTTGTGGATCCACCCTTTAGGCCGATTGTAGATGGAAGAGGTTCCATCATGTATGCTTGTGCTAAGTATGTTGACAACATTCTGAAACCGCTAATCCAGGAGGAACCACAGATTTGTAGGGACTCGTGGAGCTTTTTGGAGAATATTAATCAACTTGATTATTGTGAACATCATATATTTTTAGTCATCGACATCAAATATTTATATACAGTCATCCCTCAGCATTTAGGGATAGAATGGACTAGAAATTTTATGTTATATAAAAAGGCTGCTAATGCAAGTATTAATTTAGTTGAAACTTTATTAAACATTGTATTATCAAACAATTATTTGGTATTTAAGGATCAGTTTTTCTCCAAAATACAGGAATAGCTATGGGGTCCCCATGTGGTGGTAGTTTTGCCAATAGCATAATGGCTTATTGGGAACATACTTTGCTGTTTAAGAATAGTATGTTTCAAGAACATGTAGTATGGTATACTAGATACCAAGACGATATGTGTCCTTTTTGGAAAGGGCACATTGATCAGATAGCAAATTTCGTCTCTAGTATTACTGCCATGACAGAGTTCCTTGAATTTACATACACCATTGGAGTGGATGAAATTAATTATCTTGATGTCAGAATTTTTAAAGACAGAATTAATAATAAATATAAATCCACAATATACAGGAAACCTACACATTCAAACACATTTTTACATTTTACAAGTTGTCATCCCTATCATCAGAAAAAAGCTGTGGTTAAGGGTCAATTTGTAAGGGCAGCAAGGATGGTGTCGGATTATTATGATTATATGAGCGAATGTGAAACAATGAAAATATTGTTTCTTAAAAGAAGGTACCAGGAAACATTAGTTAATGACATTATCCATGAAGTAAGCTCTAAAAGGAATTTGGGATTCTTTAAGCCTCTTCTAACTAGTGAAACCACAAATAAGGGAGATACAAGTGCTAAAGTAGGTATTAGTGATATACGTGGTAGAGATAAGCATTTAAGCCTTAATTTTTTGTTTACATATAGTATAGATTAAAAAAAAATCAAAGATATCATTACCAAAAATTGGGCTATAATTTTAGAAGACCACACATTAAGTAAGGCGATTGGTTTACAACCAGATTTTACCTATAGAAGAGGTTCTAATTTGAAGAACCTTTTGGAAATGAGTAAGAAACATAATAAAGTTGCAGGTATGAGTAAAAGTGGCATGTGTCAGCAATGTAAACACGTCACAGTTAAGAATAAAGTAAGGATTAATGGTAAAGATTATTATTTAAAAGATAGATATAACTGTGAATCAAAAGGCGTGGTCTATGCCACCATGTGTAATGTATGCCACTCTTTCTACATAGGAAAAACCGAAAGAAAATTAAGACAAAGAATTTATGAGCATCAATATGCTGTGAGTAAAGGAGATAATACTAACGCAATAGCAAAACACATTTTAGAATACCCAGACCATAGGTTTACATTTATAATTTTACAACAAGTTACAAATGATGTGAGGGGGGGGGGGCATAGCAGCTTCATTTAGAAGAGCAAGAAATTTTATGACAAATAAGAACATCAGCCCATATTCCTCCAGGGTTGAACAAATACGCTTCTATCAAATGTATACTTAAATTAAAAGCATTGCGTAGATGACTAGTATATGATAATAAAATAAAAGATTTTTTATTCAGGACTGCATATAAGGTTAGTTTTGAATGAAAAACTCATATGTATTGTTTTTTTATGCATGGTGAAATCCTTGAGATATAGTTTTGTAGTTTTCTGCATAATAAAATAAATGTTAGATACATTAAAAAGCAATACAAAGTATTTATGTAAGTTTAGCGTTAGCCATATGAATGGTTATTAGGTATTGCATAACACTAATGTTTTACATCAAATGAATATATATTTATATTTTGTTATACTTAGTTACAAGTGTTATAAAGTTATATATCATGTGACATTAAGCATTTGCTCATATATAATACATTTTTAATATGTAAAATAAGTTTTATTATATATATGAATGCTTGTTGAAAACATTTTAAAAGTGATTAGGAGAATTTTTTTAACTGAATATGCCATGGTGTCTTTATATATGGTAATTGAATAAGTGGTTTAGCAATTATTCAATTATGTTTAAACTGATGGTATATATATATATATATATATATATATATATATATATATATATATATATCTATAGGAGGTTTTCTTTTGTATAATTTGTCTGAAGAAGTTGGGGTACTTGCCCCTTCGAAAGCGCTTACAATAAAAGTTTGGTTCATAAGTGGCTCGTGTAAGTGTCGATATTTCCGCTACCGCTCTGTTTGTTGTTTTTTGAGTTTTAAGTTGTTGAATTCTACAATGAGGAGCTGAACTCTGGTGTGGAACACCGGTCACCCATGTTGGTGATGACCAGGTCTAGGATATTGCTGCCCCTGGTGGGGATGTGGATAAGTTGATCCAAGGCATTGGAATTGATGATTTCCAGAAAACGTTGAGCAAAAGAGTTGGTACATGAGTAGTTTTCCCAGTTAATGGTAGGGTAGTTGAAATCACCCATTATTAGAGTGTTGGGTTGTACCTTAATATTTTCCAGTGTATCAAAAAAAGAGGAGTGGGAATCCTGGGGCATGGTGGGGGGTCTGTAGCAAGCTACAATCTGGATTGCGGTTTTGCCCAGAGTTAGTTGAACTTGGATAATCTCGGATGAATTATGCTGAGCAACTAGCTTGGAGGTGTTGATATCCTTAATGAATATAGACACGCCTCCACCTTTAGTGTTTCGGTCCGGGTTTGGTTGCCGAAAGATGTGGTATGAATTATAGCCTGGTAATGCAGGGGTGCTCTCTGGAGCTTTGAACCAGGTCTCTGTCACAGCACAGATGTCAATGTTCTCCATTTTAACGAGGGCCTCAAGTGAGTGCATTTTGAGGTTTAGACTTCTAGCATTGAGTAGCATTACCCTCAGAATTTGCTTGCTTGTACCTGTTACGCTGGTGAATTTGTCATTTGAACCTTGCCTACAAAAGGCACTATAGGCATGGCAAGACCCTCTGCCAGTATCCAGAATCCCAAGGGCAACAGGTGCAGGCCATCTCTGGCAAAGAAGAGTGGTCTGTCGATCATGTCATCCCAGGCAGACAGATACTGGATTCTCTTAGAATGACACCAGAAGCTTAGCCAATTGTTAAAGTCAATCATTTTGTCCTTGTACTGTGGTGTCATTCTGGGTGATGGCAGGATGTTACTAAGGGCTAGGGTCATACCTGCCTGGGCTACAAGATCGGAGAGCTCCTCCATGTCTCTTTTCATGTAGCCCAGGGAGGTACATCTCAGGTCATTCACATCAACATGGACAATGACAGAGTCATATTTGTACTTGTTGTGGAGTGACCTGAGTGCGTGCGTTATGTGGCGGATCCTGGCACCTGACAGGCAGCTGACAGTAACTTTTTCCTTGTTTAGCCTGGTGAGTGGAACATCAGTGTGCCTGACTACAGAGTCACCTATGACTAGAGTGTTGGGTACATTTTGCCTTATGGGCTGTAGTTGAGTGCCACACTGATTATGTGGGCTATGTGTCATTTGGGTTGTGTTGGGTGGTGAAAGTTGCTTGCATTTCTGCTTTGGAGGTCTCTGTTGTTTGGGCAGATTTGTACTGAGAGCCTCCGTGAATGTAGGTATGTGTTTTGTGCTTCTGTGTGTGTGTTTTGGTGGTGTAGGTTTTGAGGGACTATGTGATGAGTGTGGTGCAGTGCAAGTGTTTACCTTCTCCTCTTAACTGTCTAGGCCAGTCTTTGGTGAAGAGAGCTTTGCTTCCAGTTTGGCTATATAAGTGCATCTCTCACAGGTCATAGTGTTGGGTGGTAGGAGGAGAGGGTTGTCTGTGTACATGAGACAATTGCTGCATTGTCCTAAGATGCCCAGATTCATCAGGTAGACAGGAGAAAACACCGGGAGCTGACCTTTAGACATGCCTGAATAGGTGCTTATTTATTAAGTACTAAAAACTGTTTTCCTCTAGACAAGTGAGGAAAGTTGAGTGCTGTAGTAACTTATTTAGTGATTACAATGAGTTCTGAAGAAGTGCTGAGATCAAAGAAACAGATGAGTGCTAAAACTAAAAAGATGGCTAGTTGCAAGGGATGGTTTTCTGGCTGAGAAAATGCCTTCACAATAACTTTTCACAAAACATAAGAGACATAAATGCTAAAAGCATGTTCAAATAGGAAGTTTTATTGAAAGATTAATGAATTTTCAGAGTTAATTATTTAACTGCCATGTGATGCATAACCAAATAAAACACAACTTTAGCAATTTAAAGAAAGAATGGATATTAAAAATAAAGCAGAATTCAGCATAATCCACATCTTTGCAGGTACAGTTCAAAGCCAACAGCAGAATAACAAATTATACTATTAATAGCTTGGTAAACATGAATTGTAGCACAGAAAAACATGAATTAACTGTGGCTGAGGCACAGACAGAAAAATCATGACCAATGGAAACACAGCTAAAATATACATCCTGACCTTTATATTCGCACAGATATATCTGTCTATCTATCGATATATATATATATATATATATATATATATAGGGCTACTTTATTTCATTGAATCCATAGAATGTCATATCACAGTTCATCGAGATGAATGCATGGAAACTCCAGAAGACCAAAACACCATATCATCAAGTCACACTTCTGCGAACTGAATAGACTTCCTATTCCTCCGTAGCAACAGTAGTGAAGGAAACAGAGATACTGTAAATGTATAGGTCACTGGGCAGTTCTGTGGGAGATATGGGTGTGCCATAGGTAGGTACCCTTTTCTACAATGTGGTGCAATCTCGGAGTTGGTATATTTAAGGCGCAGGCGGTGTGGAGTATGCAACCCCCCATGTGTGTGTAGGGGGGTGTGGAATGTGGGATGTAGGATGGGGTAGTGTAGGATTCTGTTTTTTTGGGGGAGGGGTATGTTGTGGGTAAAGCTTGTGTCATTTTTTTATTTAGTCCAGGAGTGTGTTCACGGAAGTGTGGTTTGATGATATAGCGTTTTGGTCTTCTGCAATTTTGATACATTCGTCTCGATTAACTGTGATTTCACATTCTGTGGATTCCAGGTTATCAGGCAGACCCATATATATATATATATATATATATATATATATATATGTGTGTGTGTGTGTGTGTGTGTGTGTGTGTGTGTGTGTGTGTGTGTGTGTGTGTATATGTATACATACATATATATATATATATATATATATATATATATATATATATAGACAGATACTATATATATATATATATATATATATATATATATATATATATACATGTATAATTTAAACTGCGCAAAAAAGTTTAGCGTGCATTGCAACATCGTTTGTACCTGAAGTTTACCTCATAGTGACAGCTCCTTGTAACACAATGTTTTAGTAGTCAGTACTAGTTCAGTGAACACTGGATCATTTACACAGCATTGGGTGGTTTATTGTATGGTAACAGCATGCCCCAGTGTCTTAAGGTACTAGACACACTGAGTGTTTACTGTTTAGCAACAGGGTTTGCTCTAGTAGACAATATAGGCTGTACCTCTGAGTGCCTTATTTCAGTTATAAAATTATCCCTAATAATTAGAAATAAAGATAAATGCAGCAAACTGTAAGCAAGGAAGCAAGCAATGGAAGAAATTAAAAAGTATTGGTTAACAAAAAGAAAAAAATAGTCCTTTGTATTAATTTACTTCTGATGGTAAGAATCATACTGGGTTTATTTTATATGCACAAGGTAAAGGGTTTGATTCTGACCTTTGTTTTTTGTGTGTTTTTGTAATGTGAACTACCTCTTGCATGTCATATGTGTTGTTCTTTTCTTTCATATGTTATTCTCTGATACCGCTGTATCTGTGTTATTTGCACTGCATTCCTCTTGTGAGCTGACATTTGTAATTTCATTTAGGCTGCACTTATGTGGTCCTAAATGACAATAAAGTTTCTTTGAATCGTTTGAATCTTTGAAAATTTGGGTAGGCTTAAATGGCCCACAAGGGCAGATAGCTTATGAACTTATACACATGCACACACGTACACACATGCGCACACACGTGCACACACGCACACACGCATGCACACACGCACACAAACACACACACACACACACACACACACACACACACACACACACACACACACACACACACACACACACACACACACATTCTTTAGTTCCTGCAGAAAACATACCAGGATATGTTTATATCACATTCTCCTGCTAATCATCAATAAAGGAACTTTCTGAGCTAAAATTAGCTTCATTTTAATTAACACAGAACTTCTAAAACTCCAGTAATAATCCTAAATATCAAACTCAATAACTATTTGCATACTGAATTACATATACCTGTTCTATTTTATGACCCTATTCAGCTGCTTAAACACCAAAGAAAGAAGAGAGGTTTCCAAAGCCCCACACCAGTCTCTTGCTCATTCATACAGTATAATACTTGGGAAGGACAATTTGATATTCTGCAAATCTACAGTAATCATGATTATTTCCAGGTACTCTAAAGGGGACCTCATGAAGCCTATTAAGAATGCAGAGCACAGTGAGGCCTCAATTTTTGATTGGATAAAGCCATTTCAGTTGATTTTTTTTCCTTTAGTTCACCACCACAAAAGACAGACTTTCAGAGTATTAAGCACATGTACTGAATGCTTAGCCCTGGCCCACTCAACTGTCCAGATTTTGCAGAATGTCCAGATTTTCATCTAATAAAATGTGTGGGTTTCTGGCAGATCAGCGAGGACTGAACTCATTAAATGATGCCATACATTTGTGTTTCAGACTTCATTTCCTTCAGAAAGTGCACACTAATACAAATCCTGTTATTCTAGCAAACTTCTAAGTATACACTTTATACCAGCAATATTTAAGACCTGTCCTTATTTTTTGGATCTTTGACTCCATTATTTTAGGCTTTTTCCAGATTTCTTGCAATAAGAAATTTAGAGGTATGGTCTCTGACACTGCTTTCATAAGTGACAGAGACATATGTTAACTTGCTTTCAATAACCAAAAAGCTCTAAGTATCAGGACAAAAGCACTTAATAAATATATCAACATAATTTTTTTTTACTGTTTACTTGCACCAGTACAGTACAGCTGTTGGAATGTGTGAAGGCAATGTAGACCTTTTTATGTTACTAGACTAGTAATATAAATTTGGATGGTGTGAGTGGCTAGCCCAACACTGGGGATGCAGGAGAGCTTGCTCCCTCCCACACACATACAAATACTTACATCTCAGTGAACCTGACCATCAGGGGTTTAATTGGTGAGTCATAAGTGGAAGGATTTACCATATTCTTTTTTTTAAATCAAGAAGAATGTACATTAAAATTATGCTTGGTTTTGATGCATTGCTGCCGATCAAGCAGTATAACTGTATTGTTTGATTTCTGTCTCTAAATGTCACTAGTTTGTCTATGTATGCACAACACAAACACTTTCACTGTCAATAAAATGAAGCATTTCCCCCAACAACCTCTTCAGCAGTTTGTCCATGATGTATGCACAAGCGCTCAAATGATTCCAGAATGAAACAGTTCCTACACCAATCCCTTCAGTAGTTTTTTTGATGTATACACAATACAAGCATTTTCACTGACACCAAAATGAAACATTCCCCCAATGACCCCTTCAATAATTTGCCCATGATGTATGCACAATATCTCAAATGATTCCAGAATGAAACAGTTGCTCAAACAATCCCTTCAGTAGTTTGTCATTGTATGCAAAACAAAAGAATTTTCTCTAACACTAGAATTAAATATTTCCACCAATGGTCCCTTCAGCAGTTTGCCAATAATGTAAGCACACACACTCAAATGATACAAAAACAAAACAGTTCCCCCAATGACCCCTTCAGTAGTTTGCCCATGATGTATGCATAAGCACTCAAATGACACCAGAATGAAACAGTTCCCCAATCACCCCTTCAGTAGTCTGTCCATGATGTATCCACATTGAAATGATACCAGAATGAAACAGATTCACCCCAATGACCCCTTCAGTAGTTTGACCATGAATGCATACTAGTGAATAACACCCCCACATGCTTGTCTTTTTTTATTTTTTGCCCTCTCAGTCTCTCTCCCCACACACCAAAAAGCTGCTGCTGCAGCTTCTGTCCCTTTTCACTCCATGGCCCCCAGCAGTAGAACCTTTCCACGGAATTAAGCCACTGCCAGGCAAGAATGACAAGTCTTTAACAATTATTTTTATTTATTTATTTTTTACTCCACCCATAGAGAGCTGAAGGACATTGTGTTTCAAGCAATTGAAATCACTTGATGTGTACACCAATGATATAGCCAAGCAGACTGCCTTAATTGCACAGCTGCACTAATTGCTTATCATTCTACTTGCGCAAATGATGTTACCATTCACCTACTCAGTGAATTATATATGGTGGTCAAGTGAAATGCTTTATCTACAGTATTGGGCAAAATCTATAGCTGCATATTGCAAACATCAGTCATACGCTATTACTGACATTACTGTACACCAGAGACATATTCCATCTTAGGGACATATGCAAATTTGCATATTATAGTACTCAGTTTTGTAACTCTATTGCTTTTTCTATACAGGTTCCAGACTTTTGTTAATACTGCAGATACAAGATCTGTTCTTGAGGGTTGTCTCTGTCTGATGCTAACAGAACAAAAGCATTACATGGTTAAGTAAAGATTGCATAGTTTTGCAGGCATAAGTTTTAATATTTGTATCTGTTTAGGCTCTTACTTTTTCACTTAGGTAGTCAGACTGTGTGCTAACCTTTGCCTCTAAGCCAGAGCCATGGCATATTGTACAGCATCTGTGACTGGTGGTTCTTTCATCTGTGTCTGCTGGAGCTACTGGCCTTGCCTGTGGTATTGGGAACTGTGAGCCTTTCCATAGTTGTCCTTGTTGAAGCTGTTTCCTTGGAATGATACTTGGCAACATGGAACAGACTCTCAGCATTTCAGCAGAGGTTGCTGGGTCATACTGCAAGGCACCCCCTGAGGCGTCTAGACACTAGAACCTTGATTTGAGCAAGCCAGATACATGTTCTCTGATATTCCTAGTTTTTGTGTGGGCATCACTGCATCCTTGCTCAGCAGGGTTATGTGGATTTCTCCTGGGTGTTATAAGCCCAGATTCCAGTGCATAACCTTCATCCTGAACTAGATGCCCTTCTAGAAAGTCACACATAACAAAACATGTGTACAGCTCACAGGTGTGCCATATGTGTGGGTTGTGAAAACTGCCTAGGTTACCTGCACAGACATGCAGATGATTCCTTGGGCATTACAGACAACCTGACAGTTTATGGAATGGTATCCTTTCCTGTTAATGTAACTCCTTCTCTATTCACTAGGTGGGGATTTTATTTCGGTGTGTGTGCAGTCTGTGGCCCTCAAAACTTCAGGGAAGTGTGCCATTTTATAAAATTATTCCATGATTCTTACTCTCTCCACTGTGTTGCTTGGGAAACAGACATGTTCCCTTACATGTTGTGGTGTTGCATTGCATTTAAAAACTGATGTACTGTTCTAGAAACTGAGATCTGTGACACCCATAATATATCTCCTGTGGGCCTCTGGAAAGTACCTGTAGCTAGGATATGTAACCCTACCTATACCTTTGTTTCCATTGGGATGGGTTCCCCATGATTTCCGTGGAACCTCAGGTGAGGGCAGCAGTGGCTGCATATTTCCTTTAGTACTCCCCTCTCCATCCAGTATCGGTCTACAGTTTTTGTGTCATGCAGTTCATGATAAATTAAATGGGGTCTAAACACCCTTCTTCATCTTGGCAGAGGTCCTGCAGCAGTAGCACCTTGAATTAAAGTCTGTTGCACATACAGGTTATGGATGGCAACAACAACCCCTAACAATTCTTTTAAGATCGATCATGGCTGTAATCAAAAGAGTTTTGGATTTAAGGACAAATGGCTACATTGTGTGTACATAATTGTTTATATGTCCCTGAATAGGTCCACCATGTTGGATTGGTTAATTAGTATGTAATTCAGCTAGTTATGCCTTCATTAGCACATTCTGCCATGCACCCTTATTTTGAGGCTCTACACATAGTGTAGAGCCATTTAATTAATACCAAATAGCACACTATTATGTGCAAGGAGCCATGTATATATAAGCTGCACATAGTGTATCCTTTCATGAATCCAACCCATAGTTTTTGATATTATTTTACATTTTTTGTATTAAATTTGATATGTGTTAAAGATAACAGGTCTTTTATACAAGAGATTAGTAAAATAAGTTGGAATTATTCATATTTTCAGTTGCTGTAGATGTATTTCACATGCAAAGATTTATAAGCCATTTCTTTTTACTTAAATATTATTCCAGGGTCTCAAAAATTTTGCAACTTTTGGAATTTAGTCTTTCCCATAATTATTCCTTTAGGTACATATTCTAAGCAAATTTGGAGTCCTGCAGTGGGGCCAAGATTTCCCCTATTTATGCAAATGTATTTATTTATGGGTTAACTAGAAGAAGTAGTGATATTACAGGATGGTTCTACAAAAAATGTAATTTTTTAAGAAAAGATGTATAGATGACCTTAGGAATCCAAGAGATTTTGTTGGTGTTTTTGATCATTTACAGAAGGACAATGGATTTGTTTTGTCCATCACTTGTCATACACAAAGACAGAACATTCATTGTTTAGTTATGAAAAATCCGCATTTGTTATGGTCATACCCAGTCTACCCTATTTAGGAAGCGTTCCTCAGCTAATGCATTTTTTGCATGCATTTAGCGTGCATCCCATGCATCTTATCGAATCCCTGCCATACAGAGAGGTTTTGTAAGCTGGGACCTTAAGTTCTGATGACAGAGAGTTTGAAAAGGTTGGGGATTAAATTGTGTAGAAGCTTTTATGGAGGGGTTGTTCAAGTGGTCATTTGGATTTTTCATGCAACAATTTAGCACAGAAAGAATAGGAAGAGTTCACATTACAATTTAAAAAGAAGACAATAGAAGTTAGAGCAGAGTATTCAGAAGGAAGACACATATTTTGTTATGAGACATGCTCCCTTCATGGAAGGGGAACCTAGTATTTTGAAAAAGGATGGGCAGATTTTTGGCTTGATATTTTAAGTTAGATTTCTTATAAGAATTCACATGTATAGCTTATAGAGTTATAACCAGTTAATTTTCTGCAGATGACATAGAAGTGTGTGATTGCAAGTGTTGTTCTACTTGTATACATTTTGATGAGTGATTGGGTACCTATGGTAATGGTTTATTTTTGAAATTTTATAGTAACTGAAACTGTTGTAAAAGTTTTTGTCCATTTAGAAAATGTAGCATAGAACAAACAAGGAGACAAGTTAAAAAGAGAGTTCAGAAACATCTAACAGATATAAAAATGAATGTAACAACCAGTCCCGTAGTATTACATTTTAGCAAAAAGCATAATAAAGAATGTGTTGGCTTATCACGTCTTATTTTAGATGTTTGTTGTAACACAGATTTGTTTTTCAGTGTTTCAGATATCTTACTAACACAGAGTCATAGCATATTTATATGTATAAGATTTTACAACCAGGAAGTTTAAATAATAAATTATTTATGAGATATTTATTGTAAAGTCAGAATTTAAATAAGTAAATGTTTAATCGTTCACTTATTTAATTAATGAAGATATCTAATTAGATTTTGCTTTTGACTGGTAGATTTTGTTCTTTATTTTTGTTGAAAAGGCGAGTTGTTTTTACAAACCTATGAAGGCATGAGCCAAAGCACTTGTTTGTGTACAAATGATGCAATTTATACTCTGTGGACTGCCAATTGTTTATTTTCTTGATTTTTTTTTATTTGGTGTTTCTTGTAAAGTAGAATAGAGAATAAGTTATGATGCATGGAAAGGATGCTAAAAGGAAAAGGAAAAAGAGTAACATGCAGTGATGAAGCAAAAGGTACAGCAAAGTAAATTATCTATAATTTTGAAAGGTAAGGGTACAGTTTGTAAAAAGAGAAGAAATAAGGCAAACTGGGCTCTTAAAGAAAAGGAAATTTAAAAACCTGCTACTACTGACTATAACACAAAGGTTGATACTGACTATTGCAGCTGAAGGTCAAGAGGCAGGTATGTGAGATAGCTATACACAGTTACAGACGGATCTAGCTGATAGGCAGATGAAATTAGTGCCAGAACAAGAGACAGAAGAAGTTACCATAGATGCTATCTAGAGATCAAGTGAAGGTGAAAAAAATATATGCCAAAAGGCAATCTACCTTATAGCCAAGCAAGTAAGAAGTGGCAAAGTATGAAATAGGAGATGAATAGCACAGAGACTACTGATGTGAAGAGAAAGCACAACAGCTTGTAGGAATGAATGTGGAACCTAAACAAGGTGGTAAAAAAGTAAATACATACAGACTCCCACTGCAAAGCATGGCTACAGCATTTTATATTAAGGAATGGTTGGGATTACACTGTGTGCAGAGGTACATCTGTCTTTAAATGATGAGGAGAAGCCAAATTGTTTGGCAGAGTCAAGAAATATATAGAAAAATGATCCAGGTTCAATAGGAGCAACAGAATATCCACAATACTGCAGATACAAATTAGGACAAAGCTAGATATCACTGTAAAGTTCGGTTCAGAGATTTGCAGAGAGATTGTGCATGTTTACTTGTGTCCGGTTATGCAGTACTACAGGCAGACGGCCATTAAATGAATAATAGCGAGGAAGGCAACAGCGTTTCTAGCCCTCTATAACTGTGAGCTCACTCCTCGCCATGAATCAAAGGCACCTTATGTTGTATTATATAAACAGAAAGGGTGAAATAAAACACTGACCTGGCAAAGCAAAGTTAAACATGATAACACTCTAATCTGTCATGACTGTTAAAGAAGGAGCCCTGACAGCTTGCACAGTCCATTATTCCATGTAAATAATCATGGTTGTATCTACCAGCTCTACCAGGCGAGTGACAGTCCATAAGAAGCATTGCATTCTCATAGCTATCAGTCAAACTTGTTTACTGATTCCACGGCTTGGCATTCAGCATAGGCTAAATGCCTTATAAAATATTTTAATTGCCCCTAGAGAGATGTTTAGAATTACTAACTTCTGCAATATTTCAAGCATGTTTAGCATGATATATATATATATATATATATATATATATATATATATATATATATATATATAGACATTTCATGTTAGTCTTCTCTTACTTTTCTTTATAATCCCTGACATATGATGTTGTAATAAAGTCATTGCCATACTACTGATATTGCTTACCTGTAAGAGAGCAAAATCAGATGTGTATAAGCTTACATTGACTTGTCTCTCAGTGCTCTATTTTATATGTAACTATGTGAATCATTCAGGTTATTGTTTCCTAGAACTACTGTACCACACTTCTTATTCAAATGTTTTTGTAATAGATGGAACAGCTGAATTATGCTCTGAAACTGGGGAAAAGACATGCATGTTCATAAGTTCATAGGTTCATAGGTTGGTACTAGGCTATTGGCCCTAGGGCCTGTACAAGCCTAGCCATAACAATTCCCTGGCTATTTCTTCCCACAATATTTACTTCCCTGGACCCCTGTCTAGTTGGGCGACTGACGTGATTCCGGGGTGAATTTACTATCTCTCATCCAGTCATCAAGGTTCCTTTTGAAGAGTGCCAAGGAGGCGCTCTGCTTGACATGTATGGGCAGTCCATTCCAGATTATGGGGAGTCTCTGGGTCAGAAACCTATCCCTCCAGCATGTTTTGTTCATTGTGATGACAAAGTTTAGGTCCCTGAAGAGTGTGTCTCTGATGGATTGGGATTTTTTTAAGTGTAGCATGTACAACAGCTCTGGGTTTGACATGGCCTTGTATGTTAAGCAGAGATTGCCTCTGAGTAGACGATATGTGAAAAACTATAGCTGGAGTTTTTTTAGTCGGTCAGCATAGGGGATCTGCTTTAGGCCTGTGATTCTTTTAGTGAGGTGTTTTTGCGGCCTTTCCAGTTGTTGCAGATGTCTTGTGGGGCGTTGTACTCTATGATGGGTCTAATGAGGGATGAGTACAGTGGGACAATGACCTCCTTTTATCTGGATGAAAAGCCTTTAGTGATGAGATGTGCCACATAGAAGGATTTTCTGACTGTTGTGGAGATATGGTTATCGAAGGTGAGACCACTGTCCACCTATGTTCCTAAGTCTCTTATCACACTTTCAGTGTTTAGTGTACTGCCACCTATGTAGTAATTCATGGGTACATGTTTTTTCCCAAAGGGGATAACTATACACTTCTTGGCATTGAGCTTGAGCCTATGGCTTTGGCACCAAGCATCTGTTTCTATAAGGCCCTTTTGTAGTATATCCACATCATTTGGGGATTCAGTAATGGCTCCCAGTTTTCAGTCATCTGTGAACTTTGTTAGCCAGAGTCCCTTAGTGTTGGCCTGTACTTCAGAGATGTAGATGCCAAACAAGAGTGGTCCCAGGACTGAACCCTGAGGTACTCCACTTGTCACTTGTCTGGAGCTGGATTTGGAGTCAGTTACTTTTACAGTGTGGGTTCTGTCAGTAAGCCAGTTGACAACCCATTGAGTGACAAAGGGATTTATGCCCAGCTTAGTAAGTTTATCCATGATTCCAGAGTGGGGGATGGTGTCGAAGGCAAATATAGAAGAACCACCAACAGTACCACAGCTGGGGAATTTATTCGAATAAAACCAAAATAAAAATATATATATGGTGTCGAAGGCCTTGACGAGTCCAGATAGGCTTGTGGACTGCCTTATCCTCATCCACGGCTCTGGAGACTGATTCAAAGAAGTTAAAAAGGTTCAGGAGACATGATCGGCCCTTCATGAACCCAAACTGGGTGGGGTCCTGTGTTTGAAGGTTGCCATTGTCTTTGTTTATAAGTTCCATGATAATACATTCCATGGCCTTGCAGATCAGGCTCATCAGACTGATGGGACGGTAGTTCCCAGAATCCACGGTAGATCCCCCCTTGTGGAGTGGGATAACTGTAGCTGTGCGCCACTCAGTGGGCATGAAGCCTGAGGTGAGGCTATGATTAAACATGACACTTAGGTAAAGTGCCAGTTCATTTTGTAGTTCATGTAGTACACAGCCCGGGATGTCATCTGGTCCCATGGATGCTGTATTCTTCGCTTTGGAGAGTGCAGTTTTTACCTGTGTGGCCATGATTACTGGAATTTGGCAATCTTTCAGTATTGAGATGGGCCCTTTAGGGGGTGAGAGGGGGGTGAATTTGGCACTGAAATGATCTGCCAGGATATTGGCAATGTCCTTGGGATCAGTATATTTAATGCCATTCTGTTGTAGCTCAGAGCATATCTGAGCATTACCATTTAGATTCTTGACATAGCTATAGAATGCCTTCTGGTTGCCTTTGGAATCTTTGGCAATTTTATTTTTGTAACTAGCTTTGGAGGATTTTATGAGGGATCTTAGCTTCTTACTGATGCTGGTAAGGGAGTTTTTTTGCATCCTGGGATTTTCCTCTTTTCTGCAACGGTTTCTTCCTTCTGTTGTATAGTTTGTTTATGACAGGGGACCACTAGATTGGCTTCCTTTTTTTGGAGGAGAGCATCTTGGTTCTATTTGGGATGGCATGATTCTTGCACGAGTGGATGTGCTCGTACAGTGCTTTAGTGTAGGATTCGGCAGTTGAACTTTCAGTTCCCGTCTGCATGGGTGTCATGAAGTTTGTCACTTCTGATTGATTAGCATGAAGTTGGCCTTGGAGAAGATTTTACAGATGTTTCCTTACTGGAGGGTGGGGGTGGGATGTGGATGTCAAAGGTGATTAGTTTATACTCAAATCTAACCAACGAGGGGGTGACCACTGGTGTGGAGCATCGATTTCCCATGTTGGTAATGACCAGGTCTGGGATATTGGAGCCCCATGGTGGGACTATGGATTAGTTGATCCAGGGTGTTGGAATTCATGAATTCCAAGAACCGGTGGGCAAAGGTATTGGTACACAAGTAGTTTTCCCAGTTAATGACAGGGTAGTTAAAGTCATCCAGTATTAGGGTGTTTGGTTGTATCTTAATATTTTCCAGCATGTCTAGAAAGGTGTACTGATAATCTTGGGGCATGGTGGGGATCTGTAGCAAGCTACAATCTGGATTGCAGTCTTACCTAGTGTTAGTTGCACCTGGAGAATTCCGGATGCATTGTGCTGGGCAACTAGCCTGGAGGTGTGAATATCCTTTGTGAATTTGGACACTCCTTCACCTTTAGTGTTTTGGTCCTGGTTTGGTGGCCGAAAAGTGTGGTAAGAGTTGTAGCCTGGTATTGCAGTGGTGCTCTCTGGAGCCTTGAACCAGGTCTCAGTTACTGCACAGATATCAATGTTCTCCATTTTTAGGAGTGCCTTGAGGGAGTGCATTTTGAGGTTTAGACTTCTAGCTTAAAGTAGCATTACCTTCAGATTTTGCATACTTGTACCTGTTATGGTGGTGGTTTTCTCCTTTGAGCCTTGCCTAAAAAAGGTACTATAGGGGTGGCCAGAGCCTTAGCCAGTAACCTGAATCCCAGGAGTGACAGGTGCAGACCATCTCTGGCAAAGCATCATGGTTTGTCAATCATGTCGTCCCAGGCAGACAGACACTGGATCTCCTTTGAATGACACCAGAAGCTTAGCCAATTGTTGAAGTCAATCATTTTGTTTTTATACTGTGGTTTCATTCTGGGCGAAGGCAGAATGCTACTCAGGGCTAGGGTCATACCTGCCTGGGTCACATGATCTGAGAGCTCTTCCATGTCTTTTTTCATGTAGTCCAGGGAAGCATGTCTCAAGTCATTCACTCCAACATGGACAATGACAGTGTCATATTTGTTCTTGTTGTGGAGTGACTTGAGTGCATGCATTATGTGGTGGATCCTGGCACCCGACAGACAGCTGACTGTAATTTTCTTCTTGTTCAGCCTGGTGAGTAGGACATCAATGTGCTTGACTATGGAGTCACCTATGACTAAAGTGTTGGGTACATTGTCTTGTCTTGCCTTAGGGGCTGTTATTGGGTGGCACACTGGTGTTGTGAGCTATGTGGTACTTTGTTTGTTATTGGTGTTTGTTTCCATTTCAGCTTCGGAGGTCCTTGTTGCTTGGGCAGGTTAATGTTGAGGGCCTCCGCATATGTGTGTTTAGTGTTGCTATGTGTGGGTGTTGGTGGTGAGGGTTTTGAATGGCTATGTGTTGCTTGAGGTATAGTGCAGGTGTTTACCTTCTCCTCTTGATTGTCTAGCACAATCTTGGCTGGAGAGAGCTTTGCTTCTAGTTTGGCTATGTAATTGTATCTCTCGCAGGTTGTAGTATTGGGTGGTATGAGGAGATGGTTGTCTGTGTACATGAGGCAATTGCTGCATTGTCCCAGTATGCCCAGATTCATCAGGTGGACAGGAGAAATCACCCAAAGCTGACCCTTGAACATGCCTGGTTAGGTGCTTTTTTTCTCCTTATCTTGGCAAGGTATTTTGCAATTATAGGCTGTTTAGTGCCTGTGATTAATTTCTCCTTATTAACAATGAGAGTTGAGTGCTTGTATCAGTTTAAGGCTTCCTAATGCTTTCCAGCAGGTTTTAGAGTAAGTGCTAGTCACTGGACCTCCAACCAGAAAGAGTCAGGAATCAATGCACTCTGCTCCTACTCTAACCACGCTCAGAATACAAGCACATATTCCAAGCTGTCACCTATAAAGCAGTTATTAAACTTTCTGGTGATCAGCAGTCTCCAGGAAATAATGTAACTGCACGCCTTCTCTCACCAGTTGAAAACAGAAGCCCCAATCCCAAGATGACTACTGAGAGGCAGAATGTGGGCTCTCCAATAACTGGTGGTCTTGCAATAGATGCTTAAAGGTAAGATGATAAAATGGTTTATCCTAAACACTGCAGTGTGCACTACAGGAACTAGATGTGAAAGTAGGTAACAAGTTTTACCTGTCTAAAAAGTTAAATTTTAGTGGAGAGTCAGTATTTTTAAAGCAGCAAGATAGATTGAAAGGGAGTGATCACTTTTGTATTCTGATATTATGGAATACAGTAAGATGACCAATAAATTGAAATAGTTGAAGGGGGGTGATTTCACAAAATGATAATGTTGTGCTTACTCACACAAGCCAGTAAAAGCAGAGAGGAAATGAGATAAATGGTCAAATTAACATAAGGGGCAGGCAACTAGTAAGACAGTGGTGTTTAAGAACACAGCAGTAACTGGGTGGGAAAATTATTTCTGCCTGACTCACAAGAGACAGAGCTGTGGTCTCTTTTCAAGTTTTAATATGCAATTAAAAGCAGAATACAAGTAAAACACAAGGTAAAGAAAACAAATCACAGTATTCAAAATAGAAAAAGGCAATAAAGTAATATGAAATACAACAAATAAAAAGCAAACTAACCTTACTATGTCATAGGGAAAAACGGATAACTTTAAAACACATTCAAATAATTCATTCAGACTTTTTTAGGCTAAATAAAGTGTTTCAGTATGTTTAAATCTCTTTTCTGCTTCCTTACATTGTTCTCTGGTGCCTACTCTCTATGTGGATGTGGTAAGAGTCTTTTCAAAGCTGTAAAGCAGTAAGGTCTGAATTAAGACAACTTTATTGCATCATTTTCAGAGCGTTTACACATTTAGCAGGTGTGTAGGGTTTAGAAAACCAAACTATACAACATGAATAGTCCACAAATTATGTTCATTCATGGTATATGCCCATTATAATGAGGAACCATGTATGACAATGAAGCAACACAAGATGGTGGAATGTTTCAGAAATGTTTAAAAACTGCACAACAGACCTGTATCCACAATATATTTGAGCTCAGCTGTATGCTGTTTTCAGCTAGAGTAAATCATGACCCCTATATTGGGGATGCTGCAGCCATAATAATTGTGCATTTGCAGGAGGCCTTCATTACACCTGGTATGCCCAGTGGTGCATGACATCAGTTCCATATGCAACTGGTAATCTGACCTTGCTTAACATGTTTTGGCCTCCACAACTCTGACATTGTGGAGTGGTAGCAGTTTGATAGGAATATCATCCAACAAATCATGGAAATATGTCAGCCTCATCTGTATTCCTTAGAAGTCATGGAGTACTGATCCTAGTGGATACCGAGGTATGTGTGACTTAATACATATTAGCTACCGGAACCTTTCCTCAACCAACTGGTGCACAGTGGGGGTATCACAGGCCTCTATCTCAGGAATACTGCATCAGTTTCTCAATGCCATGTTTCAGCACATGGAGAAGAACATGTGGCTCCCTTTCTACCCCAGAGGAGACAGCCAACAATACGCAAGGTTTCTATGACATAGGCCATTTCCCTGAGATACTGAGGACCATATACTGTACCCATAATGAAATAAAATGGGCTACAAAGGTTATCACTCTATCAACTGCCAGATGGTCTGTAATTTATTTATTTATTTATTGCATTTGTTTACCAGGATAAGTCCACTGGGCCTAAAAGAGCCCATTTTCAGTGGAGGCCCGGGGAGAAAAGCTCCAACGAGATACAGAAAAAATATAAACATTAATTAGTACAGAAGCAGAAACAGTGTTACAGATAGTAAATATAGTAACATATACTGAATATATACATAAAAGCAGGAATTTAGTTTGTTTGATTACAGCAATATATACAGAAAATATACATTAAAGCAGAATTCAATCAGAGTGGTATAAACAGAGATCAAGTATTATTGTACCAGTATCAACAAGTGAAAATAATAAATATGAAGAAAATATCATCAGTCACTAGTAGCAAAAGACATAGGAGTTTAGTAATCATATAAGGAGAGTGAAGAGGTTAGGTTATAGAGCAGGAACATAGCCAGGAAGAGTTGAGATGATTTTTCAGCATTTGTTTGAAGGTGGTGGTGCTGCCTGTGTTTCTTATAGAAGGCGGAAGTGAGTTCCATAGTTTGGTGACAGTGAAGGCATAGAGGAGTTGACCAGCAGGTAAGGTGGGCTTATCTACTTTTAGAAGTAGATGATTTTCAGATCTTAGATGCCTGCTGGAATGGTATTTGGCAAGTAGAGTTGAGAGAGCAGGACAGTCTGTGGGTCTGTAGATTATTTCGTGCACAGTAGTTAGTTGGGTGAATGAGAGATGGTGGGGGAGTTCCAGCCACCCTAACTGTTTCAGTGACTTACAGTGGTGGGATGAGAATGTGGCCTTGGTGGCAAATTTTGCTATTCTGTTGTAACACATAGCAAGTTTGGATTTTGTAGAATTTCGGATATTAATGAGGCGAGGGGCACCATAATGGAGAGAGGGTAATAAAAAGGTAGTTGCAAGGGTTTGTCTAGTAGAGAGGCTAAGAAAGTGCTGGTGCCTGTAGAGCATTCCAAGCTTTTGGTGTGTTTTTTTGATGTTATTGTTTATGTGTAGGTCAAAGTTAAGGTTTTCATCTATAATAATGCCTAGTAATTTAGTGTGTGGGACAACTTCTAAAGTGGTATTGTCTTGGGCTTGCATAGTGAAGAGTTTTTTATCAAATGGAGTGGTTTTCCTAAGAGTAAAATTACTAGTTTAGTTTTTTTTTTTTATTTAGGGCAAGATTATTGTTAAGCATCCAAGATTCAGTAGATGTGAGGGCATTCTGGGTAATTTGCTGGAGTTCAGAACTGGAATTTGCAGTGCATATTATTGTAGAGTCATCAGCATACTGGATTACTGAGCATTGTGGGAGAGTGGTATGAAAGTTGTTAATAAAGATGCTAAATAAGAGAGGACCAAGTATGGAAGTATTGAGGAAGAGAGAGTAAGACTGTTGCCATTTGGTGGATTGCTGCCTATTGGAGAGATAGCTGTTGAACCATTGTAGGGTAAGGGGAGAAATGTGGAGGGTGGATAGTTTAGAGAGTAGGATAGTGTGGGAAATGGTATCAAAAGCTTTAGAGAGGTCAAGGAAAAGTGAAGCAATTATTTTACCAGAATCCCGTGCCCGGTTAACTGTATCAAGGAAGGATAGGAGGGCAGTAGTGGTGGTGCTGTGTCCTGATCTGAAACCATGCTGTGTGGGTGATAAAATTTTATTTTCATGCAGGTGGTTGAGGAGTTGGGCATGGATGCATTTTTCCAGTATTTTAGAGAGGGGTGAGAGAATTGCTATGGGTTGAAAGTTTGTGGTGTCTGTGTTGGTGCCACCTTTATGTAAGGGAAGAATGAATGCTTTTTTCCAGATGTCTGGGACAAGGGATTCTTTAATTGATCTGTTAATGAGTATGCTGATGGGATAAGCTATAGAGTTTGCTGCTAGCTGCAGGAAGTGTGGGGGTAGATTGTCAGGGGCCAAAGTACAGGGTTTTAGCTTAAGTAAAAGGTTTTTTAATTGTGCTGGTGGGTATGGGGTGAATTTTAGGTTAGGGTTAAGGGTAGACTTGTTTTCTGGGATGATCTGGTCATCTGCTGTCTTGGTGGCGGTGCTGTTAACTGTAGGAAAGGTGGCGGTAGGTCAGCTATGGTGTCAATGAAGTAGGAATTGAAGAGGGTAGCAAGTTCAGTGGGAGTTTTTTGTGGGTCAGGGGATGGGTTACTTTGAGATCTTGGGTGTAATAGATGGTTGATGGAAGACCAGAATTTTTGGGGATTATTTTTATGTTGGCTTTGTAGGTGGAAGTAGTGGTCTTTTTTATCAGTGGTTATTAGACGTTTTGCCTGGTTACGGAGTTGCTTGTAATGTAGTAGAGTTGAGGGGTCTTTGTTTTTCTGCCATGATTTCCAGATTTTATCCCTTGTGGACATTACTTCTTTGGTGGATTTTGAGAGCCAGCATGCATGGTTATGTTTTATTCATTTTTGGCGGGTGGGTGCTTGGGTGCTTGCCTATTTAGGATGTCTAGAAATGTTGAGTTAAAGAATTCAACAGCCTCATTAAGTGGTAGGGATATGAGGGGTTTCCAGTTTACTTTAGCTAAGGTTTCATTAAATATGGATGATTGGAACTTAGTAAAATTTCTGGTAGATTTGTATTGGTGTTGGCCTGTGGTTGCAGTAGTTTTGCGTATGATATATGCTGGGTGGTGGTCACTAATGGTATTAGGTACTATGCCTGCACTGGTGACATTGAAAGGGTGGGGCAGTAATATCCAGTCTATTGTGGAGCCCCAGTTGTAATTTTTATGAGGTCTAGTGATGTTTTCAATTAGTTGGGAGAAGTTGTAAAGATTTATGTTTTTTGAGGGGTTGTTGTGGCCTATATCTAGCCAGTCGATATTTACATCACCTATAATGATGGTTTCATTATCTATATTTTGGGAAGTCCAGGCAAGTATATTTTCTAATATTGGTATGTTGTTTCCTGGAGGAATATAAAGAGTAATTATGCAAATGTTTTTATGGTTGTTAAGTTTATAATACTTTGGCTGGGGAGAAGTTAGGTGTTGGTTTTGAGTAGGGGATTAATGTGCAATTTCTAGGGAAAAGTATTGCTACTCCTCCTCCTCTCGTGTTGGGTCGATCGACTCTCAGGCATGAGTAGCTTGGGGGGAGAAATTCAGTGTCTTTTATATATGATTTCAACCAGGTTTCAGTAGCTGCTATAATATCTGGGTTGTACTTAGAAATCCAGGCATGGAGTTCAGGTATCTTGTTCCTAAGGCTTTGGAGATTTATGGTTGATAGCATAAGAGATTTGCTAGGTTTGCTGGAGCTGAGGGGGGCTGGGCCTGGTTTGGGTTGTACATCACCACACTGGGAAATAGTGCTTTGGCAAATTGTGTAGGTTATACGTCTCAGTTTTTTCCTAAAAATGGTGTAGTTGCTGCTTGTGGTATGATAAGGGGAGTGTCTTTGGAGAGGTAGAATTTTCACTTTGCATAGTACAGAGGTATTAGCTGTGAATAAGCTAGGGTGGATGTCTGAGTAACTTGATAATTGTGGGGTTATGTGTGCTGGTTGTACAGGTAGGTGCAGGAGGTATGTTGGGTGCCTGGAAAGTTGTGATTATTGTTAGGAGAGAGAGTGTAAGTGAGAGAAGCAAGATCAAAGTAATAGTTGTGATGGACATGATGGTGGTTGAGTGCAGTGTGATAAAGAATATGAGCAGGATAGAAGTAGTTTACAGGATGGACAGGGTATCATCTACAATGTAAATTAAGGCCATGTGGAATACATTGACAATCTCATTTTTTTATGCCAAGATGGCATTGAGAAGGTTGAGAGCTTTATTAATGATCTATAATGTAATGAATTTAATTTGTCCTTTGATGGCTTACAATTTGGACAGACAGTTGATTTTTTAGATGTATATTTGGTAGGTACTAACACTGGTCAAATTCTTACCCCAGTGTTTAGGAAATTTCATGATGGGGGGCAATTTCTACATGGCTCTATTTTTCATCTCAGTCATTTAATTAATTCCCTACCATATGGGGAATTATTACGTTTATGTAGAATTTGTAATAATACGGCTGATTTAGTAAAAGCTATTACTTCTACCTCACAGATGTTTTTGAATAGGGGGTATTCATTACCTACCATTTTTGATGCTTTAGATAAAATCAGTGAAAATTATGTATCTAATGTTGATAAATGTAAAGACATAAGATGCATACATTGTCAAAAGAATATTCAGTCACCTAATAATTTTTATATAGTTATGCTATTCAATATTTTGAGTGAACAGATACAAGAACAAATTAGATACTATTGTAAATTTTTATTAAGGGATGGGAAGCTAAATATGTTATTGAATGGGTGTCCTGTTTTCTCCTATAAGAAAGGTGTCAGTATAGTGGATAAACTCATTAAATCTTATTTTATTGCCCCTTTAGAAGGTTTAGTAAATAACCCATTACCTAAGGGTACTTTTCTTTGTGGGAAATGTAACATTTGTGATCTGCTTGTACAAACATTTTATAAACTGGGGAATAAGAATTTTACAGCATTTGGAAATTTTTCATGTACTACTACAGGTATTATTTATGCTTTACGTTGTCCATGTAATTTAATATACATAGGGGAGACTAAAAGAATGTTTAAACATCGATTACAGGAACATGTCATAGACATAAAGAAATGTAAAGTGGAAAGTTCCATTGTAGTGCATTTTATGCAGTATCACAAAAGTGACTACAAGCTGCTACAGGCTACTATTTTAGATAAAGTTTTGTTAAGTTAGGAGATGATGAAATGTTAAAGAACAAATTATTATTTAAGGAATCTCTATTCATTTTGAAGTATAATACTATGGTTCCACATGGCCTTACTTGTGAAATTAATTGGAAATATTTGATTTAATTAGTTTATTATTGTTTTTAATTGTTTTATTAGGGTTGGGTATTTAAGGGGAGTGTTTTGCTACTATCATCTACATTGTGTTTGCAGGCCACCCAGGTGGTTTTCACATCTCCCACATATGGCACACTTATGACATGTGCCAGCAGTTTATGAGGATTGATTTCCCACAAACGCATCTTGTAGATGATGACAGATATGTCCTGGAACTCTGGCTCATGACACTCATAAGAAATCTTCACTAATAAACAGACCATTGGTACAACCATCCACTATCACAAATTAGATACACTAACAAACATGCGTTAGGGCTGCTGAAGAAATTCTTGCACTGTTTGGATTCATGTAGTAGTGCCCTACAGTATGACCCTGCCACATGTACCAAAATACTGATTATACATAAGGAACAGTTACAGCAGGGTGGACCCTTGCAGGGCCAGCAATTCTTAGTACAACAGGCAGTGGAAGTTTAGTCAGAAAGGAGTCAGTGGAGGAGCTAACAGCAGGGGATGATAATATCAGATGGACTTGGGCACAGTTTGCTATGGCTGTGGCAAAGAGGGAGAGGAACACACATAACTCCACAACTCAATAAACAAGAGTTACACAGCTACACTATAGTGAAAATGATGCATTCAAAAGCAACACCAGGCTGTGCTTACCCAGACATAGGCTGGCCAAACTGTGCATCAGACATATGAAGCCCGAGAAACAAAGTGCAAAGGACAAGGCTCAGTTATTATCATTTGTGCAGGTGAAGAAAGGAGTACATGAGTGCACTTCTTTCACTGGAAAGTGGATGAGTACTGAGATGTATAATGAATAAAAAGTACTTTTTTGTGAAGCATTAGAACTGGTATGGGGTGAGGTTTAATGTCTACAAGGTCCGGGGTCAGTGGATATGCATGTGTGTGTGTGTGTGTGTGTGTCTGTGTGTGTGTGTGTGTGTGTGTGTGTGTGTGTGTGTGTGTGTGTGTGTGTTTGCACGCACATGTGTGTGGGATGTTTTGGGGCTGTGGTGGTGGGAAATAGTATCTGCAGAGACACAGCCTTAGTAATTAGTGCAGATCTGTGGCTTGGCGTACTGGACAGATCCAGGAAATGCATGACAGTGGGTTCAGCAAACTGTGCTTACTCGTATCCATGAGTGCTACAGAGCCAAGAGTAGCACTGGCTGTACCCAATCCTTGGCTACATTCTTGTGTGCTATGTGATCTCAACTGATGTCTGCTAGGAGATGTGCCAGCATGATGCTGGCCATAAACATGTAGTCACCATCTTGTGGGAGTAAATTCCTCCACAACAGATGTTGTGGAATGGCTAACATTTGTGGATGCAGAAGATGACCAGCTGTGAGGACAGCCCCTCACCTCTTAGCTCATTAGCCAGAGAAAGCACTACACATTCCTATGTGTGTGATTTAGCCTACCCAAAGAATCACAAATATGCAACATGTTGTCCCATAGGTCAACATACACACCCTGAATCACCCTCACTATCTTTGCCATGTCTGTGTTGGTACTTGCTTGGCCTACAGAATGCCTCTGCCCATATATTGGATTGAAGCCACTGACACACTAACCTCAGGGGAAGGGCTGCAACCATGTTTCTGGTGAACACCACTACCAAACCCACTGTATGGGCCTTTCTTCTTCAGACATTTGACTTCTGCTGGCCAGCACTCTTCTCTGATTGATAAAGTCCCCATCAACCTGACCTCTCCCTGATGTTTGTGTAGCCTGTGTATCCCCTTGCTAGAGGTTGTGCCCATGATTTGTGACAAGGATGTGGTGGTCATATTGCCTGTGAAATAGTCATTCTGCACCCCCTGACTTTTCCAACTCATATCTGGCATCATTTTCAGAGGATGCAGGTCCTCCAGCATCAGACAGGGGCAGTTCTGGTTCCAGATAACAACTCAGCTATGAATCCTGGGAATACGCCACCAAAGCACAAAAAATCCAGGGCAAATATAACCCAGTAGCACAACTTAGATTTTACAACAATAAACATTATAGAAACTAACATCAATGTCCATATCTTGTGCAGATGGTTGAATCCCTGCTGTACCTGTATACTGTAAGTCAGACAGATTTAATGAAGTTTGTAGTGACTAAGAGGTAAAGAGGACTTTCAGCTATTGATACACTGAAATAGGACTAAATATATGGGGCATCCACAGTTTATTCTGTCTAGAGCTGTCCAGCTCTGACCCAACATCCAGATGATGATGCTGAGGATCTCATTCTGAATCTTTATGTACATTAGTAATGTGGATAGATAACTTTTTCAAAGGCATATATCTTAGAAAATGAAATGTACATCTCTAGCACTGTTTTTTTTTCCATACGTTACTGCAAGTTCTGTCTTGTAATATAAATTATTAATCTCTTTTATGTCCTTACATTTCTCTGTCCTAATGTATATTCACACATTCATATTTTTGTTGTGTATGATCAGATTATGACATCTGCTTATATGAGCATTCCCAGGGACAATGTATCTTTTCACATTACTCGACATTTAGATATGGAGGTTCTGCCACTGTCATCCACAACTTGTACCATTATGCAAGTACTATAAATGCAAACAACAAACAGATTACAGATGATTAATCCAGACTGAATCACTGTAGGAGGAATAAAGATGCCTTGTTGAAGTTTCAAGTAGTTTATTCAGTTAAGTATGTAGCTGGATGAGTGTTCTTATTCTAAAAAAAACCGCACATTTACCATTCTTTGGGTTGGCTTATCTATGTAAACCCAGTCTTTCATAATAACCATTGGATAATTACCTCCATACAGTATACTATATTCTTAAAATAGATAGTACTGTATCAAAACCCATGTTTCTCCAATGTTGAATAAACTCCTGCGAATGTTACTTCAAATGTTCTTTTCTCTATCATCTTGTGAAGACGTCTGTAAATCTTGTAAATTGTATCTAGACTTCTGTAAATCCTGTAAATAGTATTGCAGACATATAGTTCTTTTCTCTGAATTACTGACTTTTTTAACATGTAATACTTTTAAAGCCTATATCAAACTTGTTATCACTGTAATGTATTGTGGAGCTTTTCTCCCCGGGCCTCTGCTGAAAATGGGTTTCTGACCCAGTGGACTTTCCCGGTCAACAAATGTTAATAGATAATAAATAAATAATATTTAGAACAGGAACACTCATCTGTCTACCTGCTTAACTGAATAAGTTTCAAGTACTATAAATGGGTAAAATGTACATCTGTAAATATTTTATCTTCAATTTTCCCTCTCTTCCAAAAGTTGTCAAATTGTAAAAGCATCCTTTTCTTGACTTAGAAGTAAAATTATCTAGAAATAGCAAAACAGAAAATATACAAACTGCAGCCATAGTTGTGTCAGTTTTTTAAGATAGAATGGCATGGAGTCCATAATATAAAATCCCTTGATTGCAACAGCCTTGGATATTATAATTTTCAAACGGAATGACAAGAAACCTGGAAATGTAAGGAAATGCAATACAGAAATTCAAAGTCCATTTACTGAAAGTAAAATTAAAGTCCATTCATCAAACTTTTTGACTGCTTTGAAATTACAGTACTTTTTAAAGTGTGTTATTCTTACCCACAAAGGCCATAGCATGTTTTGCTTCCTCAAATTGATGCAAAAACTATCATTAGAAAAGCATGTGTCCTAGCTTTCCTAAGATCAAAGGGAATTACTATATATATTACTCACACATGAGTGGTTGAGGATTAAAAGGGGTAAGGGGTTTTAGAGTTTGTACTGTTAGTTGTTGCTTAGATCTCTGTTGAAACAGTTTTCCCCACCCCACCCCCTATTTTCTGCCGTGTCTTCAGTTGGTATAACTGTTTTATACAGCTTGTGTTTTATCTAACTCAAGGATCACTTGCATAAAATTTTACCTGTTAGTAACAGCCTGAATTTAATTGCTGGAACCTGTGTTCTGAGAGACTGCCTTCCAGATTATCTGCAAATATACAGAGCTGAGTATATATTTTTTGGTTATAGAGTTTAATTGTTGCTTAGATCTCTGTTGAAACTGTTGTCTCCCTGTTCTGAGAGACTGATCTGCAAATATACAGAGCTGAGTATATTTTTTGGTTTTAGAGTTTGTACTGTTAGTTGTTGCTTAGATCTCTGTTGAAACTGTTTTGTCCCACTCACCCTCCCTATTTTTGGTTTGTAGTTTTAATTTGGTGGCTTTTGCAGTTGCCCGTCCCACTGTAGATTTGATCTGGGACACTCCCCCAGTCCCATCTCTTTACCACATTCTACCGAATAAATTCTTTCTGCATTTGCTTTTAGTCCTTTTTAATTTCATTGCATTTTTTAAACTGTGTTTGATCTAATATTGCTACATACTCAAGTGTGCTAGCTTGCACTGCATGTGAATTGTTTTTACTACTGTTTTTGCTACTTTTCTGTAAAAAAAAAAAAAAAATTGTAAGCCTGTTTCCTACCTTTCCTGTAACTAGTGTTCCAGATGCAGATTTGCTGTATCCAGGACTGTATGTAAGCTTCTGAGCCCCCCAAGCCTTTCTGTGTTGGAGGGAAGCCTCCTAGCTTATCAGTGGGAGTGGTAAGCACTAGGTAACCTGTCTACCACATAATGAGTGGTTCTGGCCCAGAAATTGTAGTTATTGGCCATTTGGGCAATCTCTTCCATCTCTCTCAACATTCTGATTTGAAAGCCTGCATTTGCACTTGTTTCTGTCCTGTAACTCATCTAGTGCAGATACAGATTCTTAGTTTTAGCACTTAATTTTGCTTATTCATGCTCAGCACTTGTTCAGAACTTTTAAGCACTAAATAACCTACTAATTACTATAGCACTCAATCTTCCTCATTACCTAGATGAAAACAGTTTTTGTACTTACTTTTCTCACTTGCTTAGAGAAAAACAGCTCTTGTACTCACTTTCCTCACTTATCTAGAGGAAAATAGTTTTTTATTCAGGCATGTCCAAGGGTCAGCTCCCAGTGTTCTCTCCTGTCTATCTGATGAATCTGGGCATCTTGAGGCAATGTAGAAATTGCCTCATGTACACATACAACCCTCTCCTCCTACCACCCAACACTACAACCTGTGAGAGATGCACTTATCTAGCCAAACTGGAGGTAAAGCTCTCTCCAACCAAGACTGAACTTGACAGCCATGAGGAGAAGGTAAACAATTGCACCACACCACACTAATCACATAGTCTCACTAAATCTACACCACCAAAATCCACACATAGTAACACAAAAACATTCACGGAGGCTCTCAATAATAATCTGTCTAAGCAACAGAGACCTCCAAAGCAGAAACACAAGCAACCTCCATCCCCCAACACAACCCAAATGACACATAGCCCACAGACTCAGTGTGCCACTCAACCACAGCCAATAAGGCAAAACAACGTACCCAGCACACTAGTCATAGGTGACTCTATAGTCAGGTACACTGATGTCCCACTCACCAGGCTAAACAAAGAGAAGGTTACTGTCAGCTGCCTGTCGGGGGCCAGGATCCGCCACATAACCCACGCATTCAGGTCACTCCACAACAAGTACAAATATGACTCTGTCATTGTCCATGTTGGTGTGAATGACCTGAGACATACCTCCCTGGACTACATGAAAAGCGACATGGAAGATCTCTCCGATCTTGTAGCCCAGGCAGGTATGACCCTAGCCCTGAGTAGCATTCTGCCATCACCCCGAAGGATACTGCAGTACAAGGACAAAATGATTGACTTCAACAATTGGCTAAGCTTCTGGTGTCATTCTAAGGGGATCCAGTATCTGTCTGCTTGGGATGACGTGGTCGACAGACCACGATGCTTTGCCACAGATGGCCTGCACCTGTCACCCCTGGGATTCTGGATACTGGCTAAGGCTCTTGCTGCCCCTATAGTGCCTTTTTTTAGGCAAGGTTCAATTAACAAATTCACCGCTGTAACAGGAACAGGCAAGCAAAAACTGAGGGTAATGCTACTCAATGCTAGAAATCTAAATCTGAAAATGCACTCACTCGAGGCACTCCTTAAAATGGAGAACATCGATATCTGTGCAGTGACTGAGACCTGGTTCAAGGCTCCAGAGAGCACCCCTGCACTACCAGGCTATAAATCATACCACACTTTTCGGCCATGTAACCTGGACCAAAACACCAAAGGTGGAGTTGTGTCCATATTCATTAAGGATATCCACACCTCCAGGCTAGTTGCTCAGCATAATGCATCCAAGGCTATCCAAGTGCAACTAACTCTGGGCAAAACTGCAATCCAAATTGTAGCTTGCTACAGATCCCCCACCATGCCCCAGAAGTCCAACTCCTCTTTTCTTGATGTACTGGAAAATATTAGGGTTCAACCAAACACCCTAATAATGGGTGACTTCAACTACCCCACCATTAACTGTGAAAACTACTCGTGTACCAACTCCTTAGTCCAGCGCTTTCTGGAATTCATAAACTCCAATGCCCTGGATCAACTTATCCATACCCCCACCAGGGACAACAATATCCTTGACCTAGTCATTACAAACATGAGTGACCGGTGTTCTACACCTGAAGTCAACTCCTCGTTGGTCAGATCTGACCATAAGCTAATCACCCCTGATATCCACATCCCGCCCCCACCCCCATTAAGGAAAACATGGTGAAAAATTTCTCCAAAATCAACTTCATGCTTCTTAAGACAGAAGTTGTGAACTTCATGACACCCATGCAGATGGACAATACAGTTACAACTGCTGAATCCTACACAAATGCACTCTATAAGCACTTACACAAGTGCATGGATTGTGCTATCCCAAACAGAACCAAGACGCTATCCTCCAAAAAAAGGAAGCCAATCTGGTGGTTCCCTGCCATAAACAAACTGTACAACAGAAGGAAGAAACTGTTGCAAAAGAGAGTAAAATCCCATGAGTGGAGGAGCTCCCTGGTCAGCCTCAGTAAGAAGCTGAGATCCCTTATAAGATCCTCCAAAGCTAGCTGCGAAAACAAAAAATTGCCACTAATTCTAATGACAACCACAAAGCATTATATAGCTATGTCAAGAATCTCTATGGCAACACCCAGATCTGCTCTGAGTTACAGCACAAAGGCATGAAAATTACAGAACCAACTGATATTGCCAACATCTTGACAGATAGGTTCAGTGCTAACTTTACCCCCCCACCCCCTAAAGGGCCCATATCTATACAG
Source organism: Protopterus annectens (assembly GCF_019279795.1). Lineage (NCBI taxonomy): Eukaryota > Metazoa > Chordata > Ceratodontiformes > Protopteridae > Protopterus > Protopterus annectens. Next base: position 80,505,297 of record NC_056731.1, read on the forward strand.
GAAGAATGCAGAGTCCCTGTAATCACAACTATGCAGTTAAAAGCTGCACTCTCTAAAGCCAAAAACACAGCATCCATGGGACCGGACAACATCCCAGGCTGTGTTTTACATGAATGTCAGAACGAACTGGCTCCCCACTTAAGCACCATGTTCAATAATAGCCTTGCATCAGGCTTTGTGCCCACTGAATGGCGCACAGCAACATTTATCCCACTCCACAAAGGGGGAGCCACCACTGATCCCGGGAACTATCGACCTATTTGCCTGAAGAGCCTGGTCTGCAAGGCCATGGAACGGTATCATCATGGAACTCATAAACAAAGACATTGGTAACCTCCAAACTCTAGATCCCACCAAGTTCAGGTTTGTGAAAGGCAAATCATGCCTCCTGAACCTGACTGACTTCTTTGAGGCAGTCATCAAAGCCGTAGATGAGGGTAAGGTGGTTCACACAGTCTATCTTGACTTCGCCAAGGCTTTCAACACCATCCCCCATTCTGGAATTATAGCTAAACTCACTAAACTAGGTATAAATCCCTACGTCACAAGATGGGTTGCCAACTGGCTCACTGACAGAACCCACACTATAAAAGTTGCAGACTCCAAATCTGACCTCAAAGCAGTGACAAGTAGAGTACCACAGGTTTCCATCCTGGGACCTCTCCTGTTTGGTATCTACTTCTCTGAAGTACAGGCTAACACAGAAGGCCTCTGGCTAATGAAGTTCACAGATGACTGCAAACAAGGAACCATAGTCAAGTCCCCAAATGATGTGGACATCCTACAGAAGGGCCTCGCTGAGACATATGCCTGGTGTCAGAGCCATGGCCTCAAGCTCAATGCCAAAAAGTGCAGTGTCATCCCCTTTGGTAAAAACTCTGTACCCATGAACTACCACATAGGCAGAAATCTACTTAACACCGAATTTGTGATAAGAGACCTTGGGACCCAGGTGGACAGTAGTCTCTCCTTTGATAGTCACATCGCCACAGTAGTCAGGAAGTCCTTCTATGTGGCACACCTCACCATAAAAGGGTTCTCATCCAGGAAAAAAGAGGTCATTGTTCCCCTCTACTCGACACTCATTAGACTCATTATAGAGTACAACGCCCCTTTTGGAATGTACCTCACAAGGCATCTGCAGCAGCTGGAAAGGCCACAGAAGTACCTCACAAAGAGGATTACTGGCCTCAAACAAATGCTCTACACTGACCGCCTCAAACAACTCCAGCTTTACTCTGTAGCATATTGCCTACTCCGAGGTTATCTCTGCCTAACATATAAAGCTATGTCAAACCCAGAGCTGTTGGACACGCTACACCTAAAGAAATCTCAATCCCTCCAAGCTACATGCTCTAGGGACCTAAACCTTGTCACCACAATAAACAGGACATGCTGGAGGGATAGATTCCTGTCCCAGAGACTTCCCATACTCTGGAACAGGCTACCCATCTATGTCAAGCAAAGTTCTTCATTAGCACTCTTCAAGAAAAATCTTGATGAGTGGATGGGCAATAGGAAATACACCCCAGGGATCACTTCTGTGTCTCTGCTTGACAGTGGCACAGGAAAATAACTTTCTTGGGTGGTGTAAGCCAGGGAACCTTGTTGGCTAGGCTTATATAGGCCCTTGGGCCGATAGCCTAATACCTGCTTATGAACCTATGAACCTATAAATTTAAGATCTCCAATTGACTCAAGTTGCATTAAATAGGTACAGGGAAGAACTCTGTTTCATGTGGATGGAAGTCTGCTCCACAGAAAGGGCATTCTCTGTGATTGTGGCAGTTTGCATAAGACATGTTGCCTACACCATGTATTGTTTTTGTGAGGAACCTCTGAGAAGACTCCAATTGTTGCATATGCCTGGCCAGATACATAACAAAGTGTGTATTGTATAATTTGATTGGTCTAGTAAGGACTGAGTACAACAGAACAAAGACATCTTTGTATCTCTATGCCATACCTTTGTTTATAAGTGTGCAACACAAAAAGAATTCCTTACCACAGTAGATACATGATGGTCCAAGGTCAAGACACTATCAACATGTGTTCCCAAATCCCTGACCACTGAATCTACTGTCAGTGGTGTATTATCAATGTGGTAATTTGCAGGGATGGCCATCTTTCCCAAAGAAACCATCATGCACATCTTGACAGTGAGTTTTAGACCATAACTTTGGCATTGAATATTAATCAGTGTCAGGCCATCTTGCGTGGCATTTGTAGCTTGTGAGAGTTTCAAGGACTGCACCTAGTTTCAATTGTCTGTGAAGCTCATCAGTCAGAAGCCTTTGTCACCAGGCTTGACTTCAGAGAAGTAGATGCTAAAAATGAGCAGATGCAGTACTCAGCCCTGGGGGATTCCACTAATGACCAGTCTTTTAGAGGAGGTTGACTCCAATATCCTGACTTCATATGTCCTATGTATGAAAGGTAATGTAGGGGATTATACCTAATTTAGTAAGCTTGCCTACAATGCTCGAGTTGGAATGTGTCTTGCTGTACCTTCACCCATGACACACAGCAGTCACAGCATGATTCAAGGTCTGAATGAGTTGGATAGTTTGTCAGTTTGCAGCTTCTGACTGCTGTTAACTGTGTATATATATATATATATATATATATATATATATATATATATGTGTGTGTGTGTGTGTGTGTGTGTGTGTGTATATATATATATATATATATATATATATATATATATATATATATATATATATATATGAGTCCACTTCAAAACATTGACTTTCAAAATCCTTAAACCCAAAACACTGAGACCAACATCTCTAAAGCACAAAATACCGAAAGCTCAAAATAATGAAACTCAAAATGTCGACAAAAAAAAACACAGTACAGCAACACAACTATATTGCAGTAGAACTACATACAGAAACATATTACTCTTCTGCAAGTATAGGCAGGGGGCAAGCTCCTCTGCACCCCCCCCCATGTGGTGTGCTGCACCACCCACACCCCCTGCTACATAAATATATCAACTCCAAGATTGCACTTCACTATGCTTCCCCCCTGTTTATACTTAGAGAAGAGTAACATGGATTGTGTTTTATTTGTTTCAGTATGTACTTGTGCTGGAATATAATAAGTGTTGGTATCTTGTGTGTTTTCAGTATTTTGAGCTTTACAGATTTTGGTCTCAGTATTTTGAGTTTAGGGATTTTGAAAAGTCAGTATTTTGACGTGGATATATATATATATATATATATATATATATATATATATATATATATATATATATATACTCCTGGTCCTTCTCTGTCTTTAGTGGCCCATTCATCTTCTACCTAATGTCATTTCCTGTAAACTCATCATAGTCCTGTTCAGTATCATTATTGGAAGTCCATGAATCCCTTGTAGCTCACCCCTTTACAGCAAATACCTTGATAGCGCTAAGTAGTAAAAAATGGAGACTGTTTTGTTTAAGGCAAAGTTGTTGTGCCTGAGAGGCATTAAAAGAAGTTCTTCTTCTTCCCTCCATCACTCACCACCTCAGATATGTGAACTTGAGTCATCTAATCGGTAGGTGGTAAGAAATCACCTCTGCATACATGACAGAGGGCAAATTGCTGTCTTTATGTGCACCAATATATTCAGGATGGTAGCATAGTGTTTTATTATCTCCATAGATCTCAGCTCTCTACAGTTTAGCAGAAAGTCCTTAATTTTGTCTCATATTTTCCAGCCTATCAAAATGCTTGATATTATGGTACATCACGAAAGATTCTAGTCAGTCAATAATATGAGACATTGTAGTTTGGTCAGAAAATACCTGTTGATGCAAAAACCTGCTTTCTACTAACTTGTTTTTAATACATTTGCATTAACATTAAAAATCATTTGTCAAGTTTAGTGTTGTGTCTTCCCTTATGTTTTGTTTTGCCCAGAAATGCTGGGTAAAAGAAGTTGAGAACTAAAATACCTGCCATCTAATCTTATATATCTTAACTACTTTGTTCAGCCGTTCTTGACCAAGCAAAAAGAATGGACGGCTAGACAAAATGTGCACACTTGCAATTTGTGGATATATGTAATTTATATTTAAGGCAGCATAATGAATGACAGTCATTATGCTCTATGGACCTTGTCAAAGGGAGGTTGTGTGAACTGTCCAAATAGGACACATTGCTCCTTGCCAGAGGTGAAAAATGCAGGACAAAGAACCAAACCCAACAGAAGCTACAAATTGCTAAATCCTAGTATTAATCTTCTGCACTGACTGACATACAAGAGTGCTGTCAATGAATGGATGTGCCAAAAAGTCATGGAGAACAGGAGAGAAACAGCAGGTGACAACTGAGAATAGTTGTATGCATGGTGGGCATTGAACCAATACAGGGATTCGAGGAATGCATGTCTATAGAAGCTTGCACAGATGTCCTGAGCTTAATCCTTGAGCTACTCTCCAAGATACTGTGGAGGTTAAATGCCATAAAATATATTGTTTCTTTTTAGTTTTCCTTTGCTACTGCCTCCCATGCAGCAATGCCTCCTGCTCCTACCTCTTCCTCACTCCTTTTGGTGCTTCTTCCTCCTCTTTGTGCAGTTCAGTTCATCAGTTTGCTCTGACAAATATAGGTCAGTGTTCAGCAAGCAATCTGGCTATTCAAATAAAAGACAGTTTTCCTCTGTCGATAAGTAGATCACCAAGCAAGGACATCAAACATACACAAACAACATATTTGAATACACAGGCAAGCTCCTGTAGTTTGCCCTTCAGTTCTAATTTTATTTATTTATTTATTTTGTTTTGATATTATTTTTTCGGTAGCTATACCAGAATACTAAGTCTCACATAGAGTACACTCAGAGGAAAGTGATACTCAAAAAATATGATTTCCCTAAAATAGCAAAACATACAATTAAGAGTTAATTTCTAGTATTAAAAAACGGGATTATTTGAGATTGCCCTCTTCTTCATGCATACCTTTCAGCCTCTTGCAGCAAGAAATCTGGACTGAGACAAAACAGTGAACAGATAAAGATTCAAAAATAGAGACATATTTTATATATCGCTCTTATAAACCTAGAAAGTTGCTAGAATAACAGGTTTTGTATTAGCATGGAATTTCAACGAGATTTGAAGCAGAAAACTCAAATGTCTGTCATTCAAGCTTTAGTGATTTTCCAAAAATCTACAAATATTATGAGGACCAGAACAAAAGTATGAGGCAAAAATCTGTACAGCTGAGAGGTATGTTTCATGTAGTACAGAACACATCAATATATACAGCAATCTACATTCTTGCCATAGAAGGGATTCTGATTTGTTATCCACTAGGCACCCACACAGCTCAGCCATAATGTTTAAACTACATTTCTTACAGCAGTGTCATGCATGAATTATTATGTTATTGTATGAGTTTGCATTTGTTAAGACTGTTGTCCAACAGAAATCTTATGCAAACTGAAAAAAAAGTACTGCAGGCGCCCTTTAGAATTGCCGTATTTATGGCCATGTTTACTGTCATGTTCTACATGATAAGAACCAGGTGTAACATCACATGAACATCTGCTGCTTGAATGTAAACCTTTGCTTTACATTAGTGGAAGTCGCAGTGCCCCAGACAAATTAGATCAGACTCAGCAGTTACAACTGCTGTGAGCTTTTTTATATAATCTGAGTCAATCAGTGTTACTGTTTGCTTTTGAACTGTGTTTCAATTATGCAGTCCTTAAAGAAAACAAGCCACGGTAGTGTGTGGTACAGTACAGAGGGAAATCAAATTAACTATCATTATCCCTATCAAAACAAGAGCACACTGGCAAGTCAGGCCTTCTCCCCTCCATCTGATTTTAATTCAGTCACTGCTATATCTACTGTCAATATGATTAGTTCATGCAACAAGAGGAAAGGCTTCTGTGCTCCATAATTAGAATGATTCTTTCTGCATAAGCAATTACATGCTCTTCTGCTTCTTATTATCAAAGGCTTCCTTTGTTTGGTTATGTTCCAAATTAGTTGCATGTGTGAATGTTTTTGCTGCAATATCACTCACAGCTGTTGTGAATAGGGGCTCCATCAATGTATTAACCTAACAATTAACCCTTGTAATAGGAGTTCCCTGGCACAGGTGCAGCAACACAGCCTGCATGTTTCTTTTTAAGAAAAGATAGCCCATACTATAAGGACAAGCTACATGCTAGAAGTGGCTTCTCTGCTATTAAGGAGTGGCACAAAGAGCATTCCATTCAGATATCATGCAGTCTCATTTAAACATCATTTACAGTGCAAGTGCTAAAAGGTCTGGACTCATTACTGATGGGCAGACATTCAGAAAATAAATAAATAAGTAGAGAAAAGCAAAGCACATCCTTTCATTTTAAGTAGTTTGGTCTAAATGCACTCTCCTATGTAGATACTATTTTATTTTACATTCATGCCTCTTCAAAACTGATTACAGGGCAAAGCCAGCATTTAATATTTACACTGAGTTATAGGTTTTAACTTTTTAAATTAGAGACTGTAATTTTATTTGTACTAAATTATTTTCAGAAGGCAGGACAATATTTATTTACTGTTTATAACATTTTGACAGAAGTATGATTTGTAGTTACTAACTGATTTATTTTGCTTTCAGTGAGCTGAAATGATATAAGACCTTTAATTGTTCTTTCATTTTTGCTTTGATGATAGCAATGGCTAACTTCATTGCTACCAGTAGCTACAGGAACCCTACTGAATAAGCCTACATTTTGAACATAGAAAGAAGCTCATGTAAATAACATTTTTCTGAAGTGAAATAGAATTATTGATATAGTACACTGGATTGTACTGAAGTTTTCTTAGGTATCTTTCTGGTGATTTCTTGGCAGAAAAGACAGTAACAGAACTTGCTAGAAAAGGCAGTATGCATTTTATGCAGATATAGTTAACAAATTTCATATGTTTCTTAATTAATTCCTATTTTCAAAATCCTTTTTCCATTTTCAAAATTAATTTACAACTGGCATTAGAAAATAAACAGTATCAACTGTATCTATTTTTCTCATATTTAGCTGTGTATATTAGTGGAGTTTTTGGCTCAGACTCATTCATACCAATTACGCTAACTATGATGCAATGGTATCCAAAAATAAGGGGAGGGCATTGGTATTTATGATCAGACAGGGGACAGACACTGCTAGTCTCAGTGAAGCAGTTGGAGAAGCCAAAGATAAAGAATTTAAAACTCACATTGAGACCGGTCAAGTGGATGCTGTATTCTTTTCTGTTAGGACCCTGATAGTTCATCATTGTTTGTATTATCTAGAATATTTTGTTGTTATATCCCATGATACAGGGACTTCTATGTATAAATTAATGTAGTCATGGGAAAGACTGTATAATGTGTTACATGTATGATGGTCCGACACCATTAAATGTAGCATTTCTAACACATGTAAATCAAACAGCCACAATACTGAATGACCTTCCTCCCAAGCAGAGTACTTGATTTCCCCAAATACATATAGGATGTGTACCTTAAACAGTGTATGCACATTGCATGAATTTGACCAGGCCTGTCATGGATTTCAAAGTTGATGACTGGAGGTTTAAGATACATAAGATTAATTTAGAATTACAGTCATAATGGTTAAAAAGCTACTGTAAGGGGGTAGGATCTGTTAGTGATACAAATTCCTTCCTACAATGGCTATTCAGGCCTGCTCAAAGGCTGATTACCTACATTCTACACTAATTAGCTTCCCACAGATGAAACAGAGTATTCCTTCCCATTGCTGTCCAAAGATAAACACACATGGACACTACTTGTCCTGTAAGTCTTTATGAGTGTAATCAAGGAGGCAGCCATGACTGTTGTGTGTATGCACCCATAATGCACATGCTAATCATTATGGCATTGTCCCTGGGTTCAACCATTCCCATGCACTGGTGATATTCCTCACTTGTACCCTGCAAGATTCTAATCATCACTAATTGTGTTGAATTATCTTACTGTATATCTGGTGCTAGGAAGCCAAAATGTTGAATGTCTCAGGTGAAATATGTCTTTATCTTTCACCTTGGTGTACAGGTATGATAGTAGATATTGCTATCTCTGAAAGTATATTGTTTTTATCAAGATGGTCAGGCAGTGCACAAGAAGCAGGTCCTCAGCTTTATGGTGCCCCCCCCCCACCGTAATGACATCCACATTGTGCTGATAATGTGAGCTCGTGCCACTACCTGAGTAGTTATCCACCAGATACGGTCTAGGGCACCCTGCCTTTATGGCAGTGACTCTGCTTATTTCTGGTACTGAACCTGTGAAGAATTATATTAAGATGTAGCTTATTTTAACATGTGATTATTAGAATTACTTTTACTTATAGCTAGGATGACCACACTTACCATGCATTATCTGTATACATTGCACCACACCTGGTATTGATAGCATACTTAATGATGAAATGTATGGTTGACATATACACATGTCAAGCCAAATCCATCTCAGCTTAATGTTGGAAAATTAGATGCACACTAACCTTCTACACTGCCCAACTGTTATTGTTGCAGGGGTCAGAAAGCATTGATGGCAACAACACCTCGAATGATTCCAACAGCTTTCTCATCTGCATACAAGTCATCACCCATTCTAGAGAGAAGATACTTTTCATCCAGTGCTAAATGATGGACTATGAAAGAGCATGCCCCAGTGCTACTGGCAATTGCATTTTGCTTAGCTTTCAATCCCCCTCCCCCACACTGCATTAATTTCAGCCACTGCTTGATTGCATGTCTTAGCTCTCTCTCTGCCTATTTTAGGTCTCTTTACCAAAACAACATTTTTCATATGTCCTCAGCGTAATCATGAAATGTGATTCTCCTCAGAACTGAAGGGTTATATCTTGTGTTGCGTTCTTTGCTGTTGCAGCATTTATAACTAGCAGTAACATAGTGCATGAAAATTACAAATGCCTTCCTCGTACGATGCTTTAATCAAATGGGGATCTTGCACATCAGTGTATTAAAAAGGAAAGGGATGATAAGCACATTGAAGCTTTAATTCTGAGTTGTGGGTCTGAGTTTTGTTAGCAATACTGCCTGTGTTTGCAGTCCTCTGCTGCAATAGTAGTACATATGCCTGTATAAAATACAATCTAGAATGCAGACATTACCAAGAAATAATAAAACAAAATGAACTGTGAGCAATCACCAAAGGCAAAGATGAAGGTCTAATATACTCACAATTTAATAAAAACAAAATAGTTAAGCACTTTCATCTCTCACCTACAAGACTTCATCAGAACTACCTATACAACATAAGTTTGGTCTTTTTTTAGGTAGGGGTATGTCTAGATTTGAGATCACTCAGACCTCTAATATTATAGAGGTTCATAGGTTCATAGAAGGCTATTAGGCTAACAGCCTTAGAGTCCTTACAAGCCTAGCCATATTTATCCCAAGTTGCCTCAGTTGTCAGTGGTTAGGTGAGTGAAGTTCGCAGAGGTAAGAGTCTATGGTAGTTATTACCAACTTCCCCTGTCAAGGAGGGATGTGGGTGCCACCTCAGGACTGAATATGTGGTCACCCAACCATTGATCTAGGTTGCTTTTGAAGACGGTCGGGGAGTACCTCTGGTTCACGTGAATTGGAAGCTTGTTCTAGAGATGTGGCAGTCTCTGCTTGGCTGAACATATACATTTTCTGATACTTATTTTATTCTTTTCCGAGTCACATTTAAGGCAGAGCTCAGTCTGTTAGTCAGAAGTCATGTGACATGGAGCCACATTCAGCTGGAATGCCAGTTCATTACATAGCATGCATGCACATACACACACGTACAACATACACATACATCTTTACGAAGTTTGTAAGAGTACCAATTAAGGCATCAGTAAAGCCTTTGGGATATGGGAGAAAATGGGAGCTTTCAGGTAAGACCCCACATTGTTAAAGGCAGTAAGTGCAGATTTCACAGTTGGAAATCAAACTGAAGAATAAGTGGTATATGGGGTGATAGCAACGCTATATGCTGCACTACACTGGGGGGTAGCAACGCTAACTGCTGCACTACATTGGGGGGTAGTAAATCTAACTGCTGCACTACTCTTCTGTACATCAAATTCTAGCAAGGAAGTGAATTATATTTGTTTTCAATTACATTTTCTAAGCAAAATTAATAATTTTCTTTCTTTTTTATCCAGTTAGTAGCATACGTATATAGAAAAATACAATTAAAGGAAAAAGTGACACAATACATTTTAAATCTTGTTGAAATAGAACTATTTAAAGCTACCATGTTTTTTCTCAAAATATGTTTGCTAAAAAAAAGTTGGAAGCCTATGACAGTTTTCTAGAAGAAGCCCTAAAACCTTTTAAGCATATGTCTTCTATTCTCTCTTCAGTAATAAAATGTAACTGCATTGTTAAAAATTATAATGACACATATTTTACTGATGTTGAAGACAGAAGTTTAAAAAAGATAAGGGTTGTGAAGATCATTTCAGCAAAAGCTGACACAAAAAATGAAAAAGTAAAATTTAACCTGTAGATCCTGCAGCTTCTTTCCAGAGATCTTCACCATGGAAATTGAACTAGTTTGGGGGAAATTTGCAAATTTTTAGCGACAGACAAAATGATTGTTGAAGAGACAAAAATCATTGCTGCACTCACAGCCATTAGTTGTTTTAAACTGAGATTGTAGCCATATCTCTCAACCTCTTAGAGCAAGAAATCTGGACAAAGCCATACATAAAAGTGGGACAAAGGCACAAAAATAGGGACAATTTTAAATATTGCTCTTACAAACTTAGAAAGTTGATTGACTAACAGGTTTTGCATTAGCACAAATTTTCTGGAGGGTATGAAGTCTGAAACTCAAATGTCTGTCATTATTTTCTAACTTCAGTCATTAATGATTTGCAACTAATTTGTCAAAAAAAACCCCACAAATATATGAAAAACAGACCAAAAATATGAGGCAAAAATCTGGACATTACAGTTGAGAGGTATGCTTTGCTTACAGAATGCTCAGCCAGGTTTCCTGCACCACTGCTTAAAACTACCAGCAAATGCTAGAAAGCAAGGGTGTATAACAGTATGACATAAATCAAAGAATGGAGGTATGGGGAATGCTGAATATTCTCTCTTGTGGAAAGCTGGCTGCTTAAGGTGAGTATTATTTCAAACAATTTGATAAAAAAATAAAAAAAAAACATTTCTGAATCATGTAACATCATTGCTTCAAGAAAATATTCAAACATCTGATGCTGAGCAGATTTACCCAAGGACTCTGGAACACAACCTTGCCATTGCATTATCATTAACAATTTGTAGCACTTGTATGCAAACTAAACATGTTCCCACCAGTTCTGTTCTAGGGGATAACTCAGAGACTCATTCATGTAAAACTTATTGTCAACAGTCTGTCAAAATGAGAACTTTTTCCTAGTAGACTGCTGTCTTTTCATTTTGTAACCGATTTTTCTGACTGAGAATTTAGGAAGTTAACATGGGCAGAAATGAGACTGAGAGAGATCAAAGAAATATATACCCCAATCCTATACAAAAGTCTCAACAAAAGAATTGCTATGAAGCTGAAGTGTATCAAGATGGGTTTAAGCATGTGAGACAGCTCAAGTTACATGCCAGTAGCTTTAGCTATCAAAGAAGGTAGTAACTGACATTGGATAAATTCAATAAAAGCAAAATTCTTACATTAATACCAGGAAATACATTTTTGTCTCATTGAATATAGTTATATTTTTTGTCAGCGAAAATAGGGATCTTCAACAATGTTGACCTTTATAGGTACGCATGAAAGGGACTAAGGGGTGATGTGCCTAGCTTCATTCATTGGTGACCCTAATGTGTAGGTTCAATCTCCCCTTACAAGGGCTTCCCTCCATAAAGTATATATTTACTGCCGTTTACTTTCAGTTTGTTGACCAGGTTAACTTTAGTAAGTAGCATTAATTTATAAAGCCTCAATAAAGCAATTTAAAAAAGAAAACAAAAAAGAAAAAAAAAATCAGCCAACAGTTTATAAAAAATAGACCATTATTATAAATCATGGGCTCCAGTAAACCATGATCAGTCTATCAAATTGTAAAATGTAAAACAATGAGAAACCATGCTAATCCATAATAAAATACATGTAATGTGACATTAAATAAAGTTCTTAAGCTTGAGAGCTGGCTGCAGGAAAAGGACAACAGATTAAATAAATGGCATTTAAGGGAACAGAAAAGGGATACAGAACAAGGGCAGAAATAGATCCAAGTAAAACTGAGAACTTAGCTGCAGGCTTGGTACCAGCTGTGCCAATAATGTCCTCAGGGCTTTAATACTTTTCATAGTTTCCCCAAAAGCCTTTACTTATACTTTTAATTTTAAGTCCAGAAGTATTGAGAATATTATTATTATGTGCCTAATTATGAAATAAGGATCAAATGTATTTAGAAGCTAGGAAGTTAGTTATCAAATTTATTTAGAAGCTAGGAAGTTAGTTATTAAGTCCAATGTGCATTATAATTGTAATAGTAAGGGTGTAGTTTATTTAGCCAAGTGTTTAGGCTGCCTCAGTTTTTATGTTGGGAAAATGGTGAGACTTTTTTATTTTTATTTTATTTTATTTTATTTTACATTTATTTACCGAGAAAGTCTGACTGGACACAGGTCCATTTTCAGTGAAGGCCCGAGGAGAAAAGCTCCAAATACCAATACAGTTCAGAGGAGACAAAACGGTAACATATAAAAAACATAACATCATATATGTTAAGAATACAACTGAGCATTGATAGAAGAGATTAACAATGTCTACATTTCTGATAGTAAGTCATTTCCATATAAATATGAATAAGTGAGAGTTAAGTTACTTTTTTTTTTAACAAATATAGATTGGGAGTGGTGAGCAACCATATGATCCCTAGCAGAATCCTAGCAACAGTGCAGTGGTATGGCTTAAAAAACAGGTATATGAACATATGTATAATGTTCAACATGGCATTGAAACAAATGCTCTTTTCAGACATACATGTTTTTGCTCACAAAGTAAATTTTGTTTCTTTGTGTTAAATTCTTAAGAGTGAATGGGATGGATCCTGAGGAAACTATGATTGAATACAAAGAGCTGGTATGGCAATTAAAGATGGATGCAGGAACGCACCCTGGGCTGAATAATAATGTTTCTATTTCGAGTTTTTTACAATATAGGCAGCTAAACTATAGGAATTTTTCTTATAAATTATTATTATTTTATCATTAAACAGACCTTTCATTTTTTTTTAATTTTTAGTTATTTAAATGCATATATAATAATTTATTGATTAATTGCAGTCTATGATTGGAGTAGAGATGTCACCTGAGTTGTCTAGATTGCTTAAATTCATGTTGTTATGTTGTATAGGTAGTGAGAGATGAAAGCACTAAACTATTTTTTTGTTTTTAATAAATTGGGAAAGACTTACACCTTCATCCTTGCCACAGTTTGTTTTGGGTTATACATATGCCTGTATATTTATTGTTGTAAGAGTATGGTCTTTAGTATGTTAAATAATAGCTTGTGTGTATCAATACTTAATTAAGTGAATGTAGTATATAGTTTGTTCTCGGGCATTGTCCATTGGCAGAGAACATTGTCAGCTGTAAGTCAACTGACTCATGTAGGCATCACTGAAAGCAGTAGCTTACATATCCCCTAGCATTTCATAACTATTCAGAAAAATATTATTAAATCTCAACTCTTACAGGTAAAAATAGGCTAATGTTGAACAGACCACTGTAAAATACACTGATAACTGCCTTCCTTTTCAAGTTATAATTTACCCTGTTTTTAATAAACAGTTTTAGTTTGCTCTTGATTTCATGGACTTTTGCAGAACTACAGAGCTCAAATGTTGGATTGAAGTGGGGGCAAAGGTTGGGGCTGTTTGAGAAGTTTTTATGCAAATGAAACTCATCTTTTTAAGACCTATGAATCACATCATATGTGTATCAATTTAGTAGTTATAAATGCTTTTAGCTTGCTTCTATAAAGCTGTGCTTATCTCATGCTTGAGCTGTATTAGTGCCTCAGTTGTACTTCAGCATGCTATACCTTGTGTATACCATGTATGAATTTTAAGACTGTTTAAGGCCAGAGCTATCTCTCATGATGTTGTAATTCCAGTTTATTTTATTTCCTCTGCACAGTTCTTAACACAGGAGACATGTATAATGTCATACAAATTTAAAAGAAAACATTCCCTGAGGTACTATTACAGATTTTTATGTGTGATCCTCTCACCCAATTAGTGCTACAGGAATAAATTTCAGCATATCTGAAGAGCTTTAAGAACATGCAGAAGGCAACTGTTGTATCTTAGTTTAATATGATTATAATTTAGCTTGAATTAAAAAAAAATCAAATAAAAAATAGTATGTTGTATGAAAATTGTCACATTCCAGGATTGTTTACATTTATTTGAAAAAAATATATAATTAAAAAAATTAAACTACATGAGAGTATGGTCTATCATGGAACAGACATGTTCTATTATTATACAAAACTTTTCCACAATTGTCATTTCAGTGGGTTACATCCCTATATGGTTGTATGGGTTAGGCAGACTGATGTCACACCCTAGTGGATATGATTCACACCCAAATAGTCTTTGTCTCATACTTTGTCTCATTCAGAACTAAGGGACTTTACTGCTATGCAGTCTGTGAAATCCGAGAGCCATGCCTCAAGTTTGTCCATAAAGGACACCAAAATACTCCTCTACCTGCTGCAGGAGTCATACCTGATGAAGTTGGAGCAGGCCACCATTGGTGGAGAGTGGAGAAAAACAGATATTTCAAAGGAGCTGTTTTAATCAACTGTCATGTATGCATATTTGCTAAATTCTTTTCTCATCCCATAGTGTTTTTTAGACATCAGTCTTCTAAATCGTCCATTTATTTATTTATTTACTTATTAATTCAATTTTTACCTGGTAGTGTCCAACTGGGCCAAGAGCCCATTTTCAGAGAGGAGAAAAGCTTCATTCGGTAAAATACAAAAGAAAATTAACATTTGTAACAAATTGACAAATTAATTATATACAAAACAATTTCAGTTAAGGCAACAGTGTTAAGAGTACACTGCATATACAGTGAAGCATTAGATACAAAAATACAGTGGGCAAAGACATTGACATATCAGTTGTAATACATGAACAGCAATATTGTATATGAAACCATGTCCAAGGTGCTGCAGAAAAGATGTAGGCTATTAGCATTACTGCAAGGTAAAAATGGGAAGGATAGTAGCCATAGGTCAGGTATAAATGTGAAGGATAGTAGCCATAGGAAAGGGGTAGAGTTAGAAGGAGAGGAATTAAAGATGTAGTTAGGGATAGGCAGATTTAGCCTGGAGTATGGCAGGAACAAAGCCAATGATTGACTAGGTAGTCCTTTAGGAGTTGTTTGAACTCATTATAGTTAGGAATTTTTGTTATGGGCTGAGGAAGAGTATTCCAAAGTTTGGCAATTTTGTGAGAGTAGAGGGAGTCGTCATGGTAACATAAAACAAAATCCAGATAACATACAAGTTTTGCTGCTCAATGCTAGGAGTCTTAACAAAATACTCTACTCCCTACTTACTACTACTTACCATTGAAAGCATTCATATATGCATCATCACACAGACTTTGTTTAAGACCAATGAGAGCACTCCAGGACTACAACATTTTAGGACCACCACATTTGATGAAGACACTAAAGGTGGTGGCATCTAAATATTATTATAAGAAACATTTCACCTCAAACTCATTAAACATGTTAATGACCTGGAACTCCTTCACATACAACAATTCTGTTAAAAATACCCCTTATCATGTCTTAGCTAATGTTTAGACTCTACTCTATGTCCCCATCAGTCCATACATCCTACCTGAGTAATAAAGAGTTCCTAAGCATTACATGAAACACAAAGGCTCATAGATCCTCAAACAAGCATGCTGAGGAAAGTTCTGGAACTTGTCACTGCAAACTTCCCAAACCATTTAATCTGCACTCCAACCATGGTGATAAAATCTTAGCCTTGGTCTTACCAATATGGGGCAGCTATGCCCCTCTCTAATTATCACTTTCTCACTGGTCAAATTGAGCCACATATCTGTCACATTCACCATAAGACTGAAGCAGGAAGCACCTTCTAATATCTCAATGTTCAGAGTTATGCTATGGCTAACCTGCTAAAACTGAGAGATGTCATTAGCAAATTCAAAATACCCACCAAACTTGATAACCCCACTGTATATGCAGAAACATTTGCCACTAAATTCTGTGTAAATAGCTGTGCAGATGCATCTATGCTCCCTACAAAGTAAATACAATACACAATTAAAAAATAGTGCAAGCCAATTATAAACAGACTCTATAATAAAAACTCATTGTGTGCAAAAATATACTTAACTCTGAAGATACTAAAAATGATCTTACTAAACTAAACAGTGAAATCCAGACTCTGATCAAATCAACTAATGCTGATATGAGGAAAAATAGCCACCCAGATGAAGGATAATGACAAAGCCTTATTTAACAGTGTTACAACTCTCAGGAAAAAATGCCTAGCATTGTGCAGAACTAATAGTAAATGACACCAAATACTCTGACTCAGAAGACATAGCCAGTCTAGTAGAAGACACATTTAACCTTAATTTTACAACTCTCTTCCCTCCTGTATTCCCAGATCACATATCCACATCTACACCCCCTCAATTATTCTGTACAGGTGCTCAAGGCACTATCTGAGCCCAAGAACACTACCTTCATGGGGCCAGAATATTAAGTTGAGCTGCCTGCAGATCAGTCTATAACAGGACTTGACAGACTCCTTACATAAGCTATTTAATATATTCCAAAAAGGCTTCATGCCAGCTGAATGGAGGAGATCTAAGTCATCCCCTTGCACATATGTGGGGCGACAATGGGCCCAACTAATTATAGACATGTAAGCCTGATCCGCATTACCAGTAAGGCCATATAAAGGATCATTATGGAATTAAGAAATAACAATGCAGGCAACTTAGTGGCATGTATTGTGGTTGTTATACTATTCAAAAGTTCATCAAAGGCAGATCCTGCCTACTTAACCTTGTCATATTCTTTGTGGAGGTCAATGAGGCAATAAATGAGAGAAAATCAGTGTGCATCACATACCTAGACCTTACAATGATACTTTACACCATCCTAATCTCAAGTATTGTGTATAAGCTGTTCCAAGTAAATGTAAATCTCTATGCAACTCATCGAGTACCAAATTGTTTCCAAAAGTCACGTAAGGAGGATACACCAGGACAATCGAAGCCAACCAATATCCGAATAAAAGCTTTATTACAACAAAATAAAGATGAGTGAGCGCTTTCACGTCTCCTGGACGTTTCATCAGACTTAATTAACCATCACTACAATATAACTTTATATAATAACAGAATAGCTCCTATTGGAGAACCAATATAACATTCAATCAAAGACAATTAATTATTAAAAGAGAAATGCAGTGTAGATGAATCACTTTGTTGCTAGTAAGTGCTGCTTAATTTCTTTAGTCAACATAAAAACATATACAAAGAATAACTTATATATATAATTACAAAAGTTCCTGTGCATATCAAAATTTAATGCAAAAACATATAAATATAAGCATGAAAAAAACCCATGCTAATAATACCCTTTAAAAATAAAATTTTATGGGTTTAAAAACTTACTATTTATGTTTAAAAGGCCTGTCTGCCAAAAAAGGTCTCAGAGAAATTTTATCATTAAGGCCATGACCTCTATCCGCTGCTAACTTGAGTATCCATTTAATCTCACTCTTCTCCACATTATTACGTATGCAGCCTAACCTTTCAGTACTATAGACATGTTCCAATACTAGGAAACTAAAGGTATTTGTGCTATCTCTATGTAGCACATGATAAGCTAGTGCATTGGTCTCATCCTCTTTATTGATGGCATAAATATGTTCCCTAATACGCTCCCTTAGAGTTCTAGTGGTCATGCCTACATAGAAACATTGACATTTATTACACTGAGTTAAATAAACCACGTTCCTGGTTTTACAATCGGCATACTTAGTAAACTCATATCTTTTGCCTGTATCTGGATGTATAAATTCACATGAACTCTTAATATAACTGCACTGATTACAGGTATGACATGCTTGTGTGCCTTTCCTTTGTGATATCAAACCATCATGTCTATTATGATTATAACATAGTAACCTCTTAAGAGACTTGGTGTTCTTATAACTAAAAGAGGGTCTGTCTCCTACTATTCTCATAATATTTTCATCTAATTGTAGAATGTTCCAGTGTTTTTTAATGATGTCAACTATAAAAGGATTGTTGTTAGTATAAGATATTGCTAGTCTCCTCTTACTAGTGTTAGCACGGTTATCATTAGTTCTGGCTGAGGGCATGTTCCTGTTTATATATGGTTTGTCCTTCCCATCACGTTCTGTGCTAAAAAGCCCACTAAGTTCCCTCTTGTGATAGCCTCTAACTGTGAATTCATCCTCCATATTTTTAATAGCTTCTGTAAACATTAAATCATCACTAGTAATTTTTGAAAAACGTGCTGCTTGGTTCTTAATAACATTCTTATACACATGTGGAGGATGCATACTGTCTCTGTGAAGTATATTATTCCTCCTACAAGGTTTACGAAATACCTCAGTTGTAAGTTTCCCTCCTTCCTTACTTATTGACACATCTAAAAACTCAATTCTAGTCAGAGATACAGTATCAGTTAGTTCTAAAAATGTGGTAGTACTATTAATATATGTAATAAACTCTCGTAAGGTGGCAAGGTCCCCTCTCCAAACCAAAAAAAATCATCTACAAATCTAATGTAATATCTAATATATTCAGAATAGTTTTCATGTCCTAAAACATAAGTAGATTCCCAATATGCTAAAACTAAGTTAGCATATGAATTGGCACATGCTGTGCCCATTGCTACTCCCTTAACCTGACGAAAGTAGTTACTATGAGAAGTAAAAACATTATTGGAGAGGACTAAATCCAGTAACATAGTAATCATAATAATCTTACTATTGGACATCCCTTTCTGTAATAAAAACAATCTCAAATATTCTATACCCACATCATTAGGTATACTCGTAAATAGAGCTGTAACATCCAGAGTGACTAAATAGTCTGAGTCCTTTACTTCATCTACCCTATTATGACAAGCTAAAGTTTCTAAAAAATGTTGTGTGTCTCGAAGTATAAAAGCAGTTTCATCTACTATTGGTCTAAGTTATTTCTCCAAAAATATAGAAATACTTTCTGTGAGCCATCCTTTTCCCGAGACTATAGGTCTAAATGGAGGGTCATACAAATTTTTTATGAATCTTAGGAAGAGCTCTAAACACTGGAACCAAAGGTTTCTCAACTAAAAAATATTGATATAAATTTTCATCTATTATATAACATATCAACATATCATAAAGGTTGGCATGCATTGTTTTAATAAGCTTATTTAGACCAACAAAATCTAGTTTAACATACGTATTAGTATCAGATAATAATTCTATAACTTTATTGTCATAATGTATTCTGTCTAGAACTACTGTGGCTCCTCCCTTATCGGCAGGTCTAATAATAATATCAGAATTATTCTTTAGAGTATTAAGAGCTAATCTCTCTTCCTTCATTAAATTAAAAAATTCTGGTTTTATATTATTATTTTCAAAATTCAATAAAAAATCATTAACACAAGCTTTCTCAAAACTGTCTAACAGAGAATGCAAAGGTGGTATATATACAGAAGGTTTTCTGAAAGCAAAATTCATTACATGAGTTTCATCCTTCTTAAACTGTAATGCTAAAGCAATATTCCTAGTAAAGTGCTTAATGTCAATAATAAGTTCACTTACATCCACACTCTGAGAGGGGATGAATGAAAGAACTCTGTTTAAAACAGACAATTCATGTTTTGTTAAATTATATGTTGAAACATTAACTACTAAGTCCTCTGTACTGCTTTCAATGACTTGCGTTGAAACTCTAACTGACCTTCTGAAATTTTTTGTTTCCTTGTTTTGTACTGAGGACTCCAATTCAGTTTGTTCTCCACTCGAAAGGGCAGTGGAAAATGGAGGTTTGTAACCTCTTTAGTGGTATCGTGGGAATTGCTCGTAACTTGTCCCATCGTCTTCCTACGAACTACTTGTTCATTATTTCCTAAGTCGTCTCTGGGCCGACGTACTATAGATGAAAACGAAGATGATCCTGATGACTGTTCTTCACTACGTGCTCCTGTTACAGCCACAGTAACAGAACCAGAAGTAGATGGAGGTAATAAGGTGCAACGCTCAGTCCCTTGGTTGTGAATGGGATCAGTGGTCACATCATTAGATGATCGAGTGGATGCCCTCGGCCATTGAAAGACATTCCCACTCGAAAAATCTAAACAGTCACGTTCAAGTTTTTTCTTTTTTAACAATAACAGCTTATTGTCCAAAACTGTCATAGTAACACTGATGTCAGAATGAAAACTATTAAGTTGAGCATCAGTGAGCAAAGATAAAAGTTGTTTCTCAAGCTCTAAAGCTTCCTGCAATACTGTCTGTTCGTTACACTGATACTGTTCAATGAGCAATTTCATGTAGCTGTAACTAGTTTCTAGATTTAACTGTTGCCACTTAGTAAATTTGGATAAGTTGAGCCAAAAGTAGGCATTTTAAGAATACAAAGTCCTCTAGGGACTATTTGAAATCTCAAACAAGCTTCCATATGTCTCTCCTGCTATTGAACATTTTTAATCTTAGTTAAAACATCTTCCAATTTACGCATTGTTTGTAAAGCCTCTATGTGTACAACAGAGTCTTTCTGTTTGGAAGATGTCTGAGTAAGTTCTATATAAGAAAGTTTCAAAAGAGGATTCTCTTCTAAATTCAATAACTGCTTACAGTCAAACTTCTTACACATTTCCATTACCTCAGTTGTTACATTGGTTCCTTCTGTCATGTTCCTGTTGTGTAAAAAAGTCCAACTAATGAGAAAGCATATAAACACAAATCAGGATAAAGTATCCCCTTCAAAGAAGCAGAAAATCCAAAAGTCACGTATGGAGGATACACCAGGACAATCGAAGCCAACCAATATCCGAATAAAAGCTTTATTACAACAAAATAAAGATGAGTGAGCGCTTTCACGTCTCCTGGACGTTTCATCAGACTTAATTAACCATCACTACAATATAACTTTATATAATAACAGAATAGCTCCTATTGGAGAACCAATATTACATTCAATCAAAGACAATTAATTATTAAAAGAGAAATGCAGTGTAGATGAATCACTTTGTTGCTAGTAAGTGCTGCTTAATTTCTTTAGTCTACATAAAAACATATGCAAAGAATAACTTATATATATAATTACAAAAGTTCCTGTGCATATCAAAATTTAATGCAAAAACATGTAAATATAAGCATGAAGAAAACCCATGCTAATAATACCCTTTAAAAATAAAATTTTACGGGTTTAAAAACTTACTATTTATGTTTAAAAGGCCTGTCTGCCAAAAAAGGTCTCAGAGAAATTTTATCATTAAGGCCATGACCTCTATCCGCTGCTAACTTGAGTATCCATTTAATCTCTCTCTTCTCCACATTATTACGTATGCAGCCTAACCTTTTGATATGCACATGAACTTTTGTAATTATATATATAAGTTATTCTTTGTATATGTTTTTATGTTGACTAAAGAAATTAAGCAGCACTTACTAACAACAAAGTGATTCATCTACACTGCATTTCTCTTTTAATAATTAATTGTCTTTGATTGAATGTTATATTGGTTCTCCAATAGGAGCTATTCTGTTATTATATAAAGTTATATTGTAGTGATGGTTAATTAAGTCTGATGAAATGTCCAGGAGACGTGAAAGCGCTCACTCATCTTTATTTTGTTGTAATAAAGCTTTTATTCGGATATTGGTTGGCTTCGATTGTCCTGGTGTATCCTCCTTACGTGACTTTTGGATTTTCTGCTTCTTTGAAGGGGATACTTTATCCTGATTTGTGTTTATATGCTTTACCAAATTGTTTCACTAACAGAACTGAGGAGATTAGCTTGGTCAGCTCTACCTTCTCCATATGACATGTCACTAGTGGTGAACCCCAAAGTTCAGTCCTTGGACCACTCTTTCAGCATTTACTTCTCAAAGGTAAAAGCAAATGTTAAAGGTTTATGGGTGACCAAATTTGATGATGAATGTAAACTTGGTACCATCATAAATTTCCTTGAGGATACCAAGGTCCTCTAAGAGTGCTGTTTCCAAACAAATGGCTGGTGTCAAAAATGGTAGACTAAATACTAAAGAATGTATAATAATGTCATGCAGCAATTATGACCTCCCTTGTAACTATCATATTGACAACACCCTCTGAAGGTTGGCCTCATAGTCAGGGACATGGGATCTAATGTCAGATATGAACTGTGCTTTTCTCACTATGTATCCATTATTATATGTTAGTCCTTTCTCATTGCTTAATTCTTATGTAAATGTATGGCATTTAGGTCTGGTGATATAGTTGTTCCATTATACTTAGCTTTCATTAGGCCAATCACTGAATGGATACCTATCAAATAATCAAATGGACAGATTGTTAAATATCATATGGTCGAATCCATATCATCAACAATTCAGTCCATTGAAGTCTTATAACTGAGATCAACTTAAAGTACAGATCAGGAAATTTGCCCTTTTCCCCACTGTAGTGTAATCTCCGAGTTGGTATATATATATATATATATATATATATATATATATCGAGACAGAGAGATAGATATATACATAGCAGGGGTTTGGGGGTGCAGGGGATATTGCCCCCCTGTAAAAAGAGTTTTTGTTGTATATGCAGGTGTTGTCTTTGTTTTGAGTTTGTTTCACCTGACTGAATTGTTGATGATATGGGTTCGACCATATGACATTCGACAATGTGTCCATTTAATTATTTGATAGGTATCCGTCA
This sequence comes from Protopterus annectens, assembly GCF_019279795.1. Classification (NCBI taxonomy): domain Eukaryota; kingdom Metazoa; phylum Chordata; order Ceratodontiformes; family Protopteridae; genus Protopterus; species Protopterus annectens. The sequence continues at coordinate 80,528,256 of NC_056731.1, forward strand.
TTGTATATAATGCCTCTTTCAGTATGTATCGGTCCGAAAACTTGTCACAACTGATATGACCACAGCACTTTCAATCTGAAAAAAGAAATCAAGGCTCTAAATCATAAAAACTATGCAGACCACATCAGAGCTTAGTCCTTCCTCTCAGTATAATAAATGTTATTAGAAGGCAATCTCTGGCTCAATTAGAAAACCTCATTTGACCTATCTTGTTAGATCTGTTACACATTTACAACTACAGTAGTAGTAGTGTAAACACCCACTGAAGGGATCTCAATCTCTTTTGGAACATAAATAGAACATGTTGAAGCAATATGTATATATCACAGAAAATGCCACTTCTCTGGATCTGACTTCCATTCCACATAAAGAAAAGCAATTATCTTACTCTATTCAACTGTAATTTGGATCTCTCATAGAGAGGGGTAGTGATTATATGTCCTATTATATCTGTAGTGCTGTCTTCATGTTATTCAAGCACAAATTTTAAAGGATAAAAAAATACCAGAAGAATGTAAAGTTAGGCTTCTTAAGAGTTTTACAGACCAGGAGGACTTCCAAGATGGCTGCACACTGATCAACAGCTTGGTTCCAGATTTCCCAGTTTGAAAAAAATAAACTAAGAGACAAGGGCTGGAAACTCTGTAAATTTTAGTAAATTCAGTTACTGGCTAGTAAGTACACTGACTGGATGTCAGCAAAGAAGAAATGTAGAGAGCTTGAAACAAAATCAGCTAGAAAAGGTGAAGATAAAACATTGACTGGGAAGAATCCTGCAGATGTTCAGCAAAAACCAGTTCAAGCTCCAGCTTTGGTGCAAGACATGGCTAACTGTAGTCTATAAAGAAAAATAAGTCAAACATTTTCAGAGAAGATTAAAATAAATGAAACAGTGAAGGATTTTGTCAACTCTAATTGCAAAGGGTAGGAAAAAAATGGAAGAAACTTTAAACGGTTATTCAGATGGACTGATAAAACTGCAAAAATAGAGGTGGAAATAAAGAAAAGGCTGTTTGAATATGAAACCATCCAAGATGAGCTGTTTCAAAAATGGTAAAGTATGAGGGCAGAGTACACAGGGAAATCCTTAGATTTTCTGCTGTACCAGAAAAACTGGAAGGAACAGACTGTATTAATTTTATGAAAGCACAAATAAGCAACTGGACTGGTATTCCATAATGAGATCTGTTAATTGAAAGGACACATTGTGTGTATGCTCCAAACCTTGCTAAAAATCCAGGCAAGACCTTTATTAGTAAAGATGCAGTCATACCAGCAGAAAGAATTGATCTGACAAGTTATTTGGTGAAAGGGCAGAGTATTAAAAAATGGACCCAGTAGAGTGTTTGTAGAAAATGAGTATTAACTGTACACCAGCAGAAGAGAAGCACATTTATCCTATCTATCAGGGAAGCTGTTGTATCTGTCTGTCTTTAGAATATTTTTTCTGAAATATCAAATGCATTTTTTGATATGGCGCAGGCTAAGGAGGAAATACAATGTTTGTCCAACAAAAACTGAGCCATCAAACAGAAGAAGAGTCTGCTTCTTATTCTTCTGACAATAAAACTTATACAGAGGCTTTGCTAGTGAAACTTTTTCCAGTTTTCCAAAGGATCATTTTTGAGAGACAGAAAAAAAGCACAGGAGCTACTTAAAAGAATTGGGAGTACCTTGGACTTGAATCAGATTCTGGAGAGGACCAGCAAATTTGAACCTAGCAAATTAAGAGTGAGGCTAATAAAGCATTAATCCCATTTGTGAAATATTGTTTAACAAGAAAAAGTAGAAAGATTTGACTTTTGTTGATTTTGTTAAACTTGTGGGGAACAGTAACGCATATGCACTACTTCATGTCATTAATTGTAGAGAACACATGAAGGGAAGGAGAGGAAAAAAAAAGAAAATGCAAGTAACTGCAAGTAAAACGATTGTTCTTAACAGTACATGCATAACACATTTCATGATATAAACTGCAGACTATTATAGTAAAACATGTTCAGTTATTGTATGTGATAAATATAATAAAGTAAACAAGTGCATTTTTTCCTCTTTTTTAGTCTTAGACAATGTAAACATTACAATGTAAAAAGAGAAGAATGGTTGGACAAAAGCATGTTTAAGTTAATATCCCATAATCCTGAGCTTTTGAGGTGGGAGATACAGATTATAATATATGTCACAAGGGATGGCAATATAAAATATTAAACCCTTTGCTGATGACTGCCTAATATTAATATAAACTCCTACTTCAGTTGCTGCTACAGAAATTATACTTAAAGACATTAATGAGCCAAAGACAACGTTTATAAGGATGAACAGTGCAGAGAAAAATCAACTGAATGACCTTCACCACTTTGTTTCATGTAAAGGAAACATAAAATATTTAGAGGTCCATATCTAAGGAAGTCATATAATAAAATTAAGAGAAAAAATGCATTAGAAGTAAAGGTGATCTTAATCATGTTAAGATCGCTCAAATGGGTAGACTATCAGAATTGTGCCTGATGTTTTAGCCAAAATAGTATAGATCATAAGAACTATACCTATGCTGATAATT